>NC_092327.1:36027083-36629791 GCF_036785885.1 Coffea arabica
ATGTAGTAGAATTATAACAATATTACTAATATAGCAGGGGAAGTGTTTGATCAATAGGTTTTTATTCTAAGATGATGTAGTGCATTTTCTTTTCATGGGAAAAGAGAAAAGGAAGTCTGTTTTGTCTGCCATTTATGTTAATTGGGAGCATGGAAGTAATTGCTGTTCTATTTTTGTAGCTTTAATGTTCCTTTTAGACTGTTTAAAACTGAATCACTGATGCAGCTCCCAAAGTCAGAGCTGTGCTGGTGGACTTTCACACAAAGTATTTCTCTAGGGAATCAAACGGTATGAACTTCTTGTTCTTGGAGATTTATCAAAACATTTTTGTTTTCCTCTTAGGAAAATGATTTGGGACATTATTTCAATGGTTATCCCAAAAAGAAAAGCTGCTGATGTGTTTGGATTGCATTTTCCATGATTTTTCATGGAAAAATTACTGTAGCGATTTGATGTATGTGAGGAAAAAAGGTAATAGGGAAATGTGATCACGGAAAACGACGTAATTTTTCGACGAAAAATCGCAATCCAAACAAGGTTAAGCTTGATTGCCCTAACCATTGTTTGTGAAAGACGGAATTTATGTCTAGCAATCTACTGTCTTAGAAGCGTTTGTTTTTTGGATACTGGGTAAATGAACTTTTCTGTTTTTAATTGAAACAGGGCATGCATGTGCATAAGTACATAAAGATTTTTCTAAAACAGATTTGCAAAGTAGGTATATTTTGGATCTAGAAGTTTTTGATGAAGCTGAATGGTTAAAAATACATTTATTTCCAAAATCTCCATCGAACAAGTACTTGATCCCCTACAAACACACAAACATCGGTGACCGCAAAAGTAGATGAATAACTAATAATTTAGTTAACAAAAAAGATAAATAATTTAGTTAACATATTAAGTTGTAATCAATTAGTGGATTTGTTGTGATATTGTAAAGAGTAAATCTTATATACACTGATAATGTATACACTATCATGGTTGGATGCACGATACATGTATAAAATTTAGGTTTTAATATGCATAGGAGGAGACGTAAAAACTATTATCATTTGGCAAATTCGGCAGTTAGGATAGATTCAGGAGTTAATTTTTTGGTAAGAGTAAAACTAATTTAGAAAAACGTCTAAATATAAGGGGTGAAAGGAATGCAAGTGTGTGCTTTCACATAATAAATCAAGTGAAATTTGGGTATCTTAACGAGTAATTCAAAGTTAAAAGGTAAAATAAAAAAAGCTACACCTATGTTTTTATATCATTTTGAGTCATCTATCAGAAAAACCAATTCCAATTCAAGATTTGCATCCTTTGTGGTTGCAACCACAAAGAACAGATAATACTTTTAACGGTCGAGATTGACTCATTAGAATCAACAGTTAAAATCTCGAGATCCGATGGATTGGGCATTAAAAGTTCTTGTAGTTGCATCTATAACCATAGAGAATTCGCATCCGTCAATTATAGAAAAATCACTCCCAGTTTAGGATCTACATCCTCTGCATTTATAGGTACAAATGCAAAGGATGATTGGCATTTTTAACGCCTGAGATTGGCCTATTCGAATCAACAACTAATATCAATTCATAGTTGAATGGGCTAATCTTGGCTATTAAAAGTTCTTGCAGTTTGCACCTGTAACGGTAGAAAATCCACATCCCTCAATTCATAATATGTGACAAGATCATGATCAGATATTTTTAAATAAGGCGAGGTCTAGCACTTTTAACCAATGTTTTTAAACTCGGACCGGTCAGTGAACCGGAGAGGTGGCCGGTTCGCGGTCCGACCAGTCCAACCGGCTGGTTCACTGTTTTTTTTTTTTTAAGTACTAAGCAGGTTTCATTCTACACTTGAACTTTACCAACATAACTTAATTTAAATTATGATAATAATAAATTTACTAAAAGTTATACATAAAACATGGATTGATAAATATAATTAAAATATCATAATTCACCACAAGTTTTCATAAATTCATTATAAACATAAATAGATACAATCCAAATGTTCACCAATTATCACAAATAAAAACACAAAAAATAAATAAATTAAATATTGAAATTCTTTTACAACCCTTAAAAAAATCCATGAAACAGTTCAAGTTAAGATAAACCATTTGAATAGCAAACTTTTATCAATGGCATGATAAGCAACCACACCACCTTCACAATTTCATCAACTTAAGCTGGAAAAGTTAAAATTTCATTATAAAAATATAAATCTAATTGCTCAAACTCAAAAAAACTAAAAATTTTTGAAAAAAAATATACAGTTAAACACATAAAAAATTAATTGCTACTAAACATTACTAATTAACATGTTATATTAAATTCAATGATCCTATACCATTAATTATTTTAAATTCAATTATCAATAGCTTTGATTATGTGCCAACTACCATATTTTTTATCAGTCCAATGTTATTATTTGTAATTCCTACCCAATTCCTACACGGATGTGCACTACTTTTGCAAAAATTTCATCCTTAATTAATCAAATAAAAATAAAACAAAAATGAGGGAAACATATGAAAATTGAGGGGAAAAGAAGAAAATGCAAAAAAATCAACTAAAGATAATAATATAGAAAAAAAACCTTGAAAAGAAAAAAAATTAAACTTACCAAGATGTTGGAAAACAACAAAAGTTGAAATTTTCAACTTGTTTACAATCTGCTAAAGATAATAACCTGATAATAATGGTGAAGACTTGAGAAAATCTTGTTGTGGATATTTGGGTTAAAAATGGTTAAGAAGAAAAAATTGAAAAAAAAAATAAGAGAAGAACTTGATGTTTTAATATATATTTTAGTCAAGTAGAATTTTCAACAAACTTAACTATAGTCTAGCGGTAAGATTGTCATATCCAAACTTGGAGGCCCAGGTTCGAATCATAGCTACATCATTCTTGATATTTTGTTGAAGAATTTAAAAACCGCCGGTTCACGGTTCACACGGTTCGTCCGGGTTTCAACGGTTCTCCATGAACTTTCGGCTTTAGCATTAGACCGAACCGGTGACATGGCCGGTTCGCGGTCCCACCGGTCGAACCGGCCGGTCCGGTCCAATTCTGAAAACATTGCTTTTAACGCCTGAAATTGGCCCATTCGAATCGATAGTTGAGATCAATTCAAAGTTGGATAGACTGATCTTAGCCATTAAAAGTTCTTGCAGTTACATCTGCAACTCTAAATAATCTGCATCCCTCAATTCATATTAGGTGACAGGATCATGATCAGGTGCCTTTAAATGGGGTGGGTTCCAACATGTAAAAACTTCCTGACAAGTTTGGGACAGCTGTTTACTACTATAGTGAATTCAACAACATAAAAGACTAATCACCACTCACTTTGTGAGCACTTACCATTAGTGAATTCTAATTTTACTTTTAAAGAGTAGTGATATTGAATTTTTTGAGTACTCATTTCTTGAATTCCAATACAAATCTCCTTGGGGTGCTTATATGCAATGCCAAAAAATTTCCTTCCAAGATTTAAGAATTTGCCCTAGGTCCAAACCTATAAATTTTCTTAGTGAATCGGTCCTGCCAATGTTCATTCTATTGAGCACTTTAATCATTTTTTCAAATGCCCATAATCTCTATCAAAATAATCAACCTACATGTCAATTTGTTGGGTCTTACACCCCATGTTATGTTTGTTATATAGTGCTCTTTTTTCTATTCATAGTGGTTGAATAATAAAGTAAAAAAGAATAAGAAACAAAAAATTAGCTGGGCATATTGCATATGCAACTATGCTTCATATACTGTTTTTGAGGGTGTTTTTGAAAAACTTTGCTGTAGCAGAGTTTTTAGAGTATATTTTGAAATATTTTTAGAAAATATTTTGAAATATTTTTTATTGGCACTTTATTATGAGATATTTGGTAAAATTTTAAAAAAATTTAAAATAATTTTTAAATTATCTTTTAGAGTACTTTGTTGTAACTTTTATTGTATTTGAAAAACACTCCAAAAACAGGAGATCCAAACAGAGATAATATAGAAATTGTCTTAATCTACCAAACTTTACACTATCAGGCGACCAAGGCAGATATATCCATGTTTTTGTTCTTAGCACTGCTCCTAAAGAAAACCATTTTTGCTCTGATATGCATGTTAAATTAATTGGTAACCCCTGTTATATTCCAATTAGTAAACGTATCAAATTTGCTTCTTGGATCAATGAATCCCTTCTTCATCTTAAATTTTAACAGTAAACCAAACTCATAAGTATCAAAATGTCCATTTGCCAAATACCCCACATTTAAGCCTCGTAGTATTGGATGCTGATGGATGATCGGACCATAATATGATCTAATTACATTCACCAAACGCCACAACCTTTTTCTCAATGGAGTATTATTTAATTCTTCAATCCAAACGCAGCCTGACATCAGCTTTTAACTGGTCAAACTTATCATTAATAGTGCCTGCCAGCAAAAAGTGACGGTAAAACCGCACCACCGACGGTATAGAATTCATCTTACTCTCCTTTTCACGCAATGTTGAGCGTCACATCGTCTTTTATTTATACTAATCATAATCAAAGAAACTAAAGAAAATCTCATTTCTTCTTCGGCTAAAATTTATCGATTTCTCAAGGAGACTAAGTAGCAGACAATGTATAAATCTCTTTTTGTATTAAGAAATCTTTAGTAATAAGCAAGTCTTAAATCACTGAAAATTTGTTACCTCTACTATCATTTTGGAAAAGGGTGACGTCATCTGAAAGCCCATATAAAGCTTATGGCGCGTGAAGGAAGATCTCGGGCTGCGTCTCCTTCGTTTCTCCCTCCTTTAAGCCCCTTCAAAAGTTCCCTCTCAAAATTCCAAGCAAACAGATTTGACTGCGGTTTTAATGTGTGGTGAATGTTAATGTATGCACGTTATCATTACAGCTTGATTGTTGAAGATTTACCATTTCTTGCTGTTTTAGGCCTTAAAAAAAAGTTGTTTTTCTTATTTAGTTTAATCTATTTCTATGGCTACTCTTGTTCTTGTTTTTAAGATCTAATAATTAATGAGGCCCCTCAACTCTATTCCTCTTGTCATTATCCAAGGAATTTGAAGTGTAAAATAAAAGAAGCTTTACATTTTATGCCGGCATAATGTGATGAAGATTAGGTTAATGTTGCTAGAGTTCAATGTGCTCCACAAGTTTTCGAAACACTCCTTATTGGGTGTAAATGAATAGGGCAAAATAGATACTAGGGTAAAAGGGGAATTGATATGCCTCCAATGAGTGCACGACAACAATTTGGGAGTGTTGTTTAGATTGTAAATAATTTGAGATATTTTTACTGTAACACTTTTTGTGATGTGATGTATGTGAGATAAAAAGGTAATTGAGAAGATAAAAAACTGTATTGAAAATTGTAATGGTGATGTCAGCAAATATATTTGGCCAAATAATCTACTGTCCAAACAAATTCTAATTATAGTAACAAGCTAGTATTAAATTCTGAATATAAATGTGCATGTAAAATGATAGTAAATAGGAAGAATTAGATGTCTTTGAATGTACTAGGGTAAATGCTAAACTCCAACGCAATATTTTACTTTAGTAACTCTCGAAAACTGAAAAAATTTGTAGTTTATATTATCATACTAATACATATTGCACTCATTAGTTACATCTATTTTTAGTTTAAATGTACTTTTTACACTATCTTTTATATTTTCTTTCTTTAGGATTATAGTAGTAGGATTATTACTTTACAAATAATTTTTGACTTTTTAATCCATCATTTATTAAGTACTACAAACACATTCATGCAAAATTCTTTTCCTTTATCTTTGATAAATGCAAAATTCATTAAGCAATTATTGAAAATCATCCAACACGATTTCATTTACACTGCTACCCTAATAGTATGTTAAACATGGACTAAAAATAGCAGATCAAATCTGTAATTTAATAGATACAATAGATCTAAATTTTTTTTGAACATATCTAAAATATAATAAATTTTCAAGTTGTCTTCTAACAAGATAAATCACTACAACTCCCTTATGTGCATATTGCAATAATTAGATTTGCTAATCAGTGGATTTAAGTTCCAATAATGATGCTAAAATCTGTCCACAGAGACCTAAGATCCAAAAACTTTTCAAATCTAACAATCAGATTTGAAATAAATTCAAATTTAATAATAAATGAAGAAAAAAAAGAAAATTTTCACTAGAAACCCCCAGGAGAAATGGAAAATTCTCATTAGTAATCCTTAAGAGAAACTAAGAATTGTCACTAAAAAAATTTAGTAGGATTAAAAAATAAAATAATCAATCTCCCTCCCAAAGAGGAAGACTTTTCTAAAAAGATGAGAAAATTTTGAAAAAAGTTGGTGAAAAGGAGAGGAGGAGAGCTTAATCTGAAAAAAAAAAAAAGCTCAACACTCTTAAAAAATACAATCCAAGTGGAGCCTAGTCTACTGTAGGAGTACTTTATAGTGCAGCAAGATAAGAACACAAAACAGTGAGATGTCTTGATATGTGGTAGGGACAAATGTCAAGTCTTGGGAAAAGTTTTCAGTGGGTTGTATCTAGTGGACACCACACACTCATATAATTGAATGAATTAATTTTCTATACACTTTTAGTTTACAAAATTTTTTTGACGAGTGTGTTCGATTACTAGACAGTATAGGCTCCTAAAGATTTAAGTGCAAATGGTTTTGTACGTTAATAATTTATAAAAGATTAATTTACAATTGAGAACAAATCTAAATTGTTAATAGCCGATATTACACGAACAAAGCAAATTTTAACATTTAATTTGATCAAATGTTACTCTTCTCAGTTTTGAGTTTCATTCTTTGTTTCACCACTGAACTACATAAATTCCATCATAATGATGACCTAATTGTTGATTCTGGTGCAGCTTAAAAACTTTTGCAAGTAAAGGTACCAAAAGAAAGAAAAGGAAGGACCCAATGCAGTCTAACACCTATTTTTCTGAGTTTCTAATGTGCACATTACACACTGGTATGCTTACCATCTTTTGCAAATAAAAAGGTAGTATGATGCTCATAATGCCTAAAAAAGCCATTGTTGCCATATTAATAGCATTACAACCACAACAAATAGTCATGTGGTGATGGCCTTTTGACTAGAAGCATGTCATCGATGTTGAGCTAGGATTTCTTTTTCCCCTTGAGAAGCCTATTTTAAAAACTTTTTTTTTGTATTTGAAAAAAGAGTAAAACAAACAGTTAGAGTTGGCCTAGTAGTTAAGAGATGGCTCTTACATTTCTTTTCGCTATCAGTTTTAGGGTTTAAATTTTGGATCTGACAGTTGGGGATAAAAAGGACGTGAAAAGTGGAGCGAGAGTGTTAAAAAAAAAAAGACGAAACACAAATCCAAGGCAAATATGGTAGAAAAATATAGTGCCAATAATGGCCATTGGAACCATGATGTAAAATTTATTGTTCGTGTAACAAATATATTCCACAGCCGTTGTTTAAGGAATCCTTCAGCAAAGCTATACACTTTGAGTTAATAGTTTCTAAAATTTTGATAAAAGGAACCCTTTTGCACACAGAATCGATCAATGCATTTTAAAGCGCTTTTACCATTTAGGGATATTTTATTTTTATTTTTTATATAACTAAAAAAATTGACATAAATTTCTCTTGTCTAATATTTAACTATTAAAAATTTAAAATAAATAATAAATTATTAACTCATCGAATATTAATTTAAATCTTCATCGAGTAAAAACTTTAGTGACATACAGCTAGCCTTTCATATTATGACATCACTCCACTATTGAACTGATGAATCCAAACAAAGCCTATGACAAAAGCATGCAATCGGTCAGGCCTTATCATGAATAGTGCCAGCCAGCAAAGAAAGGGGCAGCACTGCTACACACGCTCAGAGTATAGATTTCATCTTACTCTCGCTTGTGCAATGCTAAGTGCCACAACATCTTTATATATCAATTATTTATGTATAATATAAATAGCATTTTAAAAAAATTATATAAATCTAAAAAATTTTTAATTACTGATATACCAATTTCTGAGTTCCTAGAGGCATCAAATTACAACTATCAAGAGTAATATTAACAATAAATGTTAAGGAAAAAAAAATATTTTTTTAGAACCCATCGAAGGGTAGTGGCGCGTGAATGCAGAATTTTGAACATATGCGCGTGTGCATGTAAAAGAGTGCGTTTTCCGTTTCAGTAGCGCACAAAAATTTTTCAGCTTGGACTGTAATATTTCCTTTCAATCTTTTTGCATATTTGTTGCCGAATTTGATTCTCTCTGCTCCCTCTTTGTAAGTTTCTCTCCCTCCTAAACCTCTTGGCAATTTCCCTCGCTCAAAATTCACTGCCCACCGATTTCTTCATCGGTGATTCTATATTCTAGCTCTGCATGCTTCTCTGCAACCTAATTCAATCTCATTTTTTAATCCTGTTTACGGTTGGAAAACTGTTTTTTCTCATTCATTTTCAGTTCTTTTTAATGGGTTTTTCGGGGGTTTTTTGTTTCGTTATGAATGCAGATTAGTAGTACTCCCACATTGTTGAAGTATACAAAAGTATTCAAGTCAAGATCACGTTTTCTATCTGTTTCCTGAGCTAAATTTTGCTGGGTTGGATTTTGTTTTTGTCTGATAAATTACTACACCAGTTTTGTAGTGAATTTGGGATGATTGGTAATTAACTGATAATTTTAATTGTCTTGTAATTTTGTTAAATCAAAAAGATTCTTGTTTGTTTGATAAGGAAAGAACTAATTAAAAGAAGGGCTCGTATACTCATGTAAAAGAAGGCCAGCACTTTTTCTGTAAAAATTCTGACCAGCATGCAGCGATTCGGATAGGAAATAGCGATTTTGTTTAAGCTTGAGCTTTTCAGATTAGATGGTAATTTATGAATATCCCTGTGAAGAAGAAGGGGGGAAACACGCTTTGACTTGTATTGGGAATTTATTGTTGACCCTTCTGTTCTTTCGTTTTTATTGTCAGTGAACAGGTTGGGAATTTGCTATTGAGGAGATATTGACTTGGGATTCTTGAAAATTCTCGAGAAATGGTAAAATGTTGCTCAATTGTTTAGAAATTCTTGTTTAGTAATCTTCTTGCTGAAGTATATTCTCATTGCTTTGGTGGCTTCTTGCTGAAGTGCATGCTGCTTTAATAATCACAATTGGGTGCTTCTGTAAATCAGCTTTTACCATTTCTAGGATTAAATAAATAAAACAAGCTAAAAGACAAAGCTGAAAGCAGGTGAACACAACTCAAGATTAATTCCTAAGCCCAATTTGGGATTTGTAATGGTTTGTACTAAGTAGTTTTGCTACTGGATTTCTCAGTGAAGTGCTTAATGTGGGTGTTCGGGATATTACTTGCACTAGGTACTTATTTTTACTTACTAGTCTTTGGTTTTAATTCTTAATAACTGATTCTATGCATAGTCGTATTCTTAATGTTGCAGTAAAATAGTCAAACTTTATGTTTAATTTCTTAAACTGAATAGTTATCTCAAACCTACAAAATATTAGTTTGTGCAAAAAGTTCTGCTGATTAAAGTGCTCTAGTCCTAGAATTATCGGAAGATGATCATCAGACACTGTCAAAATGCTTAGTTTCATAAAAAAAGCTTCTTAAAAGGAGTGCTGCAACTCCAGCTGAATTTAAGCTGTCGAGACAAGCCCATGGAGACTTAGAAGCAGCAATTAGAAAAACTTTTTTACTTCAATTTCTATGCTGTGTATTGTTCTTTCTTTTCAGGAGAGTAATGCGTCTGGGGATGACTTTGGTGACATTGATTGGAATACTGAAGATGAACTAGAAATTTCAGAAATACCAATTTCTACTTCGAACTTGCCCACTCCTGGTGGTGTGACAATTGTTTGCAATGGCGAGGTATATGCTTTAAACTTTTCCATTGATAGTAGAGTTAATAAACACTTCTTTTGTTGTTTTCGGGTACAAAGTGATAAATAATTGTGTGAATTGTATTAACGGCTGTGGCACAACATAATTATTTATCGTATTATTTTATGCCCAACCTTAATATTCTTACCTCCTATTTGTCCATAGGAAAGCTCATCTGCTCATTCTTCCAATTCCAAGTTGATTCAGCATTTCGTAGGGATGGGATTTCCAGATAAATTGGTGGTCAAAGCAATTGAAGAAATTGGTATCTACATTTCTATTCCATGTAGAGAATCATGTTCATCTTTCAAAGTTTTGCTAGTGACATTGTTTATTAAATGTACAGGAGAAGGCAGTTCCGAAGGGAAAATACTAGATACGGTTCTTACATACTTGGTGAGTGATGTCAGCACCATTGAGACTTACTACTCATTGCTTCATCATGTTTATCGTAGGTTACAGTCTTTGGGTGGGTGCGTGCTGTGTCAGCACATCTCTGTGCCTGCTTATTTTTCTTGTCTTCCACATCAATATTGATTGTTACACATGATTAGGAGGAGCAAATTCTGGGAGAAGTATTTGTTTAATGTAAACTTTACCATGTCAGACGCATCTGCAGCTTTATAAGAATCATGGTTTGGCTATTCAGCATGCAAGGCATCAATTTTGCAAACTGATTGGCTCCCCTGCTAATATCTGTTTGTGGTATAGAAGTATTACAAATTGCTTGATTGCATCTGACATAGTCTACTTTGAAGTGATTTAATGTTGCACTTGGCTAGATTGAACAGTGTTTTTTAAAAATAATCTGTTTGCTACAAAGACCTGTGTGTTTCTCATACTGCTTGCTTAAATTTCTCATCTAAGTACCCAGATATTCAATCCATGAAAAATAATTTTCATTCATTACTTTACATACTTGTGTCCGTATACTGTAGATTTTCTGTCGTTTTCTTTATTTCTTTCTGGTGACTGATGCATGTCATGATTTAAAAAATATTACTTTTATAGTTTTGGTATTTCTATGTCTCTCTGCTTTGAGTTTTTACATGATTATTCTTTTACCAATTTTCTTGTGATGCTTGGTTCTGTGCCTTTCTCCCTCTAATGGTAATGCTAGAGCTACTTCTGGTGCATACACTCTTATTCCTTTTCATTGGAATGAGAAGTTTAAGACCATTAAGGCATTCTTTCTTTCATATGTAGGATCTTTTATTACAGAGGTATGTTGTTTGGTGCTCTTTGTCCAACAATGATGAAAGGCAACTAGTTTGAAATTTATAAAACCATGAATATGCAACTTGTACTCTACATTATTAAAGTTTTCAAGTATGAGTGTTAAATGAGTTAGGCTACTTCTGGTTCTGATTGCATTGAAATTAAAATGATCAAGCTGACTTTTTAAGGCTGCAGTGTGTTTGATTAACAAATGAAATAATTGCACTAGGCTTTTGATTTTCCAGTGTAGACACAGAAAATTCAAAGAGTCAGAGAAAAATGCTTATAATATTCTATGAAGGCTTCTTGTGCTTTTAGCAGTCAAGTATGGTAGTCATTAGAATGAGAAGAATAGTAAAACATCCCACATGTGTTATTCACAGATGAAAACTTTCCTGAAGAATGGGATTCTCTATTGGCTGATTCAATGGCAATAATTTGCTGCACGCAGATTTGTAGTCCTTCAGAGATTCATGGTTTGACTTTTTCTTGCAGGAACTTCAGAATTCCAGTGAAGAGCATGGCTGTATTGACTCTGATCAGAGCACTTCTGGTTATGATGAGAGCCTTCTTCATGATTCAGATATTGATAGCTGGTCTGATGATGATGATGAGGTTTGTGATACTTGTCCTGTTCTTTCTTAGTTCTCTTTTTTGTCCATTTATATAGTGCCCTTGTGTAATACTAGATTTTGAACCAATTGTGTGTGGGGTGACAATTTCCTTCAATCTGTTGGGTGCCATTGTCAACAACTTATGTGTTTTAGTTTTATAATGGACAAAAGAGTCTTGGTTCATATGATTAACATGGTATATCCAAAAGAATTTACTTCTATCTCATCTAAGCCATTCCAGTGAGCAGTGTTCATGATATATGTGTTTGGATATCGAGTAAGAATATTCAAAGTTCACCACAGTTACGCTTGATAGCCAACAATTTTTTCCCTGTTTCTCAATCTGTAGGGACTCCATCATCTGTAAAACTGGTCCAATTGCTTGTGACTTGGATTGCACTTGTAAATGTATTGCTGGCCCTTCCTTGCATGAATTTTAGCTCAGATGCATAGGTAGCCCTCTAGTCTAAGTATATAGGATAAGTACTTGGAAGCTTTTTAAAACGGCAGAATGATTCTCTAGTTACAGCCATTTCCTCCTCAAAATCGATTTCTGCACTGCTCTTTTTATGCTATTTCTTGCTTGGAAGAAAGCTAATAAATCAGTAAAAAATGAGAAAGCTACTTGGGAAAAAATTTCAAAGCTTTCGACTAAATTTTACAGTATATTGGACAGCACCACCAAAGCTACTAAGAAAGCTTCAAGAATGTAACTTTTAGGCCATGCTCTGGGTATCTTATGTATATAATTAAGAGAATTATCAAGAGAAAATTTTGCATCAATATATGGTTGGTGAACCATTCAATTGATTGGAAAATATATGATTACAGTATTATGCCTAAAATTGATTCAAATAAATGTAAGACATGACTTTGAGTTATACACATCAAAGTTATAGAACCAAGCCTCAGATCATAGGATTTCAAATTTTAAGTTGACAAAAATATAATCTCATTGTGTCATCTCTCAATAGAAGGATTTCCTGATTCGAATGTTATCTTTATTTCCCCCGTTTGATGTCTGTTATTAGTACACCAGAGGTGATTATATAGTATGCTTATCATATCATTATGAAATTAAAATTATCCTTTTATGTTTTCAAACTAATTCTTGGGTGAGTTATTGTTTCTTTTATAATGATTCCAGCAAATTAGAGTATGAATAAAATTTTATTCTATATTTTTATATTCTCATATTTGGTTAACCAGCATCGGAATACATAACGAGCACCAAATGCAAGACCTTTTCTTTTGAGATTTCTGAACCACAATCCTCTGAAATGAAATTCACAATATAATAGACATTATAGTGCTCCAGAGAAGACAGTAGTTCAGGGTATACCTGAATGTAGTGTGATGTTTAAGATTGTTGTTCCTCTTTTCAAACGGTTTTGCTGGACATTTTTCCAGATTCTTCAAAGGCTTCCGGTTCATAAACCTACACATCATTGTCAGCCTTTCTAAAATTCTAGAAGTTATTCATCTTTATTTATAGCATTTTGTGTGAAAATTTTCCAAGGCTTTCAAGAGTATGATTACTATGTCTAATAAAAGAAAATCCTTGCAGGAAAATTCTGATGATTTGTCCGAGTCGGAGAAAAAATTGCAAACCTTACAAAAAATGGGATACTCTGTTGATGAGGCGACAGAAGCTATGCATAGATGTGGTGCATATACTAATACTTCTTTACTTTGTTTACTGTTTTGCTCATAATCATGTTGTGTTTATTTAGTTATGCTGATATTAGTAACTACGTGAGTAACAAGAAAAGATATATTTGCTGAGAATCTTTAAAGGTGCAACTCTGTATCTTGTTTACTGTAGGTTGTTAATTTTTGGAACTCTTGTTGGATGTGTAAAATAACCTTCTCTTTTTGTTCCTTTGCCTTGATGTTTTTCCTGCATTGCATTTGGAAGTGGGATTAGTCTGAGTTATCTCCCAATTCTGGTACAATGTTGGGTACTTTAGTTAAGAATGATTTTTCATGTTAATTTGTTATATTTCAGACTTGTGTTTTGACTTCCTTTTTCACTCTTTGTGGTCCTTTATGTTCTTCTTTTTGATAACCTGGCGGTCAAGCTTCGTATGAATAGTCAGTCTCTGATGCTACACCGTTAATCATCCTCTATAATAGTTTCTTTTTATTGATATAACTCATTGGCACAGTGGCTGAGATGTTAAGACATAATTAAAGACAGGACCTAACAACTTGTTCTTAGCAACATTATCTTTGACCCCATCAGGCTTCTAGCTTGTGCATGTCATAGATTTCATTTGCTGGTAAAATCTAGGCTGTCTATCTTAGCACCTTTATACTACTACTGCTTTCACTGCTCATATCAATTCTCTGTTCACACATTTCTAGCTGTAGCTGAATGAACCCTTATTCTGTTTATGGTTAATCACTGACAGTGCCTGATGTGCATTTTATATCCCTGCTCTGGTTGAAAAGTCTTGAGGATCTTTCAGATCAGTTTCTAATTTGACAATTTTCTTTTGGGTTTTAATGGTTGAACTTTCCTAGTTTGTGAGTTATCTACTTATGTTTTGGTAGGAGCTAAACTTCTTCCTATTGGGTTGCTATCTAAGAGAAGAGATTTTTCGTACTAGTTTTAGAAATCCTTTCACTTTTACGGCCCTTTTTCTCTTGAAATAAAAGCTTCTCAGAAAAATATGTTATGCTGTTGCCACTTCGTAGAAACTTGAACTTTTAATCTTCAACATTGGCTTTATTCTAATATTATGTGGACTTTGGAGTATTTCAGTGTCTAAAGAATATATATCAAAGATGTTTAGAAATAATAATAGTTACTTGTTTCATTTGCAGTTACAAATTTGTTTACCATTTGTATGGCTAAGATTTAGAGTATTTTGTAATGCTAATTTCTTTTCTGTTTTAGCATTTCAAATGACTTACCACCCATTTGGTTCAGATTAGAGAATGACAATGACAATCACTCTGAAATATCCCTTCAATAGCAATGAATTTATCAAGATTCCTTTTTGTAAAAACTTGTGTTTGGTATCTGTGATGGAATGAGAATCAATTCTCATTTTTAATTTTTTTTAACCCCTTTTGCTTTTTTTTTTTTCCTCTTTTTCTTTTCCTTCCACTTCATCTCCTCTGTTTCTTTTTCATCCACTTCAAGCACTGCCACCCTCACTGATGGCCAAGCAAATAACCAATCTTCAACCCCCAAAGGCCAAATTGCATATTAGAAAACTAGAACACCAATTTTTCTTTCTTGGGTTTCCAAAACAAATCTCCAAATATGGATCTTACTCTTAACAAATCAATTTTTTCACAACCAAAAATCCCAAACTCAACTATAAGCCATGATTAAAATTTTCAATTTTGATTGAAATAAACTCAAATTATCAAAATTGAAATACCCAAGAACAATTGTAAACCATCTGCCACTATGAATCAAGACCAAGAGAGAGAATAAAAGATGAAGCAATCATGGAGAAAAGAGAGGGATGAAATAGAATGGGAGGGGAGGAGATGGCAGAAAGATAGAGGTGAGGGAGAGAGTTTCTACAGATTAAAAGGATAGGTGGCGGGTAGGATGAGGCGGCAGCTGTGGAAGGTGGGAGGCGGCCATTGAAGGGAAACCTTGGGAGATGAGAAGAGGCATCAGTGGTGGGAGGTGGGAGGAGGTAGTATTTCCATGATTTTTCTAATTGGAATTTGCTTTTATTTTTTAGCTTCTTGTACAATGTCGGTAATGGGGATGATAGTGCCCAAATTACTAGGTAATGGGTTTTGGGAATTGGAAGACCCAAAATTGGGTAATGGAGAATCCTATTGCGGTGTACCAAGCACAATGAAAGGGAATTATTGCCCGTCTATTCCCATTGAGGGGTAGGAAACCTCCCAACCAAATGGGTGGTTAATCTTTGATTAGAGTGAAAAAGGATTTTCTAATTGGCTTAACTAATAAAAATTAATGACCTTCAGTTTACAGATTACAGCACATTGCACATGGCATGAATGTATGCAAACTCACTTTTAATTGAAATTGACCTCTAGAATAATTGATTTTGCGTTTAGCTTTTAAAACATGAGGGTGACCAGCCTGTGCATGGATGTGAAAGTTTGCTTAGTCATCTTGAGGTGCAAATACTAAATCTAAATGTTAAATTGGAGTAACATAGAATATTCAGATGTGAGTTTTTGTTGTGTTTTTGGAAGGCAGGTGTTATCATGTTCTTTCAACTTCTGATCGGTTCATAAGAGACTATTTTGTTGCCAGAACAAAACTGGTTTTAACATTGGCCACTGCATGACATTTAGTGAAAGATCATATCACCAAACGATGCAAATACAGTCCTGCATCTTAATCAGGGCCATATCTTTCTGAAATGATTTTATGTTAAATGAGACTATCCCTGAAAAGAAGTTACCGGTAGTTTCCTGTTATTCAGATAACTGATTTTTCTGAACTTTGTATCATGTATTGGTTTAACAAGTGATACTTCTTTCAGAAAGGACACTTTTGGATCGAACATTTGCTTTCATGGCTTTATTTATTCTTGAGGCTTTAAGTGGATTAATTTGGGTAGATTGGATATTGAGTTCTTTGCTAAAAGGTGATAACTTTCTGCTGGTGCCAATTGCTTCCTATGGGTGACAGATCTTATGTCATGATTAAGAAATCGCTTATTCACTTGTATCCTTGCTGCCGTATTTTATTTTATTGTAGACCTCTTTGTGAATTTCTACTTGACAATGCTATAGGTCCAGATGCCTCAATTGCTGTATTAACCGATTTCATTTGTGCGGCTCAAATAGCAAGGGCAGAAGCTCCAGACCTGCCTGCTGAGATTAAGGTTCTTCTTCCATCTCCAAGTGCTACTGTTCCAGTTATACTAATCTAATTTACACTGATGTTTTTGCCCTTTTGCTTTCAGCACTCCCAAAAACTAATCTAATTCAAACTGATGCTTTTTCCATTTCACTTTCAAAGCCAAAGGCAAATTATACCTGCAGTCAAAATGGAAAATTGAAGAGGAGGCTGTATGCTGAGCTGGATAACAGGAAAAAGCAAAGGGGCATGGTAGGAGAAGATAGTGAGATGATTCGCCTGCCAAAACCCATGGTAGGTTTTGGTCTACCTACAGATGATCAATCAAGTATTGTAAGAGAAAGAACTCTTCCAGAGCAAGCACTAGGCCCACCATACTTTTATTACGAGAATGTTGCACTCACTCCTAAGGGTGTATGGGATGAAATATCAAAGTGCTTGTATTATGTGGAGCCAGAATTTGTTGATTCGAAGTATTTTTGTGCTGCTGCAAGAAAAAGAGGATATGTCCATAACCTACCAATTCAAAACAGATTCTCTCTTCGTCCACTTTTGCCCCTCAACATAGAAGAAACATTTCCCCTGACCAAGAGATGGTGGCCATCATGGGATTCACGAACATATTTAAACTGCTTGCAAACAGCAATTGGGAGTGCAAAGTTGCAGGATAGGATTCGCAAGGCTGTTGAAGCATATGATGGGGAGCCACCTGAGCATGTCAAGAAGTATGTAATTGATCAATGCAAGAAGTGGAATTTGCTGTGGGTAGGAAGAAACAAGGTTGCCCCCTTGGAACCTGATGAATTTGAGTTGCTGCTGGGTTTCCCCAGGAATCATACTAGAGGAGGTGGGATTAGTAGGACTGACAGATATAAATCACTTGGCAACTCATTTCAGGTGAGCATTACTTCCACCTGTCTTAAAAAACTCTGTTTCCTATGAATTGCTATGCCCAAACTGGAAAGTTTACTCCTGGCAATACTAGATCCTGAATTACTGGTAGATAATATTTCGCTAGTTTGCTTGCATAAATAGCTTGATATTTTAGAGTTGATTTAGCGACTACAATGGTGATAATGAGAAGCTGTTTGCTATTTATGGCAGGTTAATACTGTGGCATACCATCTGTCTGTCCTGAAACCTTTGTTCCCTGACGGCATCAACATCTTATCGCTTTTCTCTGGGATTGGTGGTGCAGAAGTTGCTCTCCACCGACTTGGGATCCCATTGAACAACGTAGTTTCTGTTGAAAAATCTGAAATCAATAGGAATATAGTCCGCAGTTGGTGGGAGCAGACAAATCAGAAGGGGAATCTGATTGACTTTGATGATGTGCAGACCTTAGATGCATACAAGATAGAGAGTTTAGCAGGTAAAATTGGAGGTTTCGATCTTGTAATTGGTGGTAGTCCTTGTAATAATCTGGCAGGTAGCAATAGAGTGAGCAGGGATGGACTGGAGGGTAAAGAGTCCGTACTCTTTTATGAATATGTCCGGATATTGGACACAGTCAAGAACATAATGAGTGGGCGACGGTTTAATTGATGGTTGCCCGGGCAGATATCTTGATACCTGATTTCATTCATTGGAAAGTCTGTAGGCCATAAATTTTCATTCATTGGAAAGTCGTAGGCCGTAAATTGCTTCTCTTTAGTGAATGAAACATCACAACATTCAGTAACTTTAGCTTTAACTTGCTCTCAAGTGTAAATTCATATTGATTTATTTGCCCTGTAAAAGCCCGAGATATCCAACCACAAGTGTACAAGCTTCTCCCAGTTGTACTTTGGAAACAGGATTCTGGACTTCCAGTCTTAAATTTGTATCAAGTAGAAATTTTGAACTTGCAAATGTTAGATATGATCCAGTTCTCACATACTGAAAATGATTGTCTGGACTCTGGAATTAGCTCTGTTAGGGGTGGTTTCCTGATGGCTTTGTTTTGACATGCGGACATGATTGTGGAACGCATATTATCATCTGAATCTGTCCCATTTGCAAATGGAAAATAATCGTTACACTTTCAGTAGCCTATCAGCCAGAAGTGTGAAAAGATTAGTGGATGCTCTCTCTCTCTCTCTATTCCTAATCACTTTTCAATTGACAGATTAATACTTGTGATGAAAGAAAATCGAATGGTAGCCAAGGCGTTCTTACCTTCTTCTTGACATTATGCAAAATGTTGCATGTTGAAGTTCAAAGCCAAATGATATATGAAAGGATAGGAATTGAATTTGGAGACACCGAAACCTTGAAGATATATATATATATATATATATATATCATAAACCTCCCTTGAGGTTTCTCTTAATGTCACTTAGCATTCCTAAAGTTTTCAAAATATCACTTACCTTCCTTACTTTTATTATTTGTGCAACAAAATTTCAAAAAACCCTAAACTACCCTTTTGCTCACTAAATAAAAAATACTCCTAAAACATTTTGTTTACTCCAAGAAAACCATCACTTAAAAAATAATCTCTAGTAGAACTACTATGTTACAATACTATAGCCCATAAAAGTATAAATTTGAAAAACAAAAAAGATATTTGCAGAGAAATACATTAGTATCAATTTAACTCTATATGCTCAAAATCAATTTCTTATCAACCTTATATATTATTTCCAACTTCTTCTCAACCCGTGTCCAAGCCTTTAAATCGTATTAAGCATTATGAAAACAACTCAAAATAAATAAAGAAATCATACCCCACTCTATTACAATCACAAAAGGTAAAAAGATAAACAAAATTCAGTTTCCTATAATTTACAAATAAAAAATCACGTAGTCATTCAAAAAAAATTAGCAAGAGATAACATTGAAAAAGAAGAAAGAGAAAAAAGTGACTTTTGTTTCTTTCTTTCTTAACTTTTTGAGCTCCATTTATTTAATATGCGAATTATATATCAAGTGAGGGTTAATATAATCTTTTCACAATT
Organism: Coffea arabica; assembly: GCF_036785885.1. Classification (NCBI taxonomy): domain Eukaryota; kingdom Viridiplantae; phylum Streptophyta; class Magnoliopsida; order Gentianales; family Rubiaceae; genus Coffea; species Coffea arabica. The sequence goes on from NC_092327.1 coordinate 36,046,556, forward strand.
ACTAGGGGCAGTAAATGATATTTTTAAAATCTCATGAGTGCCAAGTGATATTAGGAGAAAACTCAAGGGAGGTTTCTAATATTATCCCTAAAAAGTAAATTTCATTAACAGATTATTGAAAATCGTCTTGACCATATAAATTTAGTTGCTCTTTTTGGTAAAAGATTTTGTTCAAACTTTGACAGATTGGTAACATGATGGTAGGAAATGGTAAGTGACACCTTTCCATTTCGTGCCATCAATTATGAGGAACTGTGAGAACAGAAAGTTCATCGACATTCAAGAACTTCATAGAATGAATGAACACAACGTCTCCAAATTTAAAATTTCCGAGACCGTTAAGTTGCTGTGGAATCCCTTCTCAAAATACTCGTTGCAAAGAAAGTTATAGTCAGAATTCTTTCTTCGTATAACTCAGCATCTTTCGAAAAACTTCAACTAATTTGCCTCCAATTGGATTTCAAACACTTGTCCACGTTTCCCTTCATGTTGAGAGGGGCGATTGTGAGTCGATTGGCAGACGCTTTTAAGTTTAATTGACTATTGTTTCCCCTACTACTGAATGTTTTTAGCATCAAATTTTGTCTCTTATAACTTTTTTTTCGAAGATCAGCGATAAGTAATTTTTCACTTAACCCTCTTGATGATTTGAATCCGTGACCTATTTGTTATAGTTATTGTCCCTCAGTAACTTAACCATTAATATGTACCAAAAAAAAAAAAAAGGAGAAGAAGAGAGAACTGCAAATCAGGAAGGTGGCTTACAAGCAATTTAGAAGCAAAATGTTGCTTACCAACTAAAGAAACGAGTGACAAATCACTACAGCATAGTCCACTCCATGGTACCCCACGGTCCACCCACGTAAATTAGCAAGCCACAGTCAAACGATTAAATTATTTTTAAAGCAAAATTTGGCAGAATTCAGACTGATGCCATATCTGATATCTCTATCACCTCAATCTAGTCTGAATTCATACATTACTAGCACATAAACTGTAAAAAGAGCTTTTTGGCAATCAAGGCATCATATTGTCCTCCATCACTTTTTAATCTTGACGACTTTCATTACTTTTTTAAGCTACTTTTAAGACCCAAACTTGGACGACAATGTTCATGAGTCTATAAAAAAAGTTAAGACCTAAACCCTTCTCAAATGCAAACTCCCTAGTGGTTTCTTTTCTTTGAGAATTGTATCGAAACTATCCACAAACAGCACATCAGTTCAGTAGTCTATTCAACTCATTCAAACCAAAAATGAAGAGAAAGATGTAAGCAAAGACTGCTTAAATATCCTCTTTTGACAAAAGTGATTCAAGTGATTATCAATAACTTTTCTTTACAAAAGTGAGACTTACTTGGGTGAGAATATCCAAAGTCGGTGAAGCCTTTTGCTTGGATGGCGGAAAGATTGATAACATGTATATAGCAAATTCTTTCCAAGTATCTTCAGATCAATAAACAACTCTTTTAGTTATTTTTAACACTACGAGCTTCACATATCTATTACCATTATAGTAGTAGAAATTGGATCATCATTTTACACTTTGTTATGCTAATGTTTCCTAGATACACACTCATATACGCACACATATGTGTGTGATGTGTGTGTGTGTGTATATGACTGATTAACTTTCTTGAAGTGTGTTTTTTTCCCAGTTATAGCCATCACCAACGCCAATTCAGCCAGAAACTCCTTTTCCTCTTCGTCCCCATGCATGCAGATTATTACAGATGTGAAGTAGAGCAACATTTCGACTGGGATAAATGATCCCCCCTTTTTTCTCCTTTTCCTTTAGCAGAATACACACACACAGATATATATATATATATATATATATATATATATATATATATATAGGAATACAATTTTGTTCTTCTTTCGTAGCTAGCTACATTTTATTCTTTAAAAGTTAGATTTTTCAACCCGGAGGAGTGTCTTGACTTAGACCCTCCAAAGCAGAAATTTTGCTTGATTTCTAATTTCAATTTGAGCTATTTGTCATCTTTTTTCCAGCTTCTTATGGAGGCACAGTTAACTTCTAATCTTTGCCAGTACATTAAAACGTGAACGATTACCAAAGAAGTGCCACTGCAGAACTCGTTTACTTCTTTCTCCAACTTCTACACTTGTGGTAGTTGCAATACCCTTAAAAAGTACATGATCTCCATATATAACTCTACATGGCTGTATTCTGATACGTAATTCTCTAAGTAAAAAATCATCAAAGATCCTATATCTTTTATATCAAGAAAAATCACACACCACTGATTTGGTGGAGAAATACCTAGTTAATGACAAAAACTAATCGTTCTAGCTTACCAGATTTGAAATAGGACTAACTGCATGAGAGTTGAAACACATGAATTCTGCAAAATAAACTCAAAAAAAGGAAACATAATATATATCTTAAGTGTAACATTACTAAGTACGAAATGATACTGGAGTACTTCTTATTTTAAAGTCTTCTTTTTGTGCGTCAAAGTCTGAGCTGAATTTATGTTGGTAGGGATATGTACGATCAGTCTTCCAGGAAAAGTGAAAACTTGAATGTGATCTCTTTGAGTGAAAGGCCTCTTTTCTTGTTCAAATATATAAGTTTAAGCTTTGAGCATATAGGTTAATTTCTCATGCATATGCTTCATTAGGTAGTGCCCATCAAGTTGCAAAGCTCAGTTCGTAAAGAACCCAATAACAGTTGATGGCACTTCTTTATTCTGAAAGAAAAAAAGAGTAGAAAAGAGGCATTACTACTAATATAAACTTCATATGAGCTCTTATAGGGGTTTAAAAACTTCATGACTGAGAAGGCAAGTTAAATTACTTTGTGATAAAGAGTCCTCTTCTCATGACATTTTGACAAAAACGAGGTTGAATTTGCTATTGACAATTAACCTATTCATGGTCCGGGCTCCAATATGTAACTTAAAGCTTATGTGAAAGTTACTTGGGAGTAGATGTAAAGAGTGCAACTAAACATAGGAGTGTACTAATGTGAAAAAATTTTGGTCTTCCCATCGAATAATAAAGAACTACACTTAGGTATACATTATTCCAAGTCTACCATTCCAAAGCCTAGAATGGTACAGTACAGGACAGAAACTCAACTGGTACCACTGCCAATAAACTATACTCAATTAAATTACATAAAACTACACTTAGGTATGCATTATTCCTCACTAACAATCCAACATCATATCAAATATAGCTGACTGAAATTATCAGAAAATTTGTAGTTGCAGAGACCTATCTTCAATATTATGGCATGTTTGGCAATTTAATCCATGAATTTGTAGCTTAGGTATGAAGATCGCACAAATCAAAGATTTCCTAATGGCACTTTTTGAAGTTTATCCAACCTCTTCAATCATTATCCTTTCCCCAGTAGTTGTTTTCGTAGGTGATGTTATTAATATGTCATCTATTCACAAGATTTTGGACATTAATACTTCTTATTCTTGTTACTACAATATTGAGCAAATTTGTAAATTTCTTCCGCCTCTATCTATTTGTTCGCTAAAAGAAATCTATATATTTAAACGGGCATCAGCATGTCTTTGAATTGCATATGTGCTTACTTCAACATTTGAACACCCCTAAACTTTCTTGGATATATACATGTAACGTAATTTTATAGGGTAAGTTTTAAAATTCACTTGCCAAAATTGGACATTTATTTTCGCACTTTCAGAATGGAAATCAACAAAATGAAATGAAGCACATATTTATATCTCAATATTAGTATTAATTACTTGTTCTCATGGCTCAACGAAACGGGGATGTAAGGAGCTGTCAGACCTATTTTTTTGCAAAATATTGTCAAGATTTAAGTACCATAAATGACCCTCCAAGAAGGGAAAACACTAAGAACAAATATTTAGCAAATCCTTGCCTTCCACTATAAATTTAAGTGAAGATATAAGAAAGGTCATTGTATTTTCTCCTCTGAAATTTCACTTATCAAGAAATCATGGAGGGCAAGCAAACTAGGGGTCGTCGGAAAATTGAAATGAAAAAGATAGAAAACGCTGATGATAGGTATGCTAGCTTCTCCAAACGTAAGAATGGAATGTACAAGAAAGCTAGTGAACTTTGCACCTTGTGCTCGACCGACATTGGCATACTCATATTTTCACCAACAAATAAGCCTTATTCTTTTTTCCATCCAACTATGGAAACTGTTCTTAATCGATTCCACAAAAAAGACCAGCAACCCGATCCTACACAGCAACTTATTGAGGCATATACTCGAGCTAACGTTGATAGACTCAACAAACAACTTGACGAGCTTGATGCTCAGATGGAGATTGAGTCAAATAGGGCTAAGCATTTGGATCAAATTGGTGCTCCAAAAGACCCGTTTGCTTGGTTGCCCACCCCCATTCAGGAAATGGATGAGGAGATGGTTGCAAAAGTTGAAGCTTGGGTAGATGACATGCTTGTCCAGTTACAAAACCATGCAAATGAGTTGAACAAGGGAGCTTCTTCATCAGCTGCTGTTCCTCAAGCTGCTGGCCCTTCTGCATCAGCTTATGTCCCCATACAAGATTTTGGTTTTGGAACAGCTTCTTCATCAGCTGGTTTTCATCCACAAGATTATACTTTTGGAGGTTCTTCATCAGCTTTTGTTCCTCCAAAAGATTTTAACGTTGGAGGTTCTTCATCCGCTTTTGTTCCTCCAAAAGATTTTAACGTTGGAGGTTCTTCATCGGCTTTTGTTCCTCCAAAAGATTTTAATGTTGGAGGTTCTTCATCAGCTTTTGTTCCTCCAAAAGATTTCAATGTTGGAGGTTCGTCATCAGCTTTTGTTCCTCCGAAAGATTTCAATATTGGAAGTTCTTCGTCAGCTTTTGTTCCTCCAAAAAATTTCAATATTGGAGGTTCGTCATCAGCTTTTGTTCCTGCAAAAGATTTCAATGTTGGAGGTTCTTCGTCAGCTTTTGTTCCTCCAAAAGATTTCAATGTTGGAGGTTCTTCATCAGCATTTTTTCCTCCAAAAGCTTTGAATGTTGGAGGTTCTTCATCAGCTTTTGTTCCTTCAAACTATTTTAATGTTGGAGGTTCTTCATCAGCTTTTGTTCCTCCAGAAGATTTTAATCTTGGAGCTCCTTCATCGGGTGTTGCACCTCCAGAAGATTTTAATCTTGGAGCTCCTTCATCAGCTGTTGCTCCTGTAGCAGATTCTAGCTTTGGAGTTTCTTCAGAAGATTTTACTTTTGGGACTTCTTCATCAGCTTTTGTTTCTTCCGAAGATTTTAATCTTGGAGCTTCTTCATCAGCTGCTATTCCTCCAGAAGGTTATAGTTTTGAAGAATTTTATTATGAAGCTGCTTCATCACTTGGTGTCGCTCCTGAAGATTTTTATTCTGAAGTTTCACCCCCATTTGTTCTTCCGCGAGATGATTTTAACTATGAAACTTCATCAATTACTCCTATGGAAAGTTATAATTTTGAAGCTCCGTCAATTATTCCTCCACCAGAAGATTTTAGTGTTGGAGCTTCTTCATCACCTATTCCTCCACCAGAGGATTTTACTGCTGGAGCATCTTCATCACCCATTCCTCCACCAGAAGATTTTGGTGCTGGACCCTCTTCATCACCTTTTCCTCCAAAAAACTCTAATCCATAGTGTTCATTTTGTGTTCCATCAGTAGTAATCAATAATATCATGTTACAAAAATAAATAAAATCATAATCCGATTCCTTTACCGCCCCCCCCCCCCACCCCCACATTCACAATGTAGCTTTTATATTTTCTGGTGAAAGCAATGAAATAATTTTTTCCTCAAAAGCAAATAGTGTGTGTGTGTGTGTGTGTAATGGTATACACATGGAATTAATGTGTCAATTTTTATGAATCGTGTTAATTATTTCATTTAGCTGACAGTATGTGTCAAGAATCTCATGTGCTAATCGGAGTTTTAGGATTTCTAACTTCTGATATATTCAAGCCTATATATAGACTATTATATACTTGTACCCAATAGAGAAAAAAGAAAATAAAATTCCATTCTTGTTTGTAAGTTATGCTAGGGTAAAATGACCTTCACAACTAGTTAAAACTCTATGCAAACTTACTTTTGTGCAGATTCATATTCCCTGTGATGCCATTAAACTCGAATAAGCCATGAAGGTAATCATACATATTACTTGTAAGAATAACAAAATATATGCAATCCATATGAGATTATAATAAAATGCGATTGTATTTCCAAGGACAACAAACATATGCATACTTATGTCATCATAAGTGTTTACTAGTCCAAATTAATTAGGGGTGGGTATTGTTCTTGTTTAGGCTATTCCACAAGTAATGTCTATATTCCTATTTCTAATATTGTGCTCAAGATCTTATGGACCCAAAATTTGAAATTTTGTCACATTTTATCCTAAAAAGTTGTATTAATCTAACTAAAGTTTCGATTTACGTTGAATGGACTGTTTTCTAATTCTCTTATCTTTATATGCATTATCATCTTCTGAATGGTTAATAATAAGGCATTTTCTTTCTTTTTTTATTTCTCTATTTTGATGAAATTGGGGTGGAAGCTGAATTTTCTTCTTACCAACTCAACTGATATAGAATGAACAGAATCTAACTTAATCATCAATATTCTTATCAACTCAATTGAGATTACTGAATGGACTATAATAAGCCTTAGGTTTCATTTCCCTTAGGCTTTTAGAGTATCAAGAGAAAATAAGTTTATTTGTATATGATATTGTTCATAAAAAAAAGTTTTAATTGTATCATAAATACGTTTTTTAATCACTGTTTGATCTTTCCAACCAATTTATTTTACGTTCATCACATCTCAAAGAGTAAGTTACAAAGGCGGAAATACACAATTTTTAGGCGTGTTTACAGGTTCGTATCAGTTTGTTTGCGTGTCTTAATTCTAAGTTTAATCCAAAGAGGATCCATTTTAGCCTATCAAACTACTTGACAAATGATGTCTGCAAGAATTTCTCAAGTGTAACAATAGTCACAAATGAAACTGGGGACCAGAATAAATGTTGCATATGGACCATGTTTGAGACTGAAATGCACAAAATAGTGTAAAGGGCAGAGAGGAACAAATTTGTCAACATAAGGGACCATTAGTCTGTGTGCTTTTTTCTAATTAATGGCTTCTTCTAGTGCTAATTATTTTGGTTCCAAAGCACTGGCAAATTAATTCGTAAAACTTCCTCATTTAATTAAGAATCATTTTTCTCAAAGTTGGAATAGTATCTAGCAGAATTACACTTATTATTAGAAGTTAGGGGAAGCAGATCATTGCAGCCCATTAAAGCAACTACAATGCTGTAAAGATTTTTTTGCATCTTTGGAAGAACAGCCAGCCATAATCTCTAGGGAGGTTGTTAGTGCAATGAAGACAAGTTCAATTAATTGATGGCTTCTTCCTCTTCCCAATTTGTTCTTTCATTGCTCATTCAATCCTGTAGTTCTTATCCAAGCTTCGTACCGGGCGAGACCACAGGTATAAAACAAGCAAATTGCAAAATACTGACACCCAAAAGAGAACAAGAGCTTTGGCAATGAAGACGTACGATCAAATTTAATACCGACTTTTATGGTGACAGCTTTTAAAAGAAATGGCCAAAGAAGAGTGGCAGCTGTTATTTTTCAGGAAGAAGTAGAAGGGCTTATCTTTAGTGAATTTGAAGAAGAAAGGGACCCTTCTTAGGCAGGCTTCTTTCATTGGATGCTAGACACGTATATAAATGTGGTACATATGTGACTTTACACGAAAAACAATGGGTGAAATGGTGATGCACTCATGCACTCTCTTCTTTTGCTTTTGATAATTACATGCAGTCTCGTCTTAACTCATAAAGCTTAAACCCCACAAACATATACTAATCATTGTGCTCCTCAGAGAGACCTGCTTTTGTTTATCTGGGCCAACACTTTTGTTTGTGTGCTGCAAATTTTTTGTCATTTGAATTGATTAGGGCAAGAGACCTATTTGTTGACCGTGGCTAGCTATTCCCTTTTAGCAGTGTCGTTCCTGCCAGTTCATGATCAAGATTTGATTAAAAAAAATTATGCGATCTAGATTTCATTTTGTATCTCGATTTTAATAATATGTGTGGGATTCACAAAATTTTGTTCTAAAGTTACATGTTGTTGAAAGTAAATTATACCATATACAAACAAAGTTACGTCGTATATAAAATATACATAACTGTCAAGAATGGTTGCACCTGCAACCGTTCTTGCCCCTTGTCCTAGAGAATACACTGCTTCTTTTAGCTATTCTTTTACCGGGGATTATCTTTTTCATGTTTTGCCTAGCGAATATGCTTCTACTAAGGCCTAGTTTGCGTACTAGTAATGTGGTTGTCCGGGATGTACTTGAGGTTTAACCTCGTGTGGAAGCTGTTTTCTTGCCTATGTCAATAAAATAGTTACTACTATTTTGCTCAGAAAAGAAAAAAACTTTCAGTACAACGTAAAACTGTACATAGAATCTTGGAATGGTAATAGAAAAGAAAAATAGCTTTGGGAAGAATGTTTCAAATTCAAGAATAGTAGTCTGCCCATAAAGTTAATGCAATAAAAGCCTACATAAATGAGAAGTGCCTTAAACGACAATAAAACCTACAAAATTTCCATCCAAGGAGAAGAAAGAAATTCAATTAGTGCGAAGAATTTTTTAAAATTTTGTTTCGGTGTAAATCTTTCAGTAGTATCTGGTTGACCTCATTGGACCATGACTAATTTGGAATCAAGTACTCTCAAATCTTTTTCTAGAAGTGATTAGTTTGGAATAAAATACTGTCCAATTTTTTTTTTAGGAGTGGTTATTCGAATGTTATATTTTCCATCCACAAAATTCGAACCCAAGACTTTGTTTAAAGAGTATCAAACTCCTTATCACTTGACCCAAGATCCTATGATGTATGACACAATCTAAATACAAGAAACTAGGACAAAGATTTATCAATTTTCAAGTAAAAGGTACTTTGTTTTGCTCTTTAATTTGTTATTGGTTTGTTATAAAAAGGTAAAATCAAGGAACAAAATGGATAAAAGAATTTGCTTCATTAAGGTAAATGTTGTTGAGTAACATCATAGTTTTACAGAAAAGCAAAATAAGATGAACAAAAGCTGCTCAAAAACAGATGAACAGAAACTACCATCATATAGTTATCCATTTATTTTTCTCAATTAGGATAATCAGAGAGATGTGGACACGCACACACACAAAAACATCAGTATTGGTTGAATACTATAGCAACTTCATGTTAGCACGACCATATACAATTCATACTTGTTTGCTTCACAATCAATTTTTTTTTTTTTCAATATTACTGCGGGGGACCGTTCAAAGCAGCTATTCCGTGTGGAGAAAAAGCAAATCAACCATGTCTTTTTGATTAAATGAATAAAGACACTCCTCCTTGGAATGATGGCCCTTTCAGATTTCCCGAACAAAGACTATTCCAAAAAGTTAGCAATCAAAGATCATCATGGCTGCAATCCCATCTCCATGCATCCCCATGGCCAAAATGATTGGAAAATAATATACACTTGCTACTAAATAACAACAAAAAAATTGTAATTATAACGTTCAAGACTTGAATCATAAACCAAAAGGTGTCACTCGATTGTATATAGTATATAACGTTTTGTAGAAACAACAATTTTCACAAGCACCAAGAGATGACTAGCCATGACATAAACCCACAATATTCTTAATTTCTGCTACCTCTGATGTATTTTCTTGTTCTCAGTTCTCACCTATTTGAAATGGGGTTTGGACCGCTAGGAACTTCATGAGCGCTGGCACTGAATATTTTATCTCTCCATGAGAAAGATGGAACCTTAACAGAATGGCGCCCTCCTTTTCTTCCTATTGGTGAAAAATGGATTCCATTATTTGTCGAATCATGAGCACTGTCTCTGCAATCTCTCCTTGTAGAAGATTTTGAAATCATTTGCTTTTGCCCCGTCAGTTTAGCTGATTCATATCTGGGATCAGCTTGCTGGAATGAACTGGGATTTTCCTGCTGATGATGATGATCCGCTATCAGAACTAGGAGGAAAAAAAGTAGGGTTAATGAAGTGATGTAGGGAAAAATGGAGGAGGCGAATTTGTAGCTGATAGGTCTTCTTCCTTCATTCCTAGCCATACAGAACGGAGAGCAAGAACCATCCATTATATTACTTGGTTTGTTTAGTACATTTCTCAAGGTTTGACTAGTGTTATGAATATATATGTAGAACTTGACAACAACCTTGTTGAGTTGAGCTGAGCTGGCTAGCTTAGGATAAGGAAATGTATTTTTCTGCTTCTCTCTGTGTGTGTGAGTAGTGTGTATTATGTGGGAGGATGAGTGAGGAAGAATCTTGAAAGAGATAAAGAGTGTAAAGTGGGGGAGATAGCCAGAGAGGCTGCTTTAGCAACGTTTCTTGCGGTAGACTAATGGTAGTGGTAAAGGTGAGAGTAGAAAAAAGAAAGTGTACATATATCAAGTTATCAACTGGTATCAAAAGTCTCTGTGAGAGAGAGAGAGAGAGATGAGGGTGGTTGATGGTCAAGGGTAAGCGCCTCTCGTCTCCTAAGAGGAGGACCAAATGGAGCCCATGCACAAATGAGGTTAACAAAATGGACAAAATGATACAAACAATTGCTGACACCTAGAAATGAAGAAGATTCAAAAATTGGTAACAAGTTGCTACTTACAGCAAAACTCAGTTGAACATGAAAAATCATAGAAGTAGGAAAACCATTTACTGTCCTCGAACATAACAAGTATGTGCATTTTTGGCTTCAAAAGGATTTTAGAATGATTGCAATAGGATCTTTCATGATGTATAATTATTATGTTTTTCCTTTTTTTGGGTAGAAACTATTAGATGTCAAATGATTTTGAGAGGACCAGACCATATGTTTTAATTGGTTAACTTGGTTGTAACAAAGTGATATTAAGACATGGTTGTTATTCTAGTACATTTCATTAGTTTACAACCCTAACATTGATTAATCCTCATAAGTTGGGACAACTGCACGAGGGGTTTTGTTTTCTTTAAGGGCTTCTTTTTTTTATTTTTATTTTTTTGGGGGAGTGGTGGGGCTCTTAATTGAGCTTTCTGAACTTGGTTTCAGTTTGGGTAAAGTAGAAGTGGCTCAAATATGTAAGAAAAATTTTATTTCCTTTGTAAACTTTAATTTGATGGTCTAGATGAAGCTAGGTCGACAGACACAACACTGTCCAATTTAAATTGTCAATAGCCTCGTACAATCGCCTTCACAATGAGTTAAAAACTAGGCTCACACTTGGGTAGATCAGGTTTTTAAAGATCCAATGGTCTAGATTATACCACACCATCTCACCAAATGATATGGTACAATCTAGATCATTGGATCTTTGAAAATCCAATCTACTTAAGTTTTGGCCAAGAACTATAGGCATAATGAGCTTTGTATGCCATGCACAATGGTTGGCCTAATTAGACTAAAGGTGTATTAGATAAAACTGAAGTCTAAAAATTGAAATATGAGATATAAAATCTGAATCCATTAATTTATTGAATTGTTAAGTACTAAATCTGATATATTTGATTATACATTACATTAAGTGATAAATGAATAGTTTGTCACTTATTGTTTGGAGCAAATTTTACCTAAAAAATTTAGTGCCACTTAATTAATTCAGATGTTCGATTTTTAATTATCAAACACATCAGAACATATTAAGATTTGAATTCATTAAATTTAAGTATTGAATTGGATAATCAAACAGGGCCTAAGGCTTAGTAAAAATGGTCTAATGTCATAGGCTTACAAGCACTAATTTGGATGGTTTTTGTTGTTTCATATTTCATTATTTTAAAGGAGACTTTAAATCTTACATAGAAAAACGATAATTTAGGAGTCGAATCTAAGACCTATCACTACTTCACCTGCAAGCTGAGTTAGCTTTTGGATTTGATTTTTTCAATAATGGAGGGGTCGGACTTAAGATGCGGAGAAGGAGTAAAGAAATTTGAATTCAAAATCTTTAATTCTTGAAAGCTGAACCTTAACTACTAGACGAACGCCTTCTCGATCACCTAGGTGATCCTTTGAAGAACACTAGATACATGCTACTCTTACTTTGGTTCTATTAGTTATATGGGTTGGCCAGGGACTTTCTTTGGACCTTACATACTTCTGTACACAGAACAACGTAGTATCTCGATCCGAAGCGTACTCATTCTGGCAATAGTAAAGCCCCGTCATAAAGCCCAGATTTTCCAGAAAAACTTATGCTCGACTTTTCCTTACTTTTCTTTTCTTGTAGTGAGTAATTGTTTTACCCTTTTATTTGTTTGAGGGAAAAATCATGCAAGAAAGTGTGCCATGGGATAAGTGATATGAAGTGAGGTACAGGAAAAGCAAAATAACTTTCTCACATGTGTTTGGTTAACAAGAAAATGATGCAAGAAAATATAAAATTTTTATCTTTGTTTAGTTGAAAAGTCACGAAAAAATTGGCTAGTATGTCTGTTAATAAAAAAAATTCAATATTGAAGTTCTTCATTTTTGGTATTTAATATATGTAAAAACATGTAATAACTATAACATTTTGCATAATGGAAGAGTTGCTTACCTGAAAATTAATCACATTCTTTAACAATAAGTTTGTGTGTGTGTGTCTATATATATATATATATATATATATATATATATATATATATATACACTAATTTCATATACATGTAGAAGAAAATAATACTAACATCATATAAATTCAATAAATTATTAATTCATTAATTTTTTAAATAAGGGTTAAAAACAAAAAAGCTCCCTGTGGTATAGCTATCATACAGAAAAGCCCCCTGTGGTTTGATATCATACGCGTCGGTACCTCATAGTTTGAATTATTTTGAAAAATGGACGGAAATCGTCAAATGTACGGCGTTTGTCTTAAACGCACTGGAAATGCGCGTGTTTCTTGTGGAAAATAGATTTCTACTACAAACTTGTTCCTAATATGCCTACTTTACCCTTCACACTTTAATAACAAGAGAACTTTACCCTTCGACACCTTTTCTTCTGCTTGATTCCTCTTGGATCCCAGTGTTTTCAACAATCTGATATTCAATCTTTTATATGCATCTCTTTGGTATACAAGAGCAGGCTAGACCTAGCTCAACACGTCTTTTAACCTCATCCAAAGCACAGCTAACAGCATTTTGAAATGCTTCTGAGTTACTTTGCTTCTCTATCTGAGAGAAATGTGGCCGGAAGGGCTTTAGTAGAGATGTATCATTCCAAGCAAAAGTTCGGTCTCCAAAATATGCTACGAGAAAACAGTCCTTTTTGTAATATTTGACTGCCTTCTCTGAAGCATCAGCAGGATCAGATATTTGTCCAGGCCACCAAGGATGGCTTCTGACTTTTCCCCAAACTAAATCTATTATGGAGAATTCATTTTCATTCTGTGGTGGCGAAACATATCCAGCTTGATGTATACTCAGCAAGCTTGGAAGCTTTTCTGTTTTCTCGTCCATTCTTTCTGTTGGGTCCGTCTCAGAAGCATTTTCTGGACTTGATAAATCTTGCTCTTTATGGTTAACCTGTCCATCATGCTGGTACTGTTCTCCAACTCCTATATCTTTCTAGTCCTCTAAAGACTTAGTATCTGGAATATCAACCTGCATGGCTGCATCAGATCATTAGGAATATCAATCTGCATCGCATCATTACCATTGGTCTGGCGGCATTCACTTTTGCTTTCAACCAACTGAGACACTACCCCAGATTCTGCTGTTCTATTGGTTTGATCCCCATTTGGTTGAAAAGTTTCATGACTGCCAATATCAACCTCGCCATGGAGACATTCAGAAACACCTGCGCCTTCAAATCGATCAGAATCTTGAGCATTAGAGAGAGAAGCATTAGTATCGATACCAGTACAAGATACTTCTGCAATTTTCGCTTATATTAAAAGGGTATTTTCGTCGTTTCACTTAACCCCGTTACATTTGACGATTTCCGTCGATTTTTCAGAATAATTCAAACCATGGGGTACCGACATATATGATATGAAACCACAGGGGATTTTTATGTTGTTAACCCTTTAAATAAAATAAGAATAAGATGTCTAACTACAAGCTGGTTATTTGAATTATAAATTCTAAGTATTCTAATGAACATTCAAATAAACATTCAAACCTTGTAGGAAGTCACTTTTCCTTCACTTTCCTTCCCTTTTCCAGGCAACCAAACACTATATAAAACTTTCTGATCACAATTGATCCATCCACTGCAACTGCTTGTTAGATGAGGAGTTGGAAATATCTTAGCCCCCCCAAAAAAAATTCCGAAAATATTTAAACATTTTAGCCCAAAGCCAGCATAGTAAGTTATTCCTAGACCTTCTGTTGATATTTAAAACATTTCAAGATCTTGCAAGCCGAAAAATGTACTAGAAAGCCATCAAAGGTAATCAAAATTCAGATGCATGGTGAAGTATAAAGATTTCTGTTTTCTTAAATGAAAAATATCAGAAACAACAGCGAACTAACTTAAATCCATTTCAAGTCATACTGGCCAGTGAAACGCTACAGCCAGACAAGAAGAAATGAAACAAGAATGAGAAACAAAATTCCAGTCTTAAAATACAGATAAATCCGCCACCAACACTGAGGATGTAGTCTTAATCTTCAGTATTTTCAATTCCTTAAGCATTGACATAGTTGCAATTCACTCTAATTTCACCGTCATCAGCACTCAAATAGTCTTGAATATTCCCAAGTTTCACCATGGATGCTGCAAACTGATGGTGAAAGACATGAGTTTGGGAAGCCAATGCATTCACAAGAGGGGCTGTCCTTGAATCAGAATAGAGGATTTGGTCAGTTTTTAGGAGCCCCATCTTATTCTGAACATTCTTGAAGTACTGAACATCAAAGGTCTTAGGGGTGGTGGCATCAAGGTCTACGTATTCCGATGCCCATCTGCATTTTCTCCTCAAGAAATTTAGATACTTGGGGTTGATGGTTGGATCAGGCTTTCCAGTTCCCATGTAGTTGAACAATCTGAACTGCAGGGATCCGCATGTGCTTCTTCCAATTGTATGAGCTCCTGTAAAATAAATGGCATGCAATGAGAAAATGGCGCTTATCATTGAAGAGTTGAAGAGTTATATTCTAGTGATTGAATGGTTGCTTCCTACACATAGAGAAGTCTCATTTTACCGTTCGAACGATAGAGCATGTTCTTAACTGATTTCTTGGACATGCTTTTAGTTTTTCATTCTATAAAATTGGTTATATGATATGATATTCTCAACGACTTTTTCTTTCAATTTTTTACTTTCGAATCATAAAAAAAAGGCCAGAATCAGAAGCTCTAAGATACCTGCATATTGAATTCAAGCTTTTGCTTTCCAAAAATCAATTTCTACAAAAATCAAAATGAGAACAGGCCTATTGTAATAAAAAGGACTGCACCACATTTTAGCTTCTTTTTCCTCATCATCAAAAAGAAGATTTGCATACCTGAGAGGGCAACCAAGTCCAGTATATTCAGACCCTTGGACTGGTAAAATTCGATCAAATCGGTGACTCTTTCGTGGCCCATGGGAACCATTTCAGCTTCCTTGGCAATGGAAACTCGTCCATCTTTCCTCCCATATGGGACCTGCCAGAATGGACCTCCAGCTAAAACTGTTGCATCTCTAGCAGCAGCAGTGAGAATGTCAGCACAGGAGACGGTCTTAGGGCACTTCTTCTCAATCTCTGCTTTGATATCATCAATCACTTCAAATCCTCTCAATGACTTGCTCACATTAGACCTTCTTTCACTTCCTTGATGGTTCAAAAGAACTGAGGCATCACATCCCTATTCGATAATCAAGAAATAAATTCATTAATCTACGTAACTTAACTACGTAATATTCAATACGTTCATGAAAAAGATGAAATTCGACTCGTGATTTAATCACTGGACCTAAAAGGTTGAAATTTAATTAGAATGTCATTATGTTAACCAGATGTTGACATTTAATTTATGACCAAATGAGGCAAGAAGTAATAATAGATAAGTGAGTCACCCGCACACACGTATACATACATACATATATATATATCTAGGAAAATAAGGTGCAATTATTTGTTTGGGACAGCTAAAAGATTGACAAAATTTATTAGAAAATGAGATATATATATATATATATATATATATAAGTTCAAGTTGTAGTAAATGATATTTCTGTAGGGAAATAATGCTTACCCTAACAGCACAGTCGTGGAAGTGCAACCTCATGAGGGCAGGAGCAAGTGTGTAATCTTTGGCAACCCATTGTTTGACTTTATTGTGGATTATTTTTTCAACATCTGGGCAGCTTCTATAATAATGAAGGAAAGACAAAGCATCATCATCAAATGCAGAAGTTTCAAGAAAAAAGAAGACCAAGAAGCACAAAGAGACGGAGAATTTCATGGTTTTGTTCCTTTTGTACAATTGGCCAAGCTAGGAGTGTTTTGCTTGATTTGATTTTCGGGTTCGTTGAGTTTTTAGTGAGTGATCAATAGGTATATATATATATATATATATATAGAGAGAGAGAGAGAGAGAGAGAGATTTCAGCAGCACAAAGTGGTAAAGATTAAATTAATTGGTTCTAGTTGAAGTACGTGACTTGCACTATAGTGAATTTCAGAAAAATACGTGAGACACACATTTGAAAACATGACGTGCAAGCATGTAGTAGTTAATTGAGCATATATATGCTAAATGACCTGCTTTAATCATTGTCCAATGCTTAAGAGAAAACCCACCAAATGAGATAAAAAATAAAAAGTGAGGAGACATTCTCCAATAGCAAGAGACTCACAAATTAAGTATTATAAAACGAACCTTTGTTCAAAAGTCAAAACAAACATATTTCTTTATGATTAATCTTGTATACATTGTCGGTGTATGCACAATTATTGTTAAATATATGACACATATACAAAAATTTGAATTTGAAATTAAAGTTTTGCTCATGTGTCATCCATCCAACCATGATAGTGTATAAAAGATTTACTCATTTCTTTAGTGTCAGTGGCATTCTATTAGTTGCACATTAAACCCATTGTAAAAAAAAAAAAAATAGATTGAAGGCAGCACTGTTGTAGGAAAATTGATTAGAGTAAATCTTATCTACACTGACAGTGTATACATTATCACCGTTGGATTTATAATATGTGTGTAAAAATTAAATTTCAAATTCAAATTTTGCATAGTTGTCATTCATCTGACAGTGCATACACTGTCAATGTAAGAAAGATTAATCCAATTGATTGACAACAACATGGCAGAAGCAGAACTAAAATAGAAGATTAGTTGACATATGCAATATTCTTCAAAAGGAAAGAGCAAATTAAGTAATTATTAAAACCTTAACCACCAAAATTAAGTTGCTGACTTTTTTCTCTTATTTCGATTTTGTTTTTGAGTATCATGATGGATGGTGCCATTTGGATTAAAATTTGACTATCCCACCAATTATAACGTTTGATTTCATTTCATTGGATATAGGTTAAATGTTCTTGAACGAAATGGCTTTTTAATTTTGCCAAATTTTAGCTCTTACTATTTGAAGACATTTTTGAGGTTGTCAAAACTAGTATATAACATTTCCTTGGCTGCTTTCACAGTTGCCTGCAGACTCAAAAATTGCGCAAGCTTCTTGTACGTGAAGCACTCAAATCATATAAACCTTCTAAGGAAGACGTAGAAATAATTTGAAAAAGAGAAATTTTTAAGAAGAACATTTGGAAAAGAGAAAATATCTCTTACATATATAAAGCGAGAATCCGCTTGTGAACAGTGAAAAATGGGCCGGTTATGCCGTTATTTTTGTGAGTTTGAGGGGCTTTTTGGTATTTTGTTGATGGGTGGCAGCGGTTTTGCTGGAAATTCGCTTCTGTCCGCGTGGGCCTCTTCTCCCTCTCCCGCCAAGCTCTTTCCTCTTCAACCGCCCGTACGCAGATCCAGTTCCCCCCCTTCTCACCAGAGCCTCTCCCCAACTCATCGCCGCAAGACAAAACCCAAGTTTGAAACTCTCAAGGACAACCTAATCCGCCATGCAGATGCCGGCAACATCAAAAGAGCAATCTCCACTCTGGATTTTATGGACCAAAATGGCCTCACCCCTGACCTCACTTCCTACTCCGTCCTCCTAAAATCCTGCATCCGGACCCGAAACTTCCATCTCGAGAAGCTTATTCACTCTAAGATCCTCGACTCAAAGCTCTAACTCGACTCCATTGTGCTCAATTCCCTCATTAGCCTCTACTCCAAGAACGGCGATTGGCTAACTGCTCAAAACATATTTGAAACTATGGGTGAGAAGAGAGACTTGGTTTCTTGCAGCGCTATTATTTCCTGCTTTGCGCATAGTAATATGGAACTAGAAGCGATTTTTACATTCTTTGATATGATCGAACATGGAGAGCATCCGAACGAGTTCTGGTTCTCGGCTGCAATCCAGGCATGTTCAAATGTTAAATATGCTTCAATTGGGCTTGGACATTCTTTTGCTGATGGGTGGCAGTGGTTTTGCCGGATATTCGCTGTTCTCCACGTTTTGGTCTTGGACAGAAACAAGTTTGCAATTGAGGGCTATTTTGGTCTTTCGGCTGACTTAGTTGTTGGTGTTTTGGTCTTTGCACTTTGCTGCAAGCTGCTGCCCGATTGTTTCTTGAGTTAAAATGGTTAGAGGTCCTTCTATTTTGCAAAAAAATAAAAAAAAATATATATAAAATGATCCCCATGTAAACTTCTTTTTTTTTTTTTTTCAAAAGGATGAACTTTCTTCATAAAAAAATGCAGTTTAAGACATGGATTATAGTTTTTGAACTTTTACAGTAGGTCCAACATTTTTCTTTTGAGCATGAAAAAATGATTAAATAAATACATATTTTCTAACCTTAAACACGAGTTTATTACTCCATTTGTAGAATAGTTCCACCAGTTATTTCTTAGCATTTTATTCTAACCTATCCTTAAACACAAGTTGATTTGGAATTCACCATTTAAAAATTCCAACTATCTCTTGATTTTGAATACCATTTTTATTAAAAAATAAAAAGAAAAAGATAAACTCACCTATTTTAGCACATGATTTAAGAACACAAAATAACCTATAATTTTGCAGCTTATGATACAGATTAACAAAAAAAAATCATCAACCAAGTAAGAGAAAGAATCATCAAATAAGTAAGAATTATAAATCCAAAGAACCTAGAAAATAGAAAAGAAAAATTTTAAACTCAAGAAATTATTAGATATTGTATATATCTAAGCCATTATCTTAGTGAAAATTCAAAGAGATTCTTCCATGCTCCTCGTACTCACCGCATAAAGTGTTGCCTCCTATACAAATTATCAAAACCAAAATCATCAAAATGTCCAAAAAAAAAAAAACAAAGAGATAGATAGCCTAAAAAAGGGAAGAAAGAAAGAAAAATAAGCTAGAAAATATGTATATTCACCCTTGCAAGTTAAAGTTGTTCAATATTGAGAGTTCGAGTCTCATTTTCAATAGATAATGTCCTGTCCAAAGAAACCATTGTTGCTCCTTCCATTCTTGAACACTTTTAATCTACTAATCAAACAATCATCTGAATTGCAACAAAAAGAATAGGATCCAATATGAAATCCTGAGTAGGAGAAATAGTAGTATATATAAACCGAGGTCATGGTGGGTTAGAGTTGAATAAAAATTATGTGTCATGAATATAGACCTATTAATGTAAAAAAAAAAAACCACTGAATATACAAAAAAGATTAATTCAAATTGACATCTGTTTGAAAATATTTTTAAATACGTTTGAATGCTCATTCAAGTCTAGCAAACAAAAGTAAATGACAAACCCATTTTATAATTGTCTTTCTTTATTTCTTTCTTCTAAAAGATTGTTAAATGTGAAGTACTAGCAAACAAAAATTGTCAAAAAAAAATGGAAATTATCAAATTGCTTGTCTGAGAGAAGTAATGTGACTACTAAGCAAGGCTACACATTACATGTATAGCCATATGCCTCTTAGTTCGACCTAATTTTAGGCATCACTCACTGATTAATGCTACATTAAGAATGTTAAATAATCATGCCTTTTAGTTCTGCCGAATTTTAGACATTACTTACTGATTAATGCTATATTAAGAATGTAAGATAACCTGATTTCAAAATCATGTTTATTTGTGCAATTAGAAAAAAACACACAGTCACACACATGACTACTATATTTAACAAAGAAAAAAACACACAAATATAATAGCAAAATAATGAGTCTCAGCTACCTGACGCATGGCGTCAGGGCTGAAAAACTAGTTATTAAGAACTCAAGAATCAAAGTATCATGGCAGCACATGGCAAACGATAGCATATTGGGGTACCTAAGCCAGCCCTCTGACTACAGAGCCTATACCCATGACTATTGTGGCCCATGAGCGGTTTGCCCGCTTGGCAATCTGAAAAGAACAGTTGACGCTCAAATTGGACCGACATAATGTTGAATTTGTTTTTTTTTTTCTTTTTAATTTTCTCAAAAACTGATTCCAATTAAGTTAACTTGATCTGGTCCAATGTGGAATATAAAACTTACTCTGAGGAAAAGCTCTTGATTCGCCCATGAGCTTTTCTTTTTCTTTTTCTTTTAAGGACAAATCGTTTAGAATGGCCATTGCATTTCGGCAAATGAAATTTTTCATCCTTCATTTTTAAAATAGAAACTTTACGCCTCTTACGCAATCAAGATGGTAAAAATTTAGTTCCAACCTAAGTTTTCGACCACTTTTTACCTTGAATCCATTAGGTGACCCATACGTAATCATTTTTTGAAGACCAAAAAAAGTTAGATTCCATGAACCACAATTAGCTTTTTTCAAAAAAAAAAAAAGAAGTTGAAAATCTAATCCAATTCATCTTCATTTTTACCACTAAAAAAATGGGATCCTTGTACATAAAAAATGACTAGATGTGAGTCATATGGTGATTTCAAATTAAAAAATGGTTAGAAACTTAAGATAGAACTAAATTTGGCTAATTTGAATTTATGAGGGATATAAAATTAACATTTTAAAAGTGAAGGATGAAAAAATACATTTGACAAAATGTGAGGGGTTTTAAACAAATTTCCCATTCTTTTTACCCTTCCACACCCTTTCCATTCTCGAACTATTAAGTATATGATTTAAATTCTGAACCTGATAATGGAGAGAACTTTAAGGATCCTTCTTTCTATTTGCCCATGAGTTGTTTATATTGAAAAGAAAAATTGTAATCTAAATGACATACAGAAATAAATAATGGCTTATTTCCTTAATTTTAGAAAGTTTCATATTTGTATTTATAGTTTAGATATGTCATGATTTTAAATCGATTTTTTTTAGGCAAAATCGATTGAAATATCCAAGTGAAACAGGATCTTGATGTTGAGTAAGAGTTTCTTAGTGATTTCTTTTTTTCTAACGATACCATTTACTTGGTGATTGAAATAGCCAAAATTTTTAATCTTCCTAACACTTGTAAGAATAGTTGAAAATCGGAGAAGACAGACAAGTAAGATGATGGAATTGAAGGTCAGAATATACTTTACTATATGGTAGAGAAGACATGCATGCTAGAGAAAGATATCTAGATTAGTGCATGCGGATAGTAGATTATTTTAACCAAAATTTATTGGAATAATATTGTAGATCATTTTGTAATATATTGTATGTAAAATAAAAAGGTGTGTGAAAAAACAAAAAAAAATTACTAAACAGCGTTATTCTGATTTTTTTTTTTTTTTTTTTTTTGCAAAAAATGGTCTGTCCAAAGATAGGGGAACACAGACCTCCATGATTTTTTTTTTTTTTTTTAATGAAATAGCAGCATCATGGAATTATGATCCTTCTATTAAGACTTTGAGATGATTTTACTAAGCCCTCAAATAGGTAAAGTGTATTACTTGAAATGAACAAAAGTTAATTATTGTTTTACCCCCTTAAACATCATGTCTTGAATGAATAATTTTCGTCTTAACAGCTATAATTAAGATCTAAAGTCAATGTGATTTTGCAACTTTGCTCGATTGCAGTTAGATAACTAGCTAGTTAAAAGAAGAAAAAAACTAATAATTTTTATCATTTGAAAGGTCAATTGAAATCATTAGATATTTTTTTTAGGTGATGACCAAAATTGAATCTTGAGACTTCAACCTTGAAATATGTGGGTAGTAGGTCAAGTTGTTAGCTAGCATGTCATACATACAGAGTTACCCATATAGCAAGGAGTCTTCATTAGTCTGATCCAGTTACTATTGCCAGAAACTTTGCCTCTAGTCATATGCCTCTACACGTATATTCAAATATTCTCTTCGTCTACCTAATTCTAATTGATGATTTCACTGTTTCACATTACATCTTTGGTAATGTAAAGATCCTTCCCCACGTTTTACTAGTAATTCTACAGCAACCATAAATTAATTGTAGGTTGCCATTGTGAAGAGTTCAAAGATGGAAGCCCATATTGTGCTGGTGATAGTTATGTCGTGGATCAAATTAGAGTTTTTTGCTTTACTAAGATTAATCAAGAAAAGTCTCTACAATGTGCATGTGAAATCAAGAAAAGGGCATAGTCAACTTTAACTTATTGCAGCAATCTGTTATCATAAAAAAAAAATTTTTAATTACTTGTTTATCTCATATGTATTACATCAACAAAGTGCTATAATATTATGCTTAAAATTTGGCGAACAAACTCAAATGTTTTCTGCTTTGTCAAATAGCAGGTTGTGTGTGTGTGTGTGTGTGATAGAGTTTTTTATGTGTGGCTTTTGTCAAGAAACGGGCATAATCAACTTGAACAGTACATGATTTGGAGAAATATTATTTTTAGTTGCATCAAAAACAAATTTTTAAATATCTTTTAATACCATATATATATATTATATAAAAAAAACGCTATAATATTATGAATAATTCTTATATACAGTGATCGTTATATTCACGACACGTATATAAAAGTTGAATTTTAACTATTACATAACTATCATTCATCCAAGACTAACCGTTCCAATATGACATCAGAGGAGTCCTATAGTATCATACTCAAAAAATTTTTCCAATTAATCTTCTGAACAAACTCAATTTGATTTTTGCTTTGTCAAATAGCAGTGTCAGTGTGTATGTATGTGTGTGTGTGTGTTGGGGTGGGGGTGGTTGAAGTTGAAAACTTGAAATTGGAAGCGGGAACTGTACATTTATACAGATGGTGATGGCACATAGACCATAGCCTGAGCAAGAATGAGATGTTTCTTTCTTCTGTGAATATCAGCATATGCAAAGTTTACAAGTCAAATTTCTGATGAACTTGGGAGCACGTGAGACTAGACTAGCAAGCCGAACAGACATTCAAGTTTCACAAACCGAGTTGTCTTGGCAAATTTCCACGCATCCATGCACAATTTAGACTAGTCGATTCTGGTCAATGTCCTCTTTTCTCAATTCTGGTGCTCTGCTGCTGGTAAGCTTCCCTTTCAGAATCTGACTTTGTTTGTTTGACACATTGGACTCCTCTTCTCAGTTCTCATCTACTCAGGCTAGTTCAACGACAAAATTTTATTTTGAAACCCCCCCTTCTTTTATGTCACTTGATTTTTTGGGAAAAAAAATCAATCAAACTTTTCAAGTATTTGAGGGATGCTAGCTACATAATTTAACACAAGAAATAGGAACCACAAAAACAAAGGTTAAAAAAAGAGTTATGTCATATGATGTGATTTTTATTACCTTGGTTATAAAGCAAATAAACTTAAAATTCTCCCAATAATTTTGTCTGAATTTTTGGTATACAAAAAAGTCATGAGGTGCTGCTTGTAATTGGAAGTTGGCGGATCAAGTAAGACATTGGACAAAAGACTTGGGGAAAATGACCTGTGGGATCCCTCACATTTCACAAAAATATTCTTTTCGTCCCTCACTTTTAAACGAAGCAAATTCGTCCCTAACATTTAAAAATTAAAACTATTACATCCCTGAACCTAATTTTCAACTTGAATCAAACTATCCAATAATTCTGTAATAAATTTCGGAGTTAGAATTGATGGATCATTCAGTCAACTCCATCATATTCGCGTGACATTTATTAAACCAAAAAAAATAAAAAATTATAACATAAAAGGCCATTCTTTGTTTTGGAACAGTAAGGTTTCTATTTTGAATAAATCTTTTCATGCATCGTTAGTATATACGCTTGCGAGTCTAGATGTATATCACAAATACAAAATTTGGTGTTTAAATTTAAATTGAAATGATGTGGCAGGTACATAAACCCGTCAGTGTATACAATGACAATGTAGGAAAGATTAATCATTCTTTTTTATGTTATAATTTTTTATTTTTTGTGGTTCGTTAAATTTCAATTGAATATCAAGTTGAGTTAACCAAGTGATCTACCAATTATACCTCCAAAATTTGTAATCAGGTTGATAGGTGATTTGATTCAGATTGAAAATTAGGTTCAGGGATATAATAGTTTTACTTTTTAAATGTTAGGGATGAATTTGTTTCGTTTTAAAAGTGAGGGACGAAAAGAATATTTTTGCAAACTATAAGAAATAAAATAGGTCATTTTCCCAAAGACTTATTAGAACCCTCAGTTGAAAAGGACTAGACAGGCTATTAAGTCCTTGAACTTTAGGTAATGTGCCAACTGCTACGGGTAATTGAATTTATCTGAAAAAGTGTACCATACTAGTAATTTGCTACTACTAACTTGTAACTATTGCTCTATATATATATATATATATATATATATAGAAAAGATCATTTCATTCAATAAATCTGCACTAATAGTAAAAAAAATTACATCAAATAAACGTGACACAGATATATATAGATCTGAAATCAATAGATACAACAAATTTAAGAAATTAATACAAATAAAGATAACATTGATAATCTCATTAGAACATTTTAGGAGTGAATAAACTCAATAAAACTCTCATCGGAACATTTTAGGAGAGGAAAACTCTCGCTAGAACATCTTAATTAGGAGAGAAAAATCTCTCACTAAGAAACCTTAAGAAAGAATTTATTCAAATAAGATAAATTAAAACCTAGAGAAAGTGCTTGGATCCCTCCCATAGAAAAGACCAAATTTGATCTTTCTCCCATGAGAGGGATGAAGGAGATTTTTACTGAAAAAATTCTAGAGAAAAGGAGGAGAAAAAAGTTCTAGAGAGGAGTAGAAGAGCCCAATTGTAACTATTGCTTATAGTTCCTTTTGCAAGAGCATCATGTTTATCATATTTCAATCAGTTCAATCAATCAAAGTTACTACTGAGGTAATCTTCACACAACTACATCTCACTATCATCACAGGTTTCGTAAGAGAAGGTAACAGGAGGTTTTGACTAAGGCCGTGGAGAATATTTGCTTGTTGCAGTCTTATCTTATGGTACCAATTTGGACTAAGCATTGTCAAAGGAATGACGCTTTGATGAGTTTAATATTCATCATCTTTGTCACATTCATTTGGACTAAGCATCTTCTTTAATTATGTTGCAAATTATTGAGGACTTAACAGCTATCACAATTCACAACTACACATCATTGCATGGAATGTATATATACATATCATCTCTTAATCTTCTTTGTCTCGTATAATTATTTGATGATCATGATCAGAAAGAGCAAATAATGTGGTTTTAAGAATTCAGCTAAAGCTTCTGTATTTGTTACAAAATCTAGAAGGTTTAATGGAAATTTAACAGCCGTACACGATTTGGTTTTTGTGTACCAAATAAATTATTTGACTCACAAAAACTAGTATTAGTACTAAATAACGGACAAAAAATAAGTGTAATCTATTCATAAACGATGCCAGCCAAAATATGCTTGACTCTTTGGGCAATTCATAATAGTATTATATGACAATGGACGTTTGAATGAGATGAAGGTCCGTGATCCATCCACAGCCAGATGTGATTTCAACAATAATTTTTTTTATTCGAGTGTATAATGCTTACAAGATTGTATAAGATATTAAGGGATTCCTTTTTAGTTTAACTAATAATCTTTGTCTTCTCATGAAGAGAAAATGTTAGAAGTTGATAGTGAAGAAATAGGAAATAAAAAAGGACAATATATATATATATATATATATATATATATATATATATATATATATATATATATATATATAAGGATGCATTATATATGCTGACTGAATTATCAATAAGAGTGTTTTACAGCACCAAACCAAATGCATCCCATTGAATACCACATAATTTCTCTTTCAAGGTCTTCTAGTGCAAATACATTTGCTAATCTTTCTTTTCTTTTCTTTTTTGGCAATGAATACAAATAAATTTAAATTTATGTACTAGCACAGAATATTTGCAAGATTAACCTTACCTAATGATTTATATTTGCAAGATTAATCTTACCTAATGATTTAGGCAATAATGAAGATTGAATCTGGTATGATGCATTTCGCAAATTGTACTCTTATGCACAATTCTGTTGTATGGTTTAGGGTTTCAACTTGGGATGTTAAACAGATATAAGTAGGAAATAACCATTGGCATTGTGCAGGCAGTACTCTAATCCTGTCAAAATGAGCTTTCCACTTTTAAGAGTTTTTCAAAATGGCTTTGTATTTTCAATCCAGTAAAATGTGATTTGTGACCCTATAGTTCTAAATGTACCACCATTCTGGCACACTATTAGTCGAATATCTTAAAACTAGTAGGAGTCCAGAAGGAAAAATAGCCATTTTGGTCCCTTATGTTTGGAGTATTTGTCAATTTAGTTCTAATTTATCACCGCGGCTATTTTAACTCCTTTATCTATATTATAAAAAGCCAATCAAGACCCTCTAATGAAATATTAAAAATTTTTAGCAGTGTCACCCTGGTGCACAATTAAAAATGACCACTTTGCTACATTATCATTGATCGTATCCAATTGTATCCCTTACATATCACCACATACCCATTAGTATGTGTGTGTGTGTGTGTTTTTTTTCATTTTTTTTATTTCAAATGTAGATTTATAGTGTACAAAACTGGCTCCATTAGCATTTTTTAAAATATCCCATCAAAACTCCTATAGTAACTTTATTTTGTAAAAATTGGGGTTTGTATTGTTGAAATGACAAAATTGAGCACAACTTTGAATAATGGACCAAAACGATCATTTTTAATAGTGCACATGCATTGCACATGATTAACTCCGTTAAAAATTTTTAATTTTCCATTGGACATTTTAGATTGACTTTTTGCCAAATATATACAGGGGTCTCAATGGTGGATCTATAGTTTTATCCCTGATCTATATATATATATATATATATGACTGTGGCCACATCTTCTCAAACATCACAAATTTTCAGAGTAGGAACTTGCACTTAAAAACTGAGAAATCATAAATTCCAGAATAACCAGATAAAAAAACCATTTCAATGAAGGCAGTTTAGGCCCATGTGTGCAAATCAGGAGTTGCATTAAGTAGGAAATATCAACTAAGGCAAAGTTCTGTGTATAGCTTCACAGAGCTACAGAGAGGATGGTGTTGGTTTTGTAGGTTCTTCATTTATTTTTATAGGTCTCTGGTAAAAAGTATGCTATATTTTCCCCAAGAAAAATTTTGTAAAGACTATTACTAGTAATCTTTTCCCTTTTGATTTCTATTCTTGATGTGTGAAGGCAAAAAAAATGCAAAATCAATTGGGCAGCTTAAAGTTCAAGAATCTACCAAGTTGAATCCACCAAAAGGGCAACCTAGAAAGTTAGTAACTTGAAACGTAAGTAAAATGTAAATTGTTATCAGATACTAAACAGAAGAAATCTTGAAGTAGTTGGATTTCTTGTTCTAGTAAAAGTGTAATGCGAGCTCAAAAAAATGTTTGGAGCGTTGGAGATGAAAGGCTTGGATTTTGGATTAGGAAGCAAAAGTCTAAGCCTCAATGCAACCATTCAATCAGAAAGAGGCTGCAAAAGGACACAAGGATTTGGTTAACTCAATCCAATCACAAAGTTAAAGAATAAGTTTCCTCTTTGTCTAAGAAACAGCAAAATCTGCAAACGTAAAATCACAGAAAAGAGAATGAGAGTAGGAAGTTTGTTTTATAGCTATGACGTGGGGACCTGAAGTGGTTGACTCAATAATCTTATGTTCCCTCAGCCCCTCCCTCCTTCGTACATATTTTTTTCAAAAAAGAAAAAAACTACCACAAACTAACAGATAAATTGGAAATCCAACGGATCACTTTCATGTATGTTCATAGTTGTTTTGAGCTAATACACCAAAACTGGCAAATCCACCAACTTTCAGTCTTCACTTCAACCACTGTATCTTCCACTCATGCAAGCTTTTATACTCCACATTTTCACGCACATTCACACACACTCTTTGTGCATTTAGTCGAACAAACCTTTTATTTCTTTGTTCCATTAAGAACTTTCTATACTTTTAAATTGGTTTTTTGGTCCCTTCTGGGGCTTCTTTTCATTGACCATTGTCTTACCAATCACAATTCCATTCAATTAATTTCCTTTCCTTGTTATCTTTGTCTTTCTCTCTCTCTCCATCTGAATGGAATAGGAGAGCGGTGGCCATTAATGGTTATGGCAGGGTGGCTGTGGTAGCTCTATCTTTTGTTGCTTATCTTTTATTTGGCATCAATTTTAAGGCTTCAACAATAAAGTTCTACAAATACCAAACCCCCAACTCCACATCAGTCAATTAGCCTTTACATTTTTCAAGAAATATATAGCCAAAAACTGCATGCACTGCCTTAAGAATCCCACGCGTCTTCTCAGTTCTCACCATCCCAGACCAAGATTTACAGTTGTCCTTGAATGCCTACAACCAAACAGCAAAAACTCATGGAACCCATGCAGGATCATCAGAAGCAGCAGAAGGAGATTGACAACACTAGTCCTCCTCTTAGTCAAACCTTTTTTAGTCCTAAATTTCAGCCTCTTTCTTCTCTCTCTCCCTTGCCCTTTCATTCTTCTTAGCTCATCTTCATAGCTTGTCTCAACAATTCTTCTTATCCCTTTTGCAACAACAAAAAAAAGATGGCATTTCTGAGACAAGTTTTATCAGTTCTTGTCGTAGTTCTAGTCATCGTTCTTTCAAGTGGATCAGTGTCATGCCAGGGTGCAAATTCTTCATCAACTCTTCAAGTTCTTTTGGAGGTGAAACAGTCGTTTCAAGACCCCCAGAATGTGCTGCAAGATTGGTCCATAAACAACCCAAATTTCTGTACATGGAGAGGTGTCTCATGCGCAAGAAATCCAGCTGATGGCTCACTGCAACTGGTGAGTCTCAATCTTTCAGATTCTTCACTTGGTGGGACAATATCACCTTCCCTAGGCCTTTTGCATGACCTGCTCCAACTTGATCTTTCTTCTAATCAGCTCTCAGGCCCCATTCCAACTACTCTTTCAAACCTTTCTTCTTTGGAATCTTTGCTTCTTTACTCTAACCAGCTTTCTGGTCCCATTCCTTCTCAACTTGGCATTCTCATCAACCTCCAAATTCTCAAAATTGGTGACAATGGCCTCACAGGGCCTATTCCTGCTTCTTTTGGTAATCTTGATAATTTGATCATTCTTGGCCTGGCCTCATGCAGTCTTAGTGGTCATATACCTCCAGAGTTAGGTAAACTTGGGCAGCTTCAGTACTTGATTTTGCAGGACAATCAGCTGGATGGCCCTATTCCAGCTGAGCTTGGGAATTGTTCTAACCTTGTTGTATTCACTGCCGCCCTTAATAACTTGAATGGATCAATTCCAGCAGAATTGGGTAGCCTTCAGAATCTCCAGACACTAAACCTTGCCAATAATACTCTTTCAGGTGAAATTCCTGCCCAGCTTGGTGAAATGAGTCAATTGGTATATTTGAATCTGCTTGGTAATCAGCTTCAAGGTGGAATTCCTAAGTCCTTGGCAAACTTGCAAAATCTTCAGACTCTAGACTTGTCCGCCAATAAGCTCTCTGGTGGAATCCCTGCTGAATTTGGTAATATGGGTCTAATCAATTACTTGGTTTTATCAAGTAACAATCTTTCTGGTCTAATTCCAAAGGAATTATGTACTAACACCACCAATTTGGAACATTTGATGCTAGCCCAAAATCAACTTTATGGTGGGATTCCTGTGGAATTGAAAGACTGCAGGTCATTGAAGCAACTTGATTTATCTAATAATACTCTAAATAGCTCAATCCCATTAGAGCTTTATGAGTTGGCTGAATTGACTGATCTCTTGCTCAACAACAATACTTTGGTTGGTACAATTTCTCCTTCTATTGCCAACCTCAGTAACCTGCAGACATTGGCATTGTACCAAAACAATTTAAAGGGCAATTTGCCTAGAGAGATTGGAATGCTAGGAAACCTTCAGATTCTTTATCTTTATGATAATCAATTATCTGGGGAGATTCCTGAAGAGATTGGTAATTGCTCAAGCTTGCAAATGATTGATTTCTTCGGAAATCAATTCTCGGGTCAGATGCCTATGACAATTGGAATGTTAAAGCAGCTGAATTTCCTTCATCTCAGACAGAATGATCTCTCAGGTGAGATTCCAGCCAGTTTGGGAAATTGCCGTGAACTGACAATCCTTGATTTGGCAGATAATCGGCTTTCTGGTGGAATTCCTCCCACTTTTGGTAACCTTCAAGCTCTGCAAGAGTTCATGCTGTACAATAATTCGCTTGAAGGTACTATCCCTGATGAACTGATCAAAATTTCAAATCTGACAAGAGTCAATTTGTCAAGTAACAAATTGAATGGTAGCATTGCTGCACTCTGTAGTTCGCATTCCTTTCTTTCTTTTGATGTTACAGACAATGCATTTGATCAAGAAATCCCTTCACAATTAGGCTATTCACCTGCTCTTGAAAGGTTAAGATTAGGGAACAACCAATTGACTGGTAAAATCCCTTGGACATTTGGATTTATCAGGGAACTATCCCTTCTAGATATCTCAGGAAATTCACTCACTGGTTCTATACCTTTCCAGCTTTCATCGTGCAAGAAACTGACACATCTTGATCTCAATAATAACCTTCTTTCTGGACCAATTCCATCTTGGCTTGGAACTTTGCCTCTATTGGGTGAGCTGAAGCTCTCCTCTAATCGCTTTTATGGACCTCTTCCTCAAGAATTATTTAACTGCTCCAAACTTCTAGTGCTTTCTATTAACGATAATTCACTCAATGGCACTCTTCCTCCCGAAATTGGTGGACTCAATTCTCTCAACGTCCTCAATCTTGATGCTAACCAACTTTCTGGTCCTATGCCTTCAACCATTGGTGGCTTAAGTAAGCTTTACGAACTTCATCTTGCCCGAAACAGCTTAAGTGGAGAAATTCCTAGTGAGATTGGGAGTTTGCAGAATCTCCAAAGTATTCTCGACTTAAGTTACAATAACCTCACTGGTCTAATCCCATCCTCCATCGGTCCACTGTCGAAACTTGAAGCGCTTGATTTATCTCACAATGAACTTTCAGGAGAAGTACCTCCTAAAGTTGGTGAGATGATCAGCTTGGGTAGGCTTAACCTTTCTTACAACAATCTCCAAGGGAAACTGGACAAGCGGTTTGCTCACTGGCCAGTTGCGGCATTTGTTGGAAATTCACTTCTTTGTGGAAGTCCTCTCCAGAGCTGCAAGGACTTCCAGGAAAATAAGAATTCAGGTCTAAGTCAGTCATCAGTAGTGGTAATATCGGCAATATCTACTGTAGTTGCAATTATTCTTCTGTTATTTGGAGCTGCCCTGTTCTTTAGAAGCAGGCGAGAAGTCATAGGGGGGGCCAGTAGTGAAGGGAGCTGTGCCTATTGGTCGAGTTCTTCCCAGGCTCAAAAGCGACCACTATTTCAGCAGCATGCTGCCAGACTTGATATCAGATGGGAGGACATAATGGAAGCCACAAACAACCTCAGCGAAGAGTTTATGATTGGGTCTGGAGGATCAGGAACTATCTACAGAGCTCAGCTGTTCAATGGAGAAACAGTGGCAGTCAAGAAGATTCGAAGAAAGGATGATCCAATGCTG
Source organism: Coffea arabica (assembly GCF_036785885.1). Taxonomy (NCBI): domain Eukaryota; kingdom Viridiplantae; phylum Streptophyta; class Magnoliopsida; order Gentianales; family Rubiaceae; genus Coffea; species Coffea arabica. Next base: position 36,078,606 of record NC_092327.1, read on the forward strand.
GACAAAAGCTTTGCGAGAGAAATTAAGACTCTTGGTAGGATCAGACACAGGCATCTGGTCAAGTTGTTGGGGTACTGTAACAACAAAGGAGAGCACTCAAATTTACTGATCTATGAATTCATGGAGAACGGAAGTGCGTGGGATTGGCTACATAAGCAACCAAGCAATCACAAGAAGAAGAAAGGCCTTGACTGGGAGGCGAGACTGAGGATAGCAGTGGGGTTGGCCCAAGGAGTGGAGTATCTTCATCATGATTGTGTGCCTAGAATCATTCACAGAGATATCAAGTCTAGCAATGTGTTGCTAGACTCAAATATGGAGGCACATTTGGGCGATTTTGGACTGGCAAAAGCTCTCACGAGCAACTATGATTCTGTAGATACTGAGTCGAACTTATGGTTTGCAGGCTCTTACGGCTATATTGCACCAGGTATCGCTGTTGATCTTTTAGTTGTCGCGAATTCAGTTAAACAGAATAACTAAGTTCTAACGACATGTTTCTCCGTTTGCAGAGTATGCTTATTCTTTGAAAGCAACAGAGAAGAGTGATGTATACAGCATGGGCATTGTGCTCATGGAGCTAGTGAGTGGAAGAATGCCAACTGATGGGAATTTTGGCGAGGACATAGACATGGTAAGATGGGTTGAATCCCGCATTGAAATGCAAGGATCTGCTTGCGAGGAGCTAATTGATCCGGCAATGAAGCCACTCTTACCCCATGAAGAAAATGGTGCGTTCCAGGTGCTAGAAATTGCACTGCAATGTACGAAAACTGCACCTTTTGAAAGACCAACATCACGGCAAGCCTGTGATCTATTGCTGCATATATTTAACGACAGGATGGTTCAATCTGAGAAGATGAGTCCTGATCCATATGCATAGGCCTCCTGAAATAGTGATTGGTTTTTCAAGAAGAAGAGAAATTTAATTATGTGAACAATTGGCGTATGCAAAATTGGCCTTTTGATTACTCAGCAAGATTGAACTCAAAATCCATTGTTTCTATTTCACGTTTGTACAATTCACTTTTTGTGCATTTAATTAACATGGCAAGACAAACAAAACAATCTGAAGGATGTGAAGATGAAACTCTTCCACTCTCATCATTATCAAGAAACAGGGTAGAAATTAGACAAGGTTTTTCCTCCTGCGTATTGCCTTTTTCCTTTCCACACAACCAAGATCGTGGTAAAGGGCAGTATTCTGTAGACCAAGCTCGTAACAAACAACCATGGATAAGCCAAGGATCAAAAACTGAACCTTATGCATCACAAATCAATCAAATTACCTATTTGCTCACTTCCATAAAAAGCTAAGAGAACCTCTGAATAACTGCAGAATATAATATGCTCTTGTGCACATGAATTCGGGATGAGAATATGGTGCAGGTGTGATCCAACTCCACCTACGTTCAGTAGTTAGTGGGCGCAGCATTTATTACCAACTTTATATGCACCATTTCAGCAGCAGTGCTCCTTCATTTATGATCCAAAAAAAACTACTACTGTATCTAAAATTAGACCTCCAACCAGATTTCACTACCTACCTAAAGCTCAAAAGTACAATACAAAACGAAGAGTCAACATGGAATTGAATGAGTTTTCGTTCATAGCTTTTGAAGTGAACAAAGAAAGTAAATGATCATATTTTACATGCAGATAACAAATTCAATTCCTAAGTAATCAATCATAACAAAAGAGTCGTTCCTTCTCATTCAATGGATTTGCAGCCAGGGAACTTTACAGTATATTATTGATGATGAAACTCTTGCATAAGAAAATTCAGAATATGACAGCATTTCAAAAGCATTAATGCTGCAAGTATAAACTAAAAGGAGAAGAAGAAGACCATTACAAACAGAGAACAAGCTAAGAATGTCTACAGTGCATTATACGGCTGTCCACAGCTCGTGAGCTCTCCAAATTGATGAGCTCTAATCTTCATCATCATCTGCAGATTTAGGTTCAATTGCAATCAGTTACTTTTTCCTATAGTAACTGAATATTTACAATCTAGCATTTACCTCTGTTCCACAAGATAGCAGAAGATGTTATTCTACATTTATTGTAGAAGCACAAAGTTCAAAAGATAGAAGCATGAAAGTTTCTTGAATGATGTGACAAAAAATTAATAAATTTTTTTGTGAATAAATTAATGAATACTTTCTGCATAACGCACAGCTGAATGCTTGGCTTAAAATTCAAGTAAAACCAATAACAACATTAAATATATGCATCTGTGACAAATTCATACAAGAAAATCCTCTCCCCTCAAAGTTAGAATCATCCTAATTAACCTCTCAATTTTGACACATTAATGCAAGCTTCTGTGAAGTGAATGAAGTGGTGATTGCCAGAGTTCACAAGCCTTGAAATATGGAGGCCCAGCATCATATATCAGAGGGGTGGTATTACAATATGCTCCATAATCACAATGATCTGCTCAGTGAGAACTAATTGCTGTTAGCTCATATTTCAAAGTATTCATCTCCAAGTGCAACATGGATGCAGGGAGCATAATTTTTAGTTTTACTTTCTGGTCATCTGGTTACTTACAGCTAGCTCTTCACTTTCCTCTTTTGTTAGACAATTTAATAATTATGTGTATTTGGTCATCTTCTTTTTAGTTATCAGGGCAACAAACTGTAGTGCAGCCAAAAGAAAAGTTAAAGGAATGTTAAATATAGTGGAAGACAAGAAAACTCAGGGAGCCATAATAATTCACTTTTAACAGTCTTTACTAATAGAATTCTACTTTTATATGTTTTCTCGATTTACTTTTCTTTTTTTTTTAAGGAAAGTCGACCGGCAGAAAAGGTCAAAGAATTGTGCGTCCTTTGACGACAGTAAGGCAAATATTCTTCAGATATTGATGATTAGAAAGGTTTAGTGGCAATATTCAGGACATGACATGTGGATCTCCTCACTTAGAGAATAATGCATACAAATGCCAGTCCCAGCCAAATTGAAGTAGTAAACTAGGGAGCATGATGAAGAAGGTTATGCCCCATAGAATTAAGAAAACAAATGCCATTAAAAGCAACAGCAAAGCTTAGCTATGCAAAAGTGAGTACTATAATTATTGGCAAGCCCAAACATATTATCTAAGTCAAAGGAAAGAAAGATCAAGCTTCATTTGACAATATTCTGATTCATTCTATGTACTAGAGATGCATGAGGTTTGAATTTCCCACACTAAACTAACACAGAACCAACTTTCCCACTTTCCAAACTTGATCTGGGATTTTGTCTTCTGCGGCAAGGCAAACTTAAATCTCATCCTGAAAAAAAAATGCTAATAAGGCTTCCCTACCTCATAAAGGCAGCCAAAATGTACTTCCTGTCCTAAGGCCTTTAGGTAGACTAGATAAGAAACAGTAGAATGTTAGAATTTTCAGGAAGAGGATCCTATCCAACATACTCAAGACAAACAGGTAAATAGAAGTCGACTTGAAAAAATGATGCTGCGCAGAAACAAGGATTTAACTCAACAACCAAGTGGACAAACCAACATTATCCCAAATTGATCAAAACAGTGTCAGAAACAAACATAACAATCCCAATGCACCACTACATCAAGCTTTAAATTGGATACCATGCCAAGATATACCATCCAAAACTACAAATCAATGATTCCAAACAAATAGCCTGACAAATTCACCACCAAGCATTTCCCTAGATCAACTCCATGTAGAAGAATATGGAGAAGTACACATGACCAACCTACGCTTCTTAAAACGCCAAAAGAATGTTTTCTTTCATGCATCAATCAGTAAGTAGTGAAGAAAGCAGTCATACTAACAATATCTGGAATATGCCACTTCCCAATTAGTCTATTGCATTTTGTTATTATGTTGCCATCAAAATGGAAACAGCTACCTAAGCAACTCCAATTTTTTGTTTGATGCATGGCAAAAAATCGATCAATAAGCAGAAGGCCACGCACATTACGTGGGGTTTACAACAAACTAAAACACCACACTGCTAATTTCTCGTCTCCAAACACATCTATTTAAAAATAAAATAAAATTTATTATTTATTTATTTAAATAATAATTAAAAAAAACCAGGAGCAGCAGGAAATGGCTGAATGAAATGAAAACGTCGCCTAATATGCAAAATGGATGGCGAAAACACTAAAAACAGATACAAAGATTTAAACTTTACAAAACCCAACAAAAAGATAATGGAAAAAAATGAAAACAAAAATCGTAGTAGGAAAAAGGAAAAAGGAGAAAAATAAAAGAAGTACCAAAGTAACGGCGCTCGTTAGCTTCCTTAGCTTTAGCAAGGAGCTTATCGAGGTCTTCTTGGGCTTTGGCGTCCCACTTCACCATCTGATTAGCAAGCACAACTCCCAATCCCATCCCCAGCAAATGTTCCCACGGATCTGCCGAAATCATTGAATTAGCCCATTAATCAAAAACCCCACAATTGAAAAGACAAAAAAATTCAATCTTGAACCACCCCATTTCGGTTCTGATTTCATTTCGCTGAGGTTATAGAAATAGAAACGAATATAGCAAAGAAAGAACACTGACGGCGCATGTAAGGGAGTTTGCGGAGGGCATTGGAGTACATCTGGGTCCCCAATCCCAGCAGGGCTCCAATTATCGTTGCAGTCGCCGGCATACTTTTCTTCTCTCACAGATGGTTCGATGACAGTAGCGAAGACTGTTCACTGTTTTAATAGGTTCCAGTCTTCGAGAGTAAAGATTACCGCTGCCAGTAGAGTTTTCCCTTTTTTTTAATTTCCTTTTCTGAATTTAATTACCTCCCCAGAATACGATCCGGAAAAATCTTCGTCCTTGAACTTTGGGTTGGAGACACATTTCGTCCCCAAATTTATAGACGCATCATATTTAGTACATAAATTAATTATTTTGGGTCACATTTTATCTAAAAACGGTAAAATATTCAATTTGGATGGAGAAGACTGACGTGACCGTTAATTTTGACTGAAAAATTGGTTTTGCTTAACGGTCACGTACCAAACACGTGACTTTCTCCATCCAAATTAAACAATTTACTTTTTTGGACTAAATGTGATGAAAAATAATTAATTTATGTACTAATTGTGGTGCGTTTAAAAGTTTGGGGACGAAATGTGTCTCTAACTCAAATTTTACGGATGAAAAGTGAATTTTTCCTAGTACGATCGAACCCGAATAGTTTCAATAATTAAACTTGTTTGCATTTGAGTTCAAAAACTTTCCTCAAATTTGCACTCAACAGATTTTTGTATAGAGTTAATCTTACGAACACGAACTATGTATATGTAAAATTCTTATTTGGATTGCTATTTTAAGAGTTTTTGTAGAAAAATATACTATACCGATTTGATTTATATGAGGTAAAAAAATGATTGGGAAATATGCTCACGAAAACACGTAAAAAAATTTTTGTGAAAAATCGCAATCCAAGCAAAACATGATATTTAGATTATTTGTCATATATGATAATGTATACACTGTCAATATAGATTATTATATACAAAATTTAGATCTTAAATTCATATCCAGATTATTTGTTATGCATTAATGGTAAAAGTTATTTTTTTTAAGGATTAATCATTCTTATACTGATAATATATACATTGTCAATGTAAGATGAATGATAATTATACAAAATTTAAATTTAAAATTCAACTTTTACATATATGTCATAAATCCAATTATTACAGTGTATACGCTATCAGTGTATATAATATTTACTCTTTTTTTAATAATCAGTAAAATTAAAATGTAGAATTTGTCAATCAATAGTTTTAGCTTATTGTCATTATCCTTTAGGATTACTCACACTTTGCTCCCTCAAATTCTGAAGATAGTTACACTTTACCCATCCTTAGTCTTAAAAATATATACTTCATTCCCACTAGTCAATCTTGGAAATCTTAACTTCATTAAATAATAATAACAAAGAACGTGAGTATTATGACAACATTGCCCTTTTGTTGTTGAAATTATTTATCATTTTAGTATTATTGTCCCCTCTTTTGTCCAAAAAACTAAAATTTGATTTAGTCCCTATTTTTCTCTTCTAACTTTAAAAATAAGACTCATAAGCCCGTTTTGGCAATTTTCGCTAAGTAGTGAACATTAATCCAACAGGAAAAAATTTTAAGAATAATAAATTAAAAATAATTTGTTTAGCTTTTATTAATTTGATATTTTTGTATGGTACGTACTATATAGAACACATGTATCTTTTGGAAATAAAAGAAAACAATAGCAAGTTATACATAATTTCATAATAAATGACAATATAATTTCATTGCACTTTTTTTTTTTTTATCTTACATTTTTGGCTTTTGACTAGTCCTTATGAGAGATAAAGTACATATTTTTAAGGTTGAAGGTGGTAAATTATAATTACTCCCAAAGTTTAAGGCGACGAAGTGTGATTAATCCTATTCTTTATAATCAATTTCTACATCACACGAGAACAAGTCATAATTAATGAAAAAAAATTATAATTAACTGAGTTAAAAAGTCACTTAAAATCTATGACTAGTCCAAACTCAGAAAATTGGTAAGTACAAGTTTAGATGAGATGATAAATGCTTAAGTACCCAGGTTTATATGTCCAATATTTACTCTTAACTAAAATTTATAAGTCCAAAGATTTACCTTTGGTTATGAAGAATGGTTGGTATATTGTAAACTTTATCAGATAAATTTTGAAAAATGATATTACAAGATCCTCAAAAACATTGTGCACAATTCACACGTTACACCCATCCATTTTCTTTTCTTTTTCTTTCTTATTTTCTTAATCCTCAGAAAAAAAAAAAAAGATGCTTATCCATTTTCATCATTATGAATAGCAAAATCCTCAAACGCAGGTTCCTAACCTCAAGGCTGGCTAGTTCTTCACCTCAAACGAAGATTCTACTTAAAACATCAATAGATCCCAACTTGTCTATACAGTAATATAGTACAATACATGAAGCATTTGTATATTTTTAATAGAAAATTTATTTTTTTTCCTCACATTTGATGTCACCCATTCAATTTTTGGATTATTTAAGCACCACCATCATTCAACTACCAATAGCGCACGAAATTTGCAAAAAATTATGTCCCCTGCATTTTTTTTAGATAATAAAAAATTTAGATAAATTCGACTCCGATCACCATCACGGATCAAAGCATACTCCTGTAATGATGACTTATCTTATCGTCCACTAATACAATACAATACAGCCGTTATGTTGACTAGGAGGAGATCAACACACTACCTCCTATAAGAAAGTGATTTATTCTTATTAATTGAATCAACTTGTACTCACTCTATTACTTTTTTATTTTTATTATGGAAGTCGGACTCAGAAGAATACACGTTCCGAACATTTATTGGCCCAACAACTGTTTGCTTTTAGTATATTCAGGCTGAGCTGGGTGGGTGGGCTGGCCTGGGCCGTCAGCTTTTCTTTTTAAGTTATCCAACGGGATTGGCCCAGCTCGCAGTCCACCTAAGGATGTAAAGTTTTAAGCCACGATATTTCCTGTTCTTGTCGCTTTGTGTTGCAAAATTTGCTGTCGTTTTCCGTCACGACCTTTCCGTTGCGTATGAACAAGAGAACTATTGTTGATATTTTAACATTTTGTTAGAATAAATCTTTAATTTTTAAAAGAATCGTTTTTAAGAGGTCTTGAATTTATAGGTAAATGCAAAAATGGTTTCCAAAATGAAAAACATATTTAATACATGCGATGTTGGTAATGTAGTGCTCAATTTTTAATTTTAAGTTGCCGTAAGATCAAAGAAAAACACATAAATTTGTGCTCTTTTTTTTTTTTGCACAATTTCCCACTTAATTGTATTGCAATTTGCAAGTATAAAAAGTTAAGAATGTGAAAAACTCACTTAATATTGTCTATCACTAAAAAAATTATTAGTATTAGATGATACCCGAATTTCTTTTCAGAAAGAACATAATTTAAAAAAGAAAAAAAATTCCAAGTAGGGAAGATGTGAGATTCAAGAGGTGGGGAGGGAAAAAGAGAAATTAAAATCCAGAACCTCTAATTCTGAGGTGCCTGAAATTAGTATTAGATGACATTTGAATAATATTTTCAAAAAGAAAATAAATTATATTTGGTCTTACATGATGTATTTTCAAGTATTTGAATTCATTAGAAAACTACGCAAATTGGATGAAGACATTGTGATAGTTATATCGGTTTATTTTGAATATACTTCGGCATCATCTTGATCAAATACTTATTTAAATAAAAATTCGAGAAATTTTTTTCCTTGGGATCCTCATGATATATTGCTGGTACAATAGCAGTGCATCTTCGTGTGTATTAAAACATCCAAAGTTTCGTACCAAAAAGTAGAGTTGGATTAAGAAATTAATCCTTTTATTTTTACCCACATATAAAATATTTAAACTCTAAATATAATTCTTTTAAAAAAGAATATAAATTGTAGATTGACACAAGATTTGTTTGAATGGTTTTATGTGTGTGTCTATATATATATATTTATTTAGGACCAAAGAAATGAAACTAAAAACTTAGAGAGTCAGAGCATGTTGTAGTTTTTCTACATCAAATACAATTGCTAAAGAAGACATTATTATAAATCAATTCTCATTGTTGATATTTCAGACAAAAAAAGAAAAAAAAGAGAAAGCTATTTTTCAACAAAAGGTAAAGAAAGAGGGACAATTCATTGAGGAGAGACCAATCGGATGGTATAGGAAAAAAGAGTATAAGTGAAAGGTCTAAGGGTCCGTTTGTTTCGGGTGAAAATGTTTTCCAGGAAAATATTTTCATAATTTCCCGTGTTTGATTGCACAAAAGTTACTGAAAACATTTTCCTATGTAAAATATTTTAACTCATCTTATGGAAAACAACTTCCCTTCCAAACTTACTGAAGTTGTTTTCCGAAATGCATGCATCCCGCTTATAGTATGTTCCAAACTTACTGAAAACATCTTGTAGTATGTTTTTTTTTTTTTAGTGTAAACAGGAGAACTCGAACCCAAGACCTCTTCCTTACACTCCCTCTCCCGTATCACCCAACCCAACCCAACCCTTCCCCTAGTATATTCAAAATAAAAAAAAAAAAACCTCATCTTGCTCATCCTATGCTAGTAATTAATTATGTATAATAGGGACATTCTTTTCTAGAGAAACTTTCAGCAGTGAGAGTGCAAGATATATGTCACAATAAGCATTGCATGTGATTGATATTTGACACTAAATGGCCAGCAATTTGTTTATTGCTTAAGGAGATATTTTTTATTCATATATACATTTCTCCAAGATTTTTTAAAGTTAAACAATGAGATAAATTTTCTTATTTTGCATGGGAAGAAGTATGTAGTTATAATGTGTAGAAAGTAAAGATAGAGATAAAAGTGAAAATATTTCAAAAGTTAAACAAACACCAGAAAAATGAAGTAAGAAAATATTTTCAATAAACTAACCAAACACCTGAAAATGATGAAAGGGAAATGATTTTCATGGAAAATTACTTCTACGGAAAATATTTTCCCAAGAAAAACATTTTACTTCCAACCAAACAGACCCTAAGTTCGAAATTTTCAACTTACACTAAAAAATTGAAAAAATGAAAAAAGATCGTTTCCTTTGGTACAAAGGTGAGCTTTGCACCATGCATAGAATTAGTTCCATGATCATGTATATATATATATAGATCATGCATATATATATATATACATATTTTAGACAAGATGATCATGCATATACAATCAAAGTCAGCAACCCTGTAGACAATCCAAAGTCAAGGGCAATATTAGTAGGATGGAAGAAAGTTTGACTACGTAAAAAGAAAGAGGACAGAAAAGTCAGAAGAGGAGTCTCAAGAACCAAAAACTCCTCTGTTTCTTTTTTTTTTTCCTAAATGTTTTTGTCTTTTATTCTTGCTAAAAACACAAAAAGAATCAATCGTACAATTTCGCCTCTTCCCTCGAGGCGAAATTGATGACTCAATGCAGACTTAGTTGGTCATCAAGATGAATTGTATTACCAACTAAATTGTATGAAAACTCTTCTCCTCTCCATATACCTAACTAACCCTTTTCAATTGACTTGCTTCCTAGATGCAAACAGAATCAAAAAATGCTTTTAGAAGTATAAAAGGCCTTTAGAATTTTTTAAAGTAAAAGATAACAATCTATAAAGAAAAAAAAGTTCTTTTTTTTTTTTACACAAAAAAAGAAAGTCAAGAAAGTGTAGAAAATGTAAAAGAAAGATGTACAAGAATGGAAATTTTGGTTGGCTTGACCGCTAAGTGCTAACCTTAGCCTTACATTGCTAGCAACAATAATTCACCCCAATATTCATTATCTGGCCCTACAAACAAATTTCTCAACGGCTAAAATCCAACGTCTCTTAGACTCTTTCATAGTGTAAGCTCTCCTTTTCTCTCCCTCCTTTTTCTTGCACCAAACTATCAAAAAAAACTACTCAACCGTTTGTGAATCATCCATCAATCAAGACAACACACCCCTCTTCTACCTCTGTTGTCGTCATCTCTACGATATTTCTCCAACATTCTCTCCCTTCATCTGAAGCTTCCATCCGTGTTTTTGTCCTCCTTGATTGATTCCATCCCATTTTATTGCTGTCTGCCGTGTCTGATGAATTTTGAGCCACAAACATATTTTGATAATCCCAGTTGGCAAAAAATTCTTTCTTCCTATTTTTCTGGATTCAAAAGTTCCTGTAGAATCTGAGTAATCAGGAGTTAATTGAACGGTTGAGGCATTAAAGACTTCCAACAAATTAGCCCCGTTTTCACATCCTCCCTCATTTATCTCCCTTAAAGTCATTGTCCTTTCTGCTGATTATTGGTCCATTTTCTAAATTTAGTCAATAAAGATTAGGATCAGAAACAAGGTGCAATATAGAAAAGACCAAGATTGCCGGTACAGACAGATTGAGAGAGAAAAAAGGAGAGATGTTTGTCATTGACAGACAATTTTAGACGGCCTTTTTGCTGCATTTTCTTGATAATAATGGATTCTTGTTCTTATTATGAATATTATTCTTCATTCTTCTTTGATCTCTCCACCCATTTGAATAAAGTGTGGTGTTTTCTTTCCCTCGTGCTTTGCACCAAGAAACGATGAATAAGAATTATTGGAGAGCTCAGGTTTTTTGAGTAATTTTTCCAGTGCAGGATCATCAGAGTTCGTCAAAAATGGCTTCTTCTCAGGTTGAGATTGCGTCATCTTCTCCGTTTGGTTATGTTTTGAAGGATCGTAATCGGCACGATCATCGATACAGGACAAGGGAGTCCAATGCGTTTCAGAAGAATTTCAAGGACTTGGTTCAGACACACCTGAATTCTTGCAGTCCAGGTCATTCAAGAAATTCTGGTTCTGTTTCCAATGGCAAATTGAGTCACCAGATTGATTATACAGATTTATGGGTTCACAATCCGCGGAGTCATACCAATGAGGATAATCATCATTCTTGTAATTTTGATGACAGGAGAATGTCTGGTCATACAGATTCCAATGAGAATTCTCCTCGTCATCATATTGATTTTACAGATTTGTGGGTTCACAATCCACAGAGAAACAACAATGAAAATAATCCCAAGGAAAGTAGAGCTGGGGAAAAATGGGATAAGGCAAGAGAAATGGTATTTGCTTTTGAGAGAAAAAGCCAAGAAAAAACATCATCAGGAGGGCATGTTTTGAATTCTCAGAGGGGAAGAAGTCCTGACAGCCCATCATCAGGGCGGCCTGTTTCGGCTTCTCAGAGGGGGACGAGCCGTGAAGTTGTACCCCAAGAGCCTGTTGCATTATTTCAGAGGGGAAAGAGCCAAGAGGAAATCACATCAGAGCCTGATTTGAGATCCCAAAGGGAGAATTCCCCTGTAAAATCTGAAAGTTCTGTGGAGGCGCAAAGTTTAGGCGGAGTGTCTTCCCTTGTGAGGATGTGGAGAGACTTTGAGGCTGAGGCTCGGTGCTTCAGCGCAACCAATTCACCTGTTTGTAGCTCTAGGAGCAATTCCGTAATGTTTTTCAATGATAATTCTTCATATGCTGATGCCCCTCTTCGAGGGCCTGATGCTGGTGAGGAATTCGCCGATTTAAGGCCTGCAACCCCATCTAAGAGTGAGGACTTGTTTCTAGACTGGGAATCTGATCAAACAGGCTTGAGTGGTCCACCTTCCTCTCGAGGTAGAGATTCTGATGCTACTGAGAGTGAGAGAATCAGGGTAGCTGATATCATCAAAAAACTGTCGTCTAATGGTGAAGATCACAACGATACAATTAGCCAACATTCATTGCCCCGTGTTCGAACATCACTGGAAAAGGCAGAACAGAGAGTTTTCTCTCCAGTTTCCAGTTCTCCTCGGATTAGAGGTCGTCAAGCATTCACTGATTTGTTAATGCACTTGGAGCGTGATAGGCACAGGGAGCTTGAAAGGCTTGTAGATAAAAAAGCAGTTTCCAGATTCTCACATAGAGGCCGCATTCAGGTCAACTCTATTTTCCAAAATTTTGAAATCTTCTATGAGAATTGTTAAAAAAAGGTAAGATGTCAAGTAGGATTATCAACTATCATGTGGTTTGTTCCCAGGCTATGATACGCGTTAGATTCTTGCGTCGTGGAGCTGAAGGAAAAGATGGTCGCCAATCTAATTCTGCATCATTTGACTCAAAAAGACTTGCTCCATCAGCCATTGTGAATATAAGGTCAGAAGGCTCTTGATCATTTCTATTTATGGGAAGCTACGCATGGTATTCACATGAAAATTTGTAATAAGAATGATTAAATGGATCCATGGTTTTCCTTTGATTAAGAGAAATCTGAAATATTAAACCCTGTCTAGTTTATTAAGGAATCCAAATGAATATCAGATCACTCTTTGGTGCTATGCTAATTTTCTTTTTGTTTTGTTACTGTGATCGGACATTGGATTACTTATTCTGGCAATTGGTTTAACAAGAAGAAACTTTCATGATTCACACTGTACTGCAACTTCTCTAGTGTATGCTAAAGTCAAAACTGCATCCAGTAATTGTAATATATTCAATCATCCTTTAGCGCTTCCATAAAATGAATATCCCTACAGCTATCCATATCCTTGAATCACGGCTTGTTTTGTTGTTGTTGTTGTCGTCGTCGTCGTCGTTCAGTTTCTGTTCCCCCTATATGACACTACCATTATGCTTATTGCACCAGTGTATTTGTACCTTTGCATGTGGACATGGAGAGCTCAGCTGTATTGTTTAGCAATATCATCATCACATGATTAGGAAAAGCAAATACACATATGGATAGATGAGACTTACAGTTAGTTGGAGCTTAGCCTCTTTTTATATATATGGATGGGGGAAGGGAACAGATTATATTGAAAGGTAAAATCCAATGAAGTTCCAACTCAAGTTACATAACAACTGGACCCTTCTAATGATCAACTTTTGAACCTTGCCAACAACAAAAGATCAGCCTGAGAACCTTGTCTCACTTACAGAAACTGATGGAACATATTCTGGTGGTTGATCCAAACATAGGGTTGATATTCGATAGAGTTGAGCACCTCTTCCTGTATTGTCATTCCATTGTTTTCTCAATCCAAATTCATGATGTGGACTACATTGCATTCAATAAAAAGATATGTTGGGAAGGATTTACTTTATATTAGGAAGGGTAATGCAGTAAGCTTCCATTTGCAATAACAATTGGTTTGAGGTATGCACCTGTTTCCACAATTTCATTTTGAATTTTGTGATTACAATTTTTTTCCCTGTTGATGGTTTCTGAACGGCTTGTTTCAACTGAGTTGATGTGGATATTAGTCATCTTTTGTAGTTCGCATTTTAGGTTGAACTACTCTTCCTGGCATGCAATGTTTTGCAGCGTAAATCACTTCTTAGAACCTTTATCCTGTTTCAAAGAGCTAAGGCAAAAGACTCGTCATTTCAGGGAGAGATTCATGGCGCAGGTTCGGCATTCTGGAACAGATTCGAGATCTCAACAAGGCGAGGCTGTAGATAAAATCACCGAGGGGGAAAAATCTCCCATGATATATCAACAAAGAAAAGAGAATCATCAACAAGAACTCACCGAACCAACAAAATCACCTAAAGCTGTGGTAAACAATGACGTAGATGCACAAGAACCTATTAGAGAAAATCAAATTGTAGGTACTAACTACCATGAATCAAATACAACGGTCCGTCAAAATGCTGTCCAAGAACAGAGGTCAGAAATTTTACATCAAGAAGCTATTTCGAGCTCAGGTGTTATGCAACAGAGGACAAGTTCAGGATCTGAAAATGATGGCAAGACAGAAGTTACCTCGACAGCAAATTCCATGAAAATGGATGAAGCAAATGAGAATTCAGAAATAGAAGAGTCCAGCAACCAAAATCTTATAGCAAGCACCAATGGGTTTATGGATGATGCGTATAAGGCACAAGGTGATTGGAAGGAGGATGAAGGCACTCATCAGGACTTAGTAGTCAGTGATTATGGTCAGGAAACTGATGTTTTTCAACCATTCGAATGGGAAGAATTACAGGATGATTACGAGCAGGAAGTAGATATGAACCAAGACTGGATAAGTGATGTCTCTCGCCCTCGTAGTACTTGGGAAGATCTCAGACAAGCAAGATATCAGGAAATGCTTGATCCGTTCATGCAGAATGATGAAATCCGCCAACTTCTTAATAGGTAAATTAGCTACTGGACTTTGTTTCAACTTAGCACTTTTGTTTCTTCGCAGATTCCTGGACTTTAAGCACGTAAACTGGACATTGCTCGTAACTCCACTGGTTGAACTTTACCTGCTGCATCAACTTGAAAATCATGAAAGGCATCACTATTAATGCATACTCAGTACATGAACATTTGCACGTGCATTTTCTAGGAGATAATTTGAGATTGACAGGTATCTGTTCCTGTACATTCAATCCGATGCTCTCTCAAGAGGAACAAATTTATTTCAGAAGAAATTTAGCATTAGAGAATTCACTATGTGCATTTCTTTAATGTTTAAAAATATTATAGCAAATATTATAAGTCTATGTGCTGTAAAATGGGTAAAATAATTTAGCGAACTAGGTAGTACTATAGATGTAAATGGATACTTGTAGCTCCTGAAGTACAATTGCTATTTACCCATGGCAGCAATATGCAAGCAGATACAAAACCCTTCTCTTAAACCATTTCTGAAAGTTAGTAAGCTATGCAAAATTTAAAAGAACTTGAGTCCATAAAAAATTGAAGCTCCAATCCAAGTCGTGTTCCACTTCATTTGTGCCTACTTCCTGGTTGTACAATACTCTTCTTGCCGGGGTCGTGGTGGTGGTAGCTCTTCTCTCATCCTGAGTGACTTCTTAAAGAGCCTGTTTTGTGTTAGGGTTAAAAAAACAAAAAAATCGAGCTACTTAAAGTAGTCACACAAGTTGTATAGAAAAAGGATACGTTTCTCTTTCACAACATGAAGAAAATCCACCAACAGTAGCTTTACATTATTGTTTGACAATGTCAGATTAATTTTTTTTATCTAAAGGGCAGAGTTGCAGAGCTTTCCAAGTTCAAATGTGGCATGTCGTCGAAAAAGCAACTAAAGCAAGAGTTCGTTTGAAGACAAAACAAAAGAACTTTTAATCTAATTTGTGTATATATAGGCCTTAACAGCTTAACCTACAAGTGCAGTCTTCTGCATTCTTGGTTTCATGATGAAGTTGCCTAATTCGCTTCTTTCCTTGTCTTTTGTTACCTTCGAGTTACTGAAATTTCATTCGACTTTTTATGCAGGCACGAAATTTTATTTATACAGAATGTCTTGCTGAACTAATTTATATGCTAAATTTAACTTTAGATAGGATATTTTGTTACTTTTGTTCTATTAATAGTCATTCTCCTCTTATATTTGTAGAAAAAGCGTTTCAAATTTCCTTTCCAGTGGTCTGAGAGAGGGTATAGATAGACTGATGATGTCACGCACACAAAGTCAACCAAATGAACAGGCCAATCAGAGACAGGAAGAGTACAAGTCATATCAAGTGGAAGAAGAAGTGACAAAGGAGGTGGAAATGCAAGAAGTACAGAAAGAACCTGAAGAAAGAGTAGAAGAGGAAGAAGAAATTGCGGATCACAGTAATGATCTTGGAGAAGATGAGTCGGATGAGATCCAAACTGGACGAGAATACACTGAATCCCAGGATTATTTTGGACAAACAACATCGTGGGACTACAATCAAGATAATGAAGTGGGTGATAACTACTTTGATCCAACTGAATTTGAATCTCCCGAACAACCTCTCTCACCTTCTTCCCCTCCGGAAACTCAACCAAGCTCTTCCTTCACTAATCATCCTTCAATAGTAAGTAGCTATTGCAAAAAAGTTACTTGTCATTCTCGGATCATTTAAACATAGTTATAATGGTGTCCGGGATTGTCAGGAAATGGAGTTCATCTATGAGTTGAGAGGCAACATGGAGCAACTCCATCAAGAGATCTCTGAACTACGAAGATCAGTAAAGAGCTGCATTGACATGCAGGTCAAGTTACAAGAATCCCTTACGCGGGACGTGACAACTGCTTCATGTCATTCAGGTACGGTTTTGAAGTATAAAATATGTTCCCGTTTCCCTAACCAGTAGCATCATTTCCTTGGTTTCTTTGGGTTATATGCATCCCATTAGTGTGGTGTCAGAATAGGACGTGCTTCTGTTGCCTATCATGAAAGCGGACTAAAGTATGCTAGATATCCTATTCTCTTCTTGATAAAGGATGAGATTGCTGATCTGATTTTCAACCCTGTGACCTTTGCTTCTTCCTTCTTCTTGAACATTTAACGTTTAGCTTTTAGAAAGGAAACAGAATGAACTTACTCATATTATCTCACCGCATTATTTTGCTTTTCATTAGCTAGCGGAATCGTTGACATGTATCTCATGAAGTAACTAATGGTTTTGGCAGGTACTGGAAGAAAGAAAAGAAAGGATTCATCACAAAGTAAGAAATCCGGCAGAGGAAGATGTTATATTTGCTATGAGATGCAAATAGATTCTCTTCTTTACAGGTATCTTGCCAAAATCAATTGAGATAATATTTGCTTTCATCAGATTGAGAAGCCATATTGAATTGATTCCATGATAAAAGCCTTAATGTCTTAATAGCATTGATATATACCAGTAGTCTAATATCTTCTAATGGCTCTTCAGATGTGGGCACATGTGTACGTGCTTCAAGTGCGCCAGTGACCTGCAATGGGGCAGTGGAAAATGTCCAATTTGTCAAGCTCCAATAATCGATGTCGTGCGCGCTTATGCTTTTTCATGAAGTACAGATGATTGAGTTCATCAGAAGGGTTGTGTAAAACCTAGAGTTTTTATCCAATAATGGATAAAGAAGGATGAATTTTTGCTCCTGGTTTTTTCACCTTCTTGCCTTCTTTTTTGCTCAGTTATTTTTCTGTCTTTGCTCCTCATTGCAGTGCCGGTTTCCTAATCTAAGTTAGATGCCACTGTAGGAAAAAAATTTGCTAGTTGATTGCCCGTGTTCACGGGCTTAACTAACTAACGTTTACCACTACTTGCTCTGTAGATCTTACTCAGTTTATTCTGTCAGAAGAAGTAAAGCATTCAACCAATTTTCTGGTTTATTGACACAATGCTATCAAGTCTCATGAATATATATGTATGTAACTCTTTGCTCTTACTGTCTCTTGCAACGTTCGCAGATCATGATCAATCCGATTGTAGTTGTTACATGAAAGGAGAAAACTACTTGAATGAAATTCTCAGCAAAATTTCAAGCAATATACAGAAATTGCATACTTAAATTAAACTAATAGGCAAATGCTGCCCCACTCGAAACATGACATAGTGTCAAACTGTTTATTTACAATTTGCCAAATCCATCTTTAGAAATGAGGATTATGGATATCAAGAAAGTTAACTTTTTCTTCATTTCCTTATTTTTTTTCCTCAAAGGATGGTATAGTATTACAAAATGATCACTTAACAACATCCTCCTTAAAAAAAAAAAAAATCCTCCTAAACTTCAAAGGGTTGCAGCCCTCCAAGAAATGACATGAAGGCCAATTCCAATTAAGAATTTCCCAAGCAAAGGCAAGTCCTCCAAGTGGAGAGTAGAGTAGATAAAGCAGTACATTGAAGCCATGCAGAGAATGCATGCCCCTTTCAAAAGGAAGAAAGCGAAAACAAAAAAGAAAACTAAAAAAATAATTGAAAAGGTAAAAAAAAAAATAGAAAAGAAGAGGTAAATATGATAGAAAACATCAATTTCATCACATGAGGTGCATTGTGAAAGGCAAAATGCTAGATTTGCTGTGGTAAAATTTGAAGACCACAGGAAAAATTTTACAAAGTGGCATTAAACTTGATTCCTAAGCCACCGTCTTTCTTTGATAACAAAGAAACAGAAAAGGAATGCAAAGTTCCCTATTCCACAATACATTTTCACCCATTGCCAGAATTAGGGATGTACGCGAGCCGAGCTACTCGCGAGTAGCTCGCGAGTAGCTCGGTCAACGACTCGGCTCGAACTCGGGTTGACCGAGTTCGAGCCGAGTTTCAAGTAACTCGAATGAAAATCGAATCGAGTTTCGAGTCGAAATAGCCCAGCTCGAGTCGAGTCGAGTAGCTCGACGAGCCGGAGTTATTTAAATAATATATTTATAATTTAAATAATATATATGTATTATAATTATAAAATGACCATTATGGGTATAAGTTATATGAAATTTACAATATATCCTTCTTTATAATAAAATCCTATAATGGCAAAAAAGTAATAACATAATTGTAAAAAGACCTAAAATGAAAAAAATTTTCGAGCCTCGAGCCTAAAGGAAATTTTTCGAGTCGAGTCTCGAGTATCGATCTTTTGGGCTCGCTCGAACTCGAGTCGAGCTCGAGCTTTGGTGTATATGAGTCGAGTCGAGCTCGAGTATAGCAATACTCGAGCTCGACTAGGCTCGATTACACCCCTAGCCTGAATATGAAGACAGAATAAGAAGACAAAAGTGCAGGCAATAATTATTCACACTATTGATCATTAATAATCCTGAACCTATCCTCGACACTCAAGCAGTGATGAAAGAGATAGTACTGCATGATTGCAAGTGTCCCATATTTAGAGTTATTATTGCTTAGAAGAAACAATTCACAATGTACAAGTTATTTGAACAGAAGCAAAGGCAGGTCTCTTTCAACCAAAGCTAGATGATGATCATGCCCTCCATCTCTTTCTTTGTTTCTTCTTTTTACTTCCTGAACACTTATAATCATCCATCATCCAGAATTTCCACATAGATGCCAGCACCATTGTCCAATCTACAGGGACATGAGACCTCCATCTCCTTTAATGTATTCAACAATGCCATAAGAACATGTGGCCCTTGACCACTAGACAATTCCTGTGTATATTGAACAACTCAAATTGAAGTCATTTTACATCTTTTGTTTTATATTCGTCTCTTTATTGAGCTATGTTGGTGGTTACATAATCATCTCATCCGTAGCAGTACAAACTTCAGCAGTGGATATGATTTTTGCAAACTATTCACTGGGTTCGACTATTCATAGGAAAAAATATGACTCAGCGATCTGGTCAGAGAAAAATTCAATTTTGATTGACATTCCCATTCAATAGTTCCCCAGGGGCAATCGATTGTGTCTAGGATAGTCCATGAAGCTGTGTTGGTCCAAACTCAACTAACCGGGCACAGAAAATTGAACGCAGGGCAGAGATGGTTGCCAAAACAGTCCCTGAATTATGTAACTTTTTTTTAAAATATTTTGTAATTTTATGTAAATTTATTATACATCCTTACAATAGAGGTGTGATATTGTGTTACTGTTTATATGAGTTTCATATATAATAATTTGTCTTTGTTGTTAAGTTTTACAAGTAGTTGACGTAGAATTACAACTTGTTCAAAAAAATATTACGTCGTTCCGAACGGTTGCTAGTGGCAACCGTCCGGGTCTCACATCCTAAAAAATTGGGGTTGAGCCTCGTATATTTCTGAGCCGGGCAGAGATCGGGCATAAATGCAATGCTCGATTTAATTGTGAGCCAAACCTGAACTTTATTGGACTCAGCCTCCTTGAAGTTTGACTCAAATAATTATATGATATATATATAGTACTATAGTGTATGGGCAAAAAAGCAGTTACAGAAGGAGCAGCAGATGGAATTCAAGGAGAAATTCAATAACAGATTAATGCTTAATAGTGTACATATCACATGTGATTATGAATTAATTTTAAACTTGAGTTGAGCCCGAAATTTGAAAAATCCAAATAGTTTATTTGGCATGAGCCAAAGTTTGAACTTGTCAAAATCTAACTCAAAAAGTGCGAATGACCAAATGTGCCTTTATCCCTTTTTTTTTTTGAAATCCCCCCTCCCTACTTCCCACCAATTTCCTCCCTAAAACCCCTACTCGAAAAGTGCCAAGCCAGAAATAGAACTCCAAACCTGACAGGCGAGAGCATAGCTCCCTGGCCAACAGGCTGTTGGTTAACCGTGCTCCTATCTACCATACCATGTGCATTCAATTAGAATTTTGTAAATGTTTTAGAAAGCTAATAAAGGGCGTTGGCAATGTGCAAATTTGTTCGAGCCTTTCATATTTGGTGGGAGTTGCAAGCTTAAACTGGTGATATAAATGCAATAAAATGTTAGGCACAGGAACCAAGTTGCCCCATCTAACGTGATCGGGTATCTTGAAGACAAAATAATTGCACTTTCATTGTGCTGGTGCTGTGTGTTCTGATCAGTTTTCATTACAGTCAATCAACCTTCAGGCCTTGGTTTTTCTTAGGTACAATATAATGATGGTGCATATGCAGCTTGATGCCAAGAATGTTTCTATCACCATGGATCCAAGAAAGCTTGCATGATTGTTATCCTCAGTACTATGGACTATAATAGTAGCTAGGCCCTATGTACTGTTATTAATCATACAGGACAACTTATCATCGATGAATCGTGGTGCAAAAATTGGATTAAAGTTATCACCACCATCAGTATAAAGAAATATTTTTGTCAAATATGCAAAAAATAATAATAATTTTAAAGTTGAATAAAGATTACGTGTCATGCATCTAGCCCGTTTTTTGACAGAAATTTTGTGATTTGGGGTAAAGAGGAATGAGTGAAGATTGACACATTGCAAGCTTTTCAATGTAGTTGTGCTTGTTATTTTCAAGTTAAGCTGTTGGATCTGTTATTGATCTTCAAGAGAGAACGAACATTTAATCAAACTAATTACAGAAAGAGTTGAGTGAGCAAGAGGGACTAAGGTCCCCTAACCAAAAGCTGTAGAGTAATATCACTGGGCATCAGGTATAGATCCCCTGATCAAGATTTCAATTCACAATAATCTCTTAGTCCTCATGAGTGTAACAATCCCTTCACATCAAAAAGGATTATTGGACAAATATTTAGTACATATTGCAGGTAATCTAGCATCACTCATTGATACCAATAGAAAGCAGGAATGTGGATGGGTATAAAAGGATAAAGCTCCCCTTGAAGACAAGAGTGCTGTACACAGCTCAAAATTCGAAAATTCCAACTGCAACTTTATGGCATAAGTTTCTGAATTACCGCTTGAGTCCTTAACAAATATGTGATGCGCAATCTTCAAATACTTGGAAGGAAGACCCCATAAACTGCCTGCTTTCAAAACCTTAAGATCACTGATCAGATTCTGGATTCCAGTTTCCAATTTAGATTTTCATGAGCTTATTATAAACTGACATGGGAATATATGCCATCATCTTAGTAACACATTTTTGTTGACAACAATTTGCTATATAGTGTCCAGCATAATGTCATGTATTTACTATTTAGGACAAGCATATATATGCTACTTTACTACTATGATAGAGCCGTCAAACAAGCATATATCTATGCCTTCACAGATTTGCCGACACTACTAGGGCAAAAACTTGTGTAACCTTGTTTGGGTTGTTGTTTTCTACAGAAAAATTTTTACGTTCTCTGTGAACACATTTTCTAATCACATTTTTATTTCATAGATATCAAATTATTATAATACATTTCTTTACAAAAAAATTTTAAAAATAGTAATCTAAATGGAGAGCCATTTATAGATCATGAGATATTTGCAAGGCATTCTTACATTATCATACATCATCACTTACCATTAGTCTCTCTCTCTCTCTCTTAATTATCATGCCAATGTGGCCATAAAATATACCAAATGGTCTATAAGCAAGTCTGTAGACTAAGGGTGCATTTGATAAAATAAAAATTTGAAACCTGAAATCTGAAATTTGAATTTATTAAGTTATTAAATTGTTAAATACCAAAATCATAACATTTAATCAGTCATAACATTTAAATTATTTAATAGTTTATCACTTATTGTTTGAAGTAAATTTTGCCTACACAATTTAGACCCACTTAATTGATTAAGATGTTCTAGTTTTGGTAATCAAACACGTCTAAACATATTAAAATTTGAATATATTAAGTTTAAATGTTGAATTAAGTTATCAAACAAGGCCTAATCCCACACAATTCCTACTATTAGAACCAATGGAAACTAAGATTATAAACTCTTTTTTTTTTATTATTAAACTAAGATCATAAACTTGAACCTCTCTTGAGGATATTAAAATTTTTATTGGTTGAAGATTGTGATGCTCCAAAAGAGATATGATAAATAAACTTTATAACTTTACAATTAGGACCTGCCGGCCTCTAATGATTGATTGAGAATCGTTTAAACTGCCGTCCAAAGTAAAAAGAAATTTGAGGGGGTAAACAATTGATTGAAGTTTTGAGTCACATGCATGAATGTCCATCCAAGACAAAAAGAGAAGACGAAGTAACAAAAACGGAATAAGAGGGAACAAGAGGAGAGAATAAAAGCTGGTCTAGATAATATTTTCTGTCATATACATATATATATATATATATGTATATATATCTTGACGGTGACAATGTGATATTTTTTATACCTCCAAATGAATGCTTTTCTAAAAAAGGCTAAAGGTTTGAACTTGAGATTGTACTTCTTACGTACAAGCCAATAATACATGCAGAAATCTTATGGAAGGGGAAAGGGAAGAAAAAAAATAAAAGGAAAAAAAGTACAATCGGGAATAATAAGAGATTCCAACATGTGCAAGATTGAGGAATTGATTAGGTTTAACTGCCTGCCTATGTCGAACTAATTCCAACAACTTAAAGGGGCATTCGTTTGGCTGGTTTTGAGAGCTAGACATGGGAATGGAGATAAGAATAGTCATAATTCTTGGTCCAATTTTCCGGTTTTATTACCCAAATTTTTAGCAATCATACAACACCTTTGGTTAGTGGATAATTGTTTCATTTTAGTCTTGGTATGAAATGGTGTAAATTTGGATCTTATAGTCCAAAAATGCATACTTTTGTTTGGATTGTACTTTTTTCACAAAAAAAATGTTTACGTATTTTGTGAACATATTTTTCAATCATCTTTTTATCTAACATATATCAAATTATTATAGTACATTTTTTCTACAAAAACTTCAAAAAAATAGCGATCGAAACGAGGATGCTTTTTTTAATTGAATTGGTTAAGGAATAGTTGTTCTAAACAAGAACTCAAATCGGTCAGCTTGGTCAAAGAATTGATTAGTAAATTATGTATTCTGACTATTATTATTTTTTAAACAAATTCTCACAATTTTTTGTTGAACTTTTTAGGAAAAATTCACCTTGTACATTTAGTTTCTAGGGAATTTAGCATGGTATAATAATGTGAATAATAGCAAGAATTTTACCTCTTCGAAATAAGCTAAAATAAATGCATATTCAGGCAAGACACACGCATTTTATCTAAGTCTAGGCCGATCTAGAAGATCATGGAAGAGCATTAGGCTTCTTTAGAAAATCTTGATGAGGGTAGTGCAAGTTAAATAAATTCACGGGAAGTCTGCTGAGACGTGAAAAAGGCAAAAAGCTTCCCTAAAAAGAGTTTTGTTGCCTTATTAGTTGATTGATGATTATGCTATAAGTTGCAGAATGACGATTCATTAAATCAACTAGAAACTCACCATACATATGTGAAAGCCCAAATTGTTTCCCCTGATATTTTTGGTTTTATTTCTTGCTGTAATGACTTAGTTAAATTTTGAGAGGTAAACAAATCTTTTGATATATCAATCTATGATTTATAACTAAAATGCGGATAATATATAAATAGTTTCTTAAGCTAATTCCACATTTTCTATCAAATTACAGGTAAACAATTGAAGGATTAATTTTTCCTACATTTCTACATGTAAAATTTTTACACTAGCAGATTTAGATATATGCTATAGACTGCATATACAAAGAAGCGGAATTCAAATTTAAATAGTGCGTGGTTTTGTGTCGTGTATCCGCACTCGCCAATATTCACAAGACCGTATATATTGACAATACAGGAAAAACTAATCCATCAACAAAATGTACTAGCAAAATTAAATTTTCATAAAATAATTTAAGAAAAAAAAAGAGAGAGAAACAATATTAACAACACTTACAAAATCGAATGCGAAATATTTCTTTCTGTTGTAGTGACATTTTTCCTATGCTTTTGCATCTTGGAAATGAACCAGGGCAGTTTCTAATCCAACTTGGTCGGACCAACCGATTTGATTCGGTTTTTAAATCTACGCGTTTGAGAAGAATATCATATTTTCCTACTCTGATTGCGATTCCAAGCAGGAACCTAGCTAGCTAAGGGCCCTAACATTCGGAAATGGGGCAGGGATGATGATCGTCCCCGAGCAGTTAATGGCCATGATTTGGCCAAAAAATTTTGTGCGATCCAAATAACAAGTTGTGCATCGATTTTCACACCATGTGTGAGACACGCAAAATTTTGTACTAAAGTTACACGTTGTGCAAACAAAGTTACACTATATGTAATCAAAATTACGCACCGTTGAAAATGGCCAAAACCGTTGGGGACGGTTGCACCTGCAACCGTCTGTGCCCCTTGTTCCTAACATTCCATGTTCTCCATAGTATATATGCAATGGAAGATAGACAGAGTAGAATTTGCTAGGAAGGACCCTTTTTTTTAAATACAACTACAAGGTGATCAGCATAAAAATTTATAAACTCTGATCATGTGTTTTGCCTAATTTGTGTCTACAAATGCCTTTCATAATTGACACAATTGTGCTGGTTAGGCACATGGGTTGTTTCCCTTGTGTCTTAATCTTTCCAAGATCGTGACTGGTTTACATGATTAACACAATCCTAAGTGTAATTAAAAGGACAAGAACAAGATAATGAATGGATGGAGGAGATCAACTTTAATCAATCATGGAAATTGCAGGAATTTATCTGGCTAAATTGAAGTTGTAAGTTATCTTAGTTCTTTGTTTATTTTGCTTCTTGTATTTGATAAAGTTGCTTTCTTCCTTTTTTTTTTTTGGTAAAAAAGAGTTTGGAAAGAAGAGAAAGTTACCTCGTTCCATAATCAAGGCAAGATACTAGTGCATTTTCCAAAACAGTAGGATTAAAACCCGAATTTCTATTAGACAATGTAAACAAGTTACTATGATCAGTTAAGCCAACCCTCGATAGCTTGTTAAAGTGATTCAATACCGTGGTTGGATCAAAAAAAGAAGAAAAGAAAATACAAGAAAAAGCATCTATAGCTAAAGTGATCAGTTAGTAGATGCTTTTTTTTTTCTCTTTTTTTTTGGTCCTTTTTTTCTTTTTTGTGGATAAATCTTGGAATTGTATTGATAGGTCTTGTCAGACCTCGTAGCTCAGATCATTACTTGGTGTGCTATCACATTCTTGGTTGGAAGGTGGAAGCACTTGCAAACACTTCTAGCTTTCACTGAATAAGATCGATCATGACGCCTGCATCTCAAGATTTGGACAACGTTTATAACATGAAAGTGAAAACTCATCTATCTGATTTTCGAACAATTTAGCATAGTGTTGTTCTAGCACTTTGGCTTTCTAGGAAGGCAAAAAAAAAAAAAAAATCCTATATGCTATTTTCTGAAAATTTTATAGAAAAATGTACTGTAACAATTTAATTTACTGTAACAACTAATAATTGATGCAGGAGAAAATATAATGAAAGGGAAATTTTGTACTTTGGCTTCCCACCCCAATGAGCTACTCGTGTAATCCTCCAAATACCAAGGACCAAGAAAATTGACTCAGAAAATTTGCTTCACACCCCAATGTTTTTTAGTTACAAACTACTAATGCTCATAATCATATATGATTTGACACCTGTTATTGAAAAACATCACAAGTACCAGACAAACGCATTCCAACTTTTCCATGAAATGAAATTAAATCATTCTGCTTGCTATTTTAGGGTTCAAGCACCGAATACAAAACAGGAAATTTTCCAAATAAATTTAAAAGCTATTGGCTGGAATCGAGTCAAGAAAAGGGATCCATCATGGAAACATTCAACGTACTGCAATTCTGACATTTTATTCTCCTCCTCTCACCATTACTGTCGCCTAGAGATTGCAAACCCATGTAGTATACATATATGAATACTGCTTGGTATTTTGTGCAGGAGATTTGAGATCTATTCCGCATTTACATTTTTCATCAGACACTATCTTAGACAGTATGGGAAAGGCAGGTGGAAAATGATACCTTTAGGGCAAAATCAATAAACAAAGGGATGGTGATTTTTTTTATTTTTTTGGAGGGGGGTTGGGCAGTTGTGTGATAGCATAATCTTGCTTGCCGTAAGGAATTTGCAACTTAAATCATCCACTCAAATTTTATTTACTGGATTTCATTTTCTTTGATTGCAAAACATCATAATTTAGCACCAATCAAAGTCGATAGTCGGCGAATTATTGTCAAACTCCTTTGCCGCTGGTATAAAATTTCATTTAAGTTGTCAATTCATTTGAATAACTAAGTGGATCATAAATAAAAAGAAACCCTTGTAGATTATACATTGACAATGTATACAATGTTGAGTTCGAATACACGATAATTATTATCACTTTGAATTTAAGCTCTAAATATTTACACATGTGATATGCATCTAAACTCACCGCTGCTGCTGCATATATTGTTGGTGCAAGAAAGATTAATACTACTTTAAATCCCATTATTGAAATTTCAATAAATGATATTCCATTCATGAATCCTAGAGATACGTTCCTAGAGCTCAGAATCTCCAATTTTATTCATTTAGGGACCACCTCATATGCCCTTCAGTTAAAGATGATGAAAATTAAGAAGCAAAACTGGTTAATTATAATTATACATAAGGAATGTCAACTATGCCTATTAGAGCCAATTACAAAAGTCTCTGTGGACTTTTAAAGACTTCTTATCAGGGTTAGTTCCAACAACTAAAATAAAACTAATGTCTCAAATTCTAACTAATCAGTCTTTCTTGAATAAGCTAGCATGTTAAAAAGTTGATGTGAGAAAAGAAAGAGAGATAGACAGAATTTCCAGCCAGCTCTAAAGGAAAGAACAATGATTGGTCTTTTTCTGGCCCTCAA
Organism: Coffea arabica; assembly: GCF_036785885.1. Taxonomy (NCBI): domain Eukaryota; kingdom Viridiplantae; phylum Streptophyta; class Magnoliopsida; order Gentianales; family Rubiaceae; genus Coffea; species Coffea arabica. The sequence continues at coordinate 36,106,116 of NC_092327.1, forward strand.
ACCCTTCACCCCCACTCCAGCTTGGGTTTTGGGAAGATGGCTGGCAATGAAGCAGAAAAGGCAGAGAAATAAGGGTCCATCAGAGGGCTGGCAATGGCAGTGTGGCACCACCCTTCAGTAGTCTATCTCTCTATCCCTCTCCCCTACACTTTTTCCCACGTCGTTTATCCTCACACGACATAGAATTAGTGTATTCTTGTGAACATTATTATTTTCTATGAAGGCAAAATCATGTAAGGGAAGCAAGATGGAAACCATGAAGATGCTCTAAACACCATAGTCCTCTTTTTCTATGTTTACACCCCTACATGTTCCCCAATGTCTACTATACTCGAGCATGTACTACTAGTGCCTAGACTAATCACAGTCAGACGTTTTCTTTTTTAAGCAGGCGAGAAGCGATTTAAGAAATGAAGAGGGAATTGAACTAAAAAATTTTTAGTTTCTGTGACTATAATCTTAACCATTAGATTAAAAGCTCCTCGCAGCAAGAAGTAAACACTGTTTAAAGACAACAAAACAATTCTTCATCATTCATTCTAAAATCCAAAGAAAAAATAAAGAAAACTCTTGCTTAGAGAATTATATGGTACACATACATATTTGCATCTGCATAAATAATAGAATATTGTAAACCTGCAGAATCAGTAAGGATTGTGTCACTGTCACCCTCGTGGTGTAGTTAAACAAAAGATAGTGCCCCTCACAAGAGGGTGTATGGCAGACCCCAACTCCCCCATGTTACCACTTACCCAAACCTGTCCCCACCTTTCCCTTTTATAAACCCCCGCCACCTTCTCAAACCCTTCCTTCCTTAACTCCCTCAGCCCTCCCAGCTTGATCATTTCTTGATCCTTTTCTTGTATGATCATCATCTAATCCAATAATTGTCTTTAGTTTTCATCCCTCCCATTATATAAATACTGCTCATCTTTCATAAGGGCTTGATCAAAATTAGAAAACAAGTCCAGAAAAATGTGTTCCTCCAAGTCTAAACCACAAGGGAGCAACAGCCATGAAATTAGTCCTACATTATCCCACATCAATGGCAGGCCAGTCCTTCAACCAAACTGCAATCGTACCCCTCTTTTAGAAAGGCGTAATTCCCTAAAGAAATCCTCCAGAAACTCTTTTAATGCCCCATTGCCATCATCAGCACCAGCACCAGCACCAGCAGCAGCTAGTAGTACTATAACTACTAGTACTGGTGGAAATAGTAGTCCTAGAATCAGGGCTTCGGTGACTACCACCCCTCCTGCGTCTCCTCAGCTAAAATCCCCGCGACAACCGGCGACTAAGAGAGGAAATGATCCTAATGGATTGAACTCAAGTGTTGAGAAAATTGTGACACCAAGAAGCATGACAAAATCTTCCGTAACTTCAATGAAGAAATCCAAGAAATCTAGTAACGGAGGTGGAGGACATGTGACAAATTCTGCTGAGAATTCGTCATCTTCCTCATTGAAGTACTCCTCCTCCCTCATAGTTGAGGCTCCAGGAAGCATTGCAGCAGCAAGGAGGGAGCATGTTGCTATCATGCAAGTTCAAAGGAAAATGAAAATTGCTCATTATGGTAGAACAAAGTCAGCCAAGTATGAAGGGAAAGTAATTCCTCTTGATCCTTCAGCTATTACTGCTACCACAGTCAAAGAGGAAAAGAAATGCAACTTTATTACATCAAATTCAGGTATGTATATTACAGAAATTATATTTCAATTTTTAAAGGGAATTCTTTTTCAAGAAATAGTAGAAACCTTGATCAGTTTCTTTCAGTTTTTTTTTTTAGGATTGAGGTTTAAATTTATTGCATGGAGTTGATAAAAGTAGCTCATTTTGTCTTCTTTGTTATGTGTTTGTGCTATGTAGACCCTATATATGTTGCTTACCATGATGAAGAATGGGGCGTACCCGTGCATGATGACAAGTAAGTTGTACCTTCCTTCACGCAGACACACACAAATTCACGCAACTAGTATATTAATAATCCAAATATGCCATATTTATGACTAATTGATTTTTAATATGTTACAGGCTGCTCTTTGAACTTCTAATATTAACTGGTGCTCAAGTTGGATCAGACTGGACAACCGTCTTGAAGAAGAGGCAAGATTTCAGGTGGGGTTTTTGCCTTCTTTGTCAGAAACACGCCAATTAATTTTCTGACTTAACGAAGTGACAAAACATAAAAAGTCCACGTTATGTGTAGTGAGTTGTGTTATTCTGTTCTTTTCTCAGGGATGCTTTTTCAGGGTTTGATGCAGAAATTGTGGCAAAATTTACTGAGAAAAAGATTACTTCAATATGTACTGATTATGGCATAGAATTAAGCCAGGTCAGAGGAGCTGTCGACAATGCTAGCAGAATTCTGGAGGTAGCATAAAATACTAATATGTTGAAGTTAATCTGATATGATTATTGTTTATCAGTAGTATTAGCTTTTGAACTGTCTTTTCCGTTCACTTTCTTTCATGCGATTCCTAGCATTGATCCTATTTCATGTGTGCTAATTCTTATATTTTGTTTGGATCGCCACTTTTTTTTCAAAAAAAATTTATATTTTTTATGAACTTATTTTTTAATTAACTTTTTATTTCACAAACACTTACGTTACAATACATTTTTTTACAAAAAATTCTAAAAAATAGAAATCCAAATGTGCTCTTACTATTGCTTTTCTTGACATGTTACGGCCAATCATTTGTAGTTTGGAATATTATTGGATCCACTTATTTAGAATAACCATGTGGAACCACATGCTACAGAACATGAAGGATGGGATATAATGATTCTTGCAGCACTGAAACCAAGAAACAAACATTTACAAAACTTTAAAATAGTTGCGCTTAAAATTCAACCTTTTCACGTACAATAAATTATACTTTTTCTACAATAATCTCCAAGAGTTTAGGCGAAGATGCCTCCTTAGCCCAAAACAAAAACTTGCAAAAGTTTTCTATATACTCGTTTCATTTATTATCAGGTGCATACAAGCATTTAATGCAAATCGTGTTTTACTGAAATAGAGAGCCTGCTTCCACACAAAATGCCTGGATAGAGAGCCTATTTCTTTCCTAATTATGTGGTGGATGTCATACTGAGCCTGGATTTATTACCTAATAACTCAATTGCTGCTGTTCTAATTTGTAACAGATCAAGAAGGAATTCGGTTCATTTGACAAGTATCTATGGTCATTTGTGAATCACAAACCAATTTCTACACAGCATAAATCATGCCTCAAGATCCCTGTGAAGACCTCAAAATCAGAGTCCATCAGCAAAGCCACGGTGAGGAGGGGATTCAGATATGTTGGCCCTACAGTTATACACTCCTTCATGCAGGCAGCTGGACTTACAAATGACCATTTGATCACCTGCCCAAGACACCTTCAATGTCTAGCATTGGCCTCTCAGGGTCCTGCAGCGGCACCTGCCCTATAATTAATCACAGCTAGTTAAGCAGTAATTATACCAACAAAAAGTCATGATGATTTTAGACAGAAGTTGATTGTCTAACTATACATAGGACCCTTTTAATTTTTGTCTAGTTGTGTGAAGTGATTTGAGATGTCTTTCTATAAGAGAGTTTGGTCATTTAATAGGCTATATATATATGGTGCTCGATAGAATCATGGTTTAGGATGATTATGATGATGAAATAATTGTAATATGAAGGAGGAAGGAATAAAGAAGGGCTGCATTGTGGTGGGGGCTCAGGAAGCATGTGCATGGTGGGCAGGCAAATGGGAAATGGAAAAGGGCATGTGTCGTCTTGTTTGGTGCATATGGCTTTCATATCCTCGGTGACCACCAAATTATGGATTGCATTATTCAGCTTGCTTTTTCAGCAGCCTGCTAAGGGCAGCAACTTCAGAGCAAGAATTTCTGGGGCCAGCCCTTCATCTCCTTTTCTGCCTTGATTCGGATAACAATCATTTTATCTGCTTCTGCTAGATGAAGCCATCTGAAAACAAAAGGAAGAAGAAAGCAAAAACAGATAGCTGATATTTGTGTTGCTATCTATATAAGTTTCTGACACATAGGCTACTGTTTGCAAATCTGTATCATACTTTAGTGTGAAGTTTCTTGAGTGGTTGTCTTTTTTTCCCTTATTATTTTCTTGATGAACTTTTCTCTCTTCTTATGAGATTGACAATGTGGATCGGTAGGCTTGTTTGCTCTTTGGATGTGTATCACTTTTCCATGAATATTAGAAGCATAAGTTAAGTATCTTCTGCATGTGCTCTCAGCCTTTTTTTTTTTAATTTGTTCTAACCACAATTTCTTCTTTGCATATTCACCACATGCACGTGATGACTTTTGGGCATAACTTTAACAACAATCAACTGACATATGAAAGGGAATTAGTCGATTGCTTATGGAATCATGTTAATTGGTGGCACAAATTTAAAGTACTTCACTTTTTCTCAATTTGCAAGCATCTTATAATTGGATTTTCATTTAGTTTGAACCTTTGAAGTTTCCTGAAGGAAGGAGGATAATGCTTAAAGACTAGGGGTGTGGAAAGGAAAAAAGATTATTACTTGATGGAATTAGGAACAAATGTCACTTTGGTTTCTGTGATTTTATTTGGTGGCTCTAAGAACTTAACAGATATAATTTTGTTTGTGCAAGAGGAATAATGGAACTAGTCCTCGTGCGACTCGTATACTCCAAAAATGACATATCAACTATAAAAACCCTTTGTAGGTTTCCTCAGTAGTAGAAGTAAAAGTTGGTTAGATTACACTAGATATACCGTTACGATTAAAAAAAAAAAAAAAAAACCCTTTGTCTCTTGAGGGAATTTTACGACTTTTATAGTGTCGTGTTAGCAAGTAGCAACTTCTGCCCGAACCCATGAACTGGCCCAATTGAAATCACGGATTCTAAATGATCAATCAAAACGACTCCCTCGGTCCCATTGAAAGTGTCACACTTTTCATTTGGAATGTTCCAAAACATTTGTCATGTTAGAAAAGTCAAAGTATCTTTTAATCTCTCTTTTCAATATAACTATTCCTTCTAATCATATGCATGTTACCATTCAAATTTAAATTTTGAATTTGTAAGGATAAAATTGAAAAGAAAAGTACAAACATCACAATCAAATAACTATTTTTAAAAAGCTAAAATTTTCAAATATGACTAAATAATTGGACGAAAGGAATGATGAATAGCTCGTGAGTCTAGATTCTTATGTCATTCATTTCCTTCCCACATTTTCGATGTGGAACATTATTAGTTGGAGCCTCGTAGCACGAATTGGCCCAACTCCAATATTGACCTGGATTTTCAATTTTGGTTTCGTATTGCACCACCTTTTTCCGAGATGAGCAATATTTCTGCAGCCAATAATGAATCGGTTTGCCCCAAAAAAATATTTGTAAACCTTAAAACGATTATATCCCAGTCAGGCCACATGAAATGTGTAAAATATGGTGGCGCTGCCGCACAAATCTTACATTGGAAGTAGAAAACTCGTTTCTGGGGCACAAATCTTCTATTTCACCAAATTGAAGATGACGACTGTTTGTGGCAGAAAAGATTCTATTTTTTTTTTTTTTTTCAAACTAACAGTAACGAGCTCCTCAAGTTCACGAGAGCTTAGTTCAAAAGATAACAGGAGCAAACCCTCCTGTTTCTGGGGCTTGAGGGAAGCCCAAGCAAAGTAGGATCTCTAGGCTGCTCAACTTTACACTTGGTATTTAGTAGTAGAATTCTTACAGCTTCGTAGCAAAAATGAAATGCTATACTCAGCAGGTGAAGTTTCGAAAATGGCATTTTGCCACTAAAAAAATTCCATCTGTAAAAAGCAGATGACATTTTACATCCTGTGATTTCACTTCATCTGAACGGCTCCACAAATTCTGATCTAGAAGGCTTACCAATTTACGTTAACTAGACTGGTAATTGATGCAACTCAAAATCAAGCAACTACTTTAGGTGAGAGATGTTTCTGCTCAACTGCACGCGGTGTAGCTAGGAATTTCATTTTCAGTTGGGAAATATTTTTGGTGAGTAGGTTGAGCTGTGATGATTAAGTCAGGAGTTTTGCCCATGCACATAATTTTTCTTTTCCTTTTTTTTCTTTTCAAGTCATTTGGAGTTCAAAGCCGAATTAAACAACCCGTCTAATTGGGTATCACTAGACCTGGCAATTGGGCGGGTTGGGCGGTTTTGGGCGGGTTGATATTGGGTTTTTATTTAAATGGGTTATACCCAACCCGCCCAACTTTAAATTGGGTTACTTTTGGGTTGGGTCACATTGGGTCATCTCAAACCCATGACCCAAATATGACCCAATATATTAATTAATAGATTTTGATACATAAACTTTTTCACATACATTTTAACACACAAAAAGATTTTTTTCACACATAAATGTATTTTCACACATACAAACACACACTCACTTCTTAAGTTCCTTGGAAACACATCATAAATAGAATAATATTTTATATTGATCGTATTGTGAATTTTAGATGATAAATTATACATTTAAATAGATTAGTTAAAAAAATTGTTTACGTTGTACTTTTTTAATACTACTAATTGAAGTTCGATGGAATTAGTTCCCCCCCCCTCCCCCCTCTTTCTTCTATAATCAACAAAGTTTTCAAAACTTAACTTCTCTAATTCTTTTCATTCTTCAAACATGTTATATCAGAATTCTGTTAAGCAAAGAATCACTTGGTAGATTAGCACTTGCATTTGAATTAGCCACCACCATCAATTCCAAGCAGCGTCAACGAAACAATGAAGATTTTAATTCATGGCTATATTTTAAAAGAAAACGAAACATTTTCGTATTCATAGTAGGATCCAAACTTCCAATTCCACATAAACATGTGATTTAGTAAATAAAGTGTTACAAGAATATAGGTGGCAAGGGAAGTGTAGGCTATTTACTAAAAGCAGTTTAAGAAAAATATATAGGTGGATCAACTAAATAAAGTTGATTACGTGCTGAAAATTTGGTCCCATAACCAACTATTATTTTCTCTACTAGGCATAGGGTGAAGTTGTTTGATCTTAATTACATGTTTCTAATTTTGATTTCTTCATTCTGAATTTACATTACAACCACAATTCAAAGAACTTGTAGAATGTGATTTTTTGATGGAAAATTTTTATATTTTCCGTGAACACATTTTTCAATTACCTTTTTACCTCACATACACCAAATTGTTACAGTATATATATATATTTTTTACAAAAACTCCTAAAAATAGCAATCCAAACAAGGTCTTATTTTTCTTTAATATCTAAATTGGAAATAAAATGTGTATGTGCTTTCATTATGCCCATCCAGCCACACAAAAAGTCAATCCTAGAAGTTGCCTCTCATTTCTAATTTCAACATGTTATTTTGTTGTAGGACTTCTTGTAGTTTTTTTTTTATTTCAAAAACACTTTCAAAAATGCCTAATCCATATGGAGCCTATGTGTTTTCATTTTTCATAAACAAGAGAAGCTTCAACAACCCATAGTATAACTATAAAATTCTTTTTATTTCAAATTTCTTTTTTATTTTAAATAAAAATTTAAAAACATGATTGAAAATATATATATATATATATATGAGAATTTTGAATACAAATTAATTAATGAATTATTAACACATGTCCAAATGTAAATAGTTGGGCATATGTGTATTAAATATTGTATTTATTATTTTGAATTACTTTTAAACAAGTTGGGTATTGGGTACCCAAATAAAAAACCCAACCCGCCCAATGAATAAGTTGGGTTGTTCTTACCCAACCCAATAAAACCCATAACCCAATTGACCCAACCCATCCCTTAAAATTAATGGGCGGGTTGGGCAGGTTGTTGGGTTTTGGGCTTTTTTGCCAGCTCTAGGTATCACAAAGAAGGCTTTCTGTGATCATATACGATAATAGAAGCTTTCCCAAACCTTTCTTCCTTCCTTCCTCTCCATTCTCTAATTCATCCTTGTCTTGTGAGATTCAGAGAGGAGGCATAGTTGCAGCTTAACAGGTAACATCATAAGAAGGATCAACCTAGAAGTAAAGTACCCCTGGATCCAGGTTTAACTGTTTAGGTTAGATTTAACTAGCACAAAAATTGGCAATGAAATGCAGTTTAGTTGGTAAGACGCTTCACCTGTAATCGATAGGTCACGGGTTCGATTCATTAAGGGGAGTAAGTCGGTCATGGGTGCGATTCATTAAGGGAAATTAGTCAACAACATGCAATTTAGTTGATAAGATGTTTCACCTGCAACAAATAGGTCATGGAGGTAAGTGAGAAATTATTATTAATTCTTAAAAAAAAATCTGGTACAAAAATTGACTCAGGCCAAAATGACTCGAATTTGCCCCTTCGGTACAGACTAAGTTGTGGTGTCAATGATCTACCATCAACCTGCCTTAAAAACAGGTTGAAACCATACAATTTTTGGACCTTTCAACAACTCACAAGGCCCAGAGCTACTGTCCAATCCACCTACCTCGAGCAATCTTTTCCGAACTCGTGACCCAGTTGAAGCCCAGGTCTACAAATTTTTCAATTTGACTGTTCTGAGCACTACATACTTGCCCAGCCCAGCCCAACAAGAGATTGGAAATTGTTGAAAATAAAATATCTTAGAACTTTTTTTTTTTATGGAAAGAAGGTATTTTAGAGACTCCAAAATTTAGAGATCCTGGGTTTTAATCTCTTTCCCATTTCTTAAATTTCACTTTTTTTCCTTGCTGAAATAATTTTTTAAAAAGGGTATTTAAAAATCAAAATTTTAACTGTGATGTACCCCACTTACACTTGCATCATTAGCTTAAAAAAGGTAGGGGATCCAACATTTACTGAAAATAAAATATCATAGAGAAAATAACCAACCTAATAACAAAAGAAAACTAAAAGGATACACAAACACAAAGAAAGAAGAGCCGCTTAGAATGCATGTTTGTGAGCATAATAATATTCAAGCTTCAATAAACTCCCCCTGTCCTCTCTCCGCTTCTTGAGTTCCACCTCTTCCAAATTAAAAAAAAAGTTAAAAAAAAAAACTCACAAACTATCTGCAAAACTTGTTTCAACAAATTATTGATGCAAAGCGTTGATGCATTTAGCAATTCCTTATGTTCCAAATTCCCCTTTTTCTCTGTTTTTCTTAACAAAAGTTTGTCTCCATTGTAGCAACATTTACAAAAAATACCGATACCATTGAAGGTCTTCCATACTTCCTTCATTTTTTTTTTGCACAAAATCATGATCTAGGCAATTTGTAAATGTGCACTAAAAACCACAATAATCGGGCGATATTTCTCATTTTTCTTTACAAACAAGGCCTATTCTAAGTTCTGTATTTCAAAAAAAAAAAAAAAAATCACATTGATTCCTCAGTATAGTCCTTTTTTTTTTTCCTTTCGAAAGCATATTTATTTTTTCCCTTTTTTCCCTAAAAAGATCAATAATACTACTCATTTACTTATTTTTTCATGACTCAAATCCGTGATCTCACAGTTATAAATGAAACGTAGTCCTTTTTTTTCCCTTTCGAAAGCATATTATTTTTTTTTCCTTTTTTCCCTAAAAAGATCAATAATACTACTAATTTACTTATTTTTTCACGACTCAAATCCGTGATCTCACAGTTATAAATGAAACGTCTTACTTATCGTCGTGATCAAGCAGACTATATTGATTCCTAAGTACAGTTCTGATTTTTTTTTTAATTTTATGCCCACATTAATCAATAGGTGGTGACAAGCTTGCAATGAATGAGGATGATATGAATCATTAAAGAATTGCTTGTATTATGCGACAGTGATAAAAAGAAATTGACCGTTGTCCCCTCCCCGTTAGGTTAGGCACTCAGGTCTTCAAAGTTCAAACAATTAACTGTGAAAAAGATTATTATAACGGCCGTGGTTGCTACGGAACCCATGTGAAAGTGGTTCCCACTTCATTCTAATGAGTCAAAGAGTGGGCCCCCTCTTCTTTCCACCTGCTACAACAGTTTTTGGGCGCGTGGTCTCTATGATTGCCTTATTAAAATGAAATTAAGTTTTCATTGTTATCATTATTGAAATTCAAGAACATGTTAATAATGCATCTTTTTTTGTGGAAATATTTATATTGATTTGTTAGTTGGTGCACAATAATTTTGCTTCATTTTGGATTGAGGAATATTTGGGAAAAAAAGATTGTTGAAAATTTAAAATGAGAAAATGTGTTTAAAATTTTCCCAAAAATATTTTTTTTTTTTTCAAAAAGGTGTTTAGTAAGTACCATTTTTGTGGATTCAAAGATTAATTGCACAACGTATATGGGTTTTTGACCCCTTTTTAAAGGTAAAAATGGCTTTTAACACTTTGCTCTCGTAATTCTTTTTATTGATGTGAATCCATTTGAATTGTTACTTTATGGAGTTTTTATTAAAAAAAAATGTATTGTATCTATTTAATGTATGTGAGATAAAAAAAATAATTGATAAATATATTCATGAAAAATGTAAAAAAAAAAATTAAAAAATAACTATCTAAAGAATTCTGGTAATTTGCCTTGTTTGGATTGCGATTTTCTTTCGGAAAATTACGTCGTTTTCCGTGATCACATTTTCCTATTACCTTTTTCCCTCACATACACCAAATCGCTACAGTAATTTTCCCATGAAAAATCATGGAAAATGCAATCCAACGGTGTTATTTAAACAAATTGTATTCCCAATACCGTCCAACTTTTACTCAAAAGAAACAAGAAAATAAAGTAAAAGTAATTTGATCTCTAATCCATTTTATAACGTTGGCAAAAAAAATTTTTGTTGTTGTTTTCCAATTCACTTGTGCGAGAAGATAAGAAACGATTGATCACAAGCTAATGCAAAAATCTTCTATCAATTCAGTCATCATAACACCTCCAATACCATCAAAACAAAAAAAAAGTAAGAATAAGGATTTTTTTTATATCTATGCTAAATAAGCAGCAATGTTGTCACGCCACTTGGGGCAATGGTATACAGAACAAGAAACACAGGACAATAGTAATAATAATGTCATTACTTTCTGTTCCGTTCATTTATTGTACTTTGAGCTTCCGAGTTTGTACAAAATTCTCTGCTTTCGTGCCACATTGCAGCAAAGGAGAGGTGCCCAATTTGCCAAGAGTGGAATCTGAAATTCCGCCCAAATTTGTGGAAGGAAAACAAATGCTCACCATCAAGACTTCAATAATGCAGAAGAAATGAAAGAATACTAGGCAAGACGGCAGACTTCAATTGTTTTTGTTTTTCCACTGTTCAATTCGCAAGGATTTTGGATTATATTCCTGTTTGCTTATACTCCCTCCACTCTGTTGAAATCGTTATGCTTTTAATTTTAAGATATTTGGCTTTGTTTGGATTGTCGGTTTCCGTCGAAAAATTACGTCGTTTTCCGTGATCACATTTACCTATTACCTTTTTCCCTCACATACATCAAATCGTTACAGTAATTTTTTCATGAAAAATCACGGAAAATGCAATCCAAACACTATATCTTATCAAAATTCAATTTTTGCACGCATGTTATGGATCAAACTATGATAATGTATACGGTGTCAGTGTATATAAGATTTACTCTAATGAAAATTACTTTTTATCTCTTTTTCTAATATTGTCCTAAACTTTTATCTATATTGTGTACTAAATTCAAATTTGATATTTAAAATTTTAAGAATAATTTTGAAAATAAATTCACTAACAATACTATCAAGCCATTATTTTTTATAAATTTGGTATCTCGGAATGTAACGGATAATTTGAGACAGAGAGAACTTAACTTAGATGAGCCTTCACATTTTACTTCAATGTAAGGTTATGATTGTTGGAACTTAGAAATATGCTCACTTTTAACTTCTAGTGATGAAGAACACCCAAGATTCTGTCATATCTCTTGGAATTTGCAAAAGATAAAATGTGAATAGAACTTAAACATTTTAATTAGAAATAAAGTTAGTGTTAATATGTATTAATGCATGTACTGTTTTTTGGATAGATCATGTATAATTATCTTTGTGGCACTAATGATGGTCCTTTGGAAGGGATTTTAAAGGGTGAACTTTGGGTGATGTGATTTTTGGGTATAATATTAACACAGAAAAAGTATTTTTAAGTTAATGCAATTTAATAGGTAGTGAACATGTGAACTTAACTTGGGTTTCCTAGAGCTTTTAATTATAACTATTCATTCATAAATTGATCTCGTCATAAAGTCTTTACTTGATAGCTTTTATCAAACCTTCATTTACCTTTGGTCTTAATCCTATGATTAAAGTGTGACTAAGATGTATTTTATCCCATCAATTCCTATCATTAACCATCTTAGGATAACATGTATTGACTATCAAATCCAAATCCAAACTTTTTTTCAATTTAATAAAATATAAAAATTTTATGATATATAAGACCACGTTATATTATGGTAAATCGGTCCTACCAAAACAAAAAATAAAAATATTGTGGTAAAACTCTAACATTCTTTAGTGAAAACTTAAGTTTAATAATTATTTTCTTTTCTTTCTCGATGAGTTTAGAATTTGATCAATATACAATCCCCGACTTCAATATTAACATTGGCGCAGAATATTCAATAAAAGTAAGTATGTCAAGCTATCCTTATTTTTTTTTTGAAAGAAAATATTCAATCGACACAAAATGCCTCCAAAATATTTTATAATTTTGTTTGATGGCTTTCAAAGTTTAAAATTTGCTTCCAATCTAAAAGAGAATATTGGCGAACATTATTAATTTTTGGCCAATGTTAAACGTATTTCACTTTGTTATAATGGCACTCTTACTAATATTATTCATCGTATAGTTTTTATTTATTAGACTATATGATAAAAAAATACGATAAAATTGTGTTTGGATAGGAGATTATTTAAAATATTATTTGAAATAATTACTGTAGCACTTTTTGTGATATGATGTATGTGAGATAAAAAGATAATTGAAAAGATAAAAAATATATTGAAAATTATATTTGTGATGTAAGCAAATCATTTTTATCCATTATTTGACTATCCAAACACTTAAAAAAAGTGAGGTGCAATTAACATTTATTAGTTAGTGGAAAGGTCTCATTTATTATTAACATTTATCAAAGATTTCCGTAGTCAAAATTTCAATACACGGAATTTGTTAGTGGAAAGGTCTCATTCTTTTATGCAAATTTATTATGAGGACGGCGGCGTAATTTGCATATTTGGTGGGTCGCCGGTATCTGCGGTCTCCACCGACGGTCAGGTCATGTAAGCAGATGAAAGGAGGGTAGAATGGGAAATATAAAAGGCCAACACAGCTCACAGCTGGAGACTGCGGTGTGGGAGACTGGGACTGGGATGGGTAGGCAGCGGACAGGCGTCTCCTCAACAATTCAACCTATGAAGACTTTTCTGCCACACATTTTCCCACGCGTCCCTTCCTAGCAAGCCTATCTATTTGCTTTTGCACTGCGGTCCCTGATCCTCCTCCTTATTACTCTCTCGCACTTCACTCTTTATTATTCTGTATTTGTCTGCTATTATAGTTCTTGTTATTACTAATAGAAGTCTCGTAATTTTTGGTACGAGTTAAAAGAATTTTGGATCCTTTAATTTCTTAATAAAGAAAACATTTTCTTTTGTTTTAGGCCAAAAAAGACTTTTAATATGAGTAAATGTGCGTTTGATAAAATTGAAACATGAAATATGAAATATGAATTCATTAAGTTATTGTATTGTTAAATATTAAATCTAATACATTTGAGGGTGCAAATCACATTCAATGATAAGTGAATAGTTTATCACTTAATTTTTTGTGCATGTTTTGTCTAGGAATTTTAGTGTCATTTAATTAATTCAAATATTTAATTTTTAGGTATCAAAAGATCTGAATATTTTAAAATCTGAATCTATTAAATTCAAGTGCCGAATTGAATTATGAAACAAACCCTAAATATCCTAACAACAATTCGCTATATGCATAAGACTGACTTCCAACTTAAGTGCATATGCTGAAAACAAGTCTAAATAGATTACTACAAGTATAATAGAAGGATGCATCAGGCTTAAGCCATGCTAGAGCAGATGTTTCACTTATTTTCTCATGAAAAAAGGAATGACATTGTTCGATGTATATATTAATGGAGGCTAGCTCATTTATAACATTAACTTTACAAATTTTGTGTTATTAGTTAGAAAAAGACTATTTGAGTCTATTTGATTCATCCAATGCTTATGTAATTAAGATCGAATCACTAGTTATGTAGCTAGTAATTTAGGTTCACTTTAATTGTGATATTGATAACTTTTGACTTAAGAAAAAAAGAAATATTTCTTAGTTATAAAAGAAAAATTTACTATTTTTTTTTATAAGTGAAAGGTTTTTAATCCAAAATTTTCGACATACAACCCCCCTTTCCACCGTATCATCCAACCCTTTCTTCCCCTCTCGCTACTATTTGTTACGTATTTCATGTACTCCAAAAAAGTAAAGGCACAAAGTGCTTCTGTGTCGTTGCTCGTAGTAACCTTATTCTTGTTAGATATGAATGGCACTTTTTTCATAGAAACATCTAACTACCAAACTCATGTAATAAAACTCATGTAATAAAAAGCTTTTTGATTTTATGCGTTTCGAAATTGAGTAGCTTGATATACATACACATAATAAAAAAGAACAGAAAATTTACACAAAATTGAGCTAAAATGAATGCAACATACATATGAACATCAATAGCCTTTTAAAAATTTTAACTTGGTTTTCATCGATTATCATTGGTATGAAGTTTACAAACGTTTTTCATTTAAGTTCAGCTAATGGAAGAGAAGAAAAATACTTCTCAAGTAATTTTCACAAACTTGGCTCTACATTTTTTGTTTTGAAAACAATCAAATTACAACTAGTTTTGTGGCACACACTTTTCATATCTTTTGGAATTGGAGATCTATTCAATGATACAATTTTGCTTCTAAGTTACCTTACATCTACACCAATTCTTTAAAAATCCATGGGTGGCAATGAAAAGCTAGAAAGAAACATAATTGCAAAGACAACCATACACATGATTAGAAAAAAAAAATCAAAGAAGTAGATGCCAAACATCTTATACCAACCAGTCCAAATTATATGCCTAGACTATGGGGACCACAAAAACAAAAATTAAACTAGCAATTATATAAGGGATAATTTCAGATACCTCCCATGAGGTTTCTAACCGTCTCACTCTCTTCCTTTGTGGTTTCAAAAATATCACAAACCTCCCCTGTCAGAATTTATGTTCCATTTCTTACATCATCATGGCCAAAAAGACTTAAATACCCTCACAAGTCAGCTAATATTTTGTGATTATCAGAACAAATACATTCCAACTCACCTAATTATTTTTTTCTATGTTATATTTAATCTCCTTTTTACATGTATACATAGTCAAATAATTAACACCTAACATGATGTACATTTTTTTAACACCTAATCATTCCAAATTTATGCATACTATTACACTACCTTTTATAGATATACACAGTCAAGTAACTAACATCTAATATAATGTATATATTTGTAAACTGATTGTACCTCATAGATCACCCCGTGTAAGGTGTTTATAGGCAAATTAGTATTAGTCATATAGATAAAATTACATACACATTGCAGCTTGTAAGGAGATGCACAAGTGGATCAAAGTACTAATAACCATTCCAAATGAATTCATATCATTGCACTATGCATATTGCTGCGATGACTAATTGCAATATGCATGTGAACAAATAACTACATGTTCAATAATTTCTATGCATCGTACTTGATCGATAACACGGTGTACATTATTTCAACCAAATTATACATTCACTAAGTATTTATATACATGCTACTTATTGAAGTAAACTACCTCTCTACTAAATATTTAATGCACTCTCATAAGCACTAATAGTTGATTTAATATGCAATTGGAACAAATAACCATTTAGTAAAAGTTTTTGATATAATATTATTGATGAATAACATATTGTATATGAAATTATCCCTTTTTTCTAATTTATTTTTAATTTTTATTAGTTTTCATTATTTCACTAATATAACTTGTACACTTACCTCAGGGGCATTTATGGAAACAAAATTTCCTCTCTTTCATGAAAACACTTTTTTATGTTCACTTTTGACATCATGGGCTGATTTTGTTACAAAATCCTAAACCTCATGGGAGGTTTGTAATATTTTTGGAATCATAGGGAAGGAGAATGAGATTGTTAGAAACCTCAAGGGAGGTTTCTGAAATTATCCCATTATATAAAACTAAAAACAAAAGCACAGCCTTAAATTAATCATAGAGGAGAGCAGACACAGCCTTTTCCCATCCCCAGTAAAAGCAAAACCTTTGTCCAATTTATTTATTCAATTTAATTTTTCTCATTTCTTAGTCCCTTCCTTTATGGAAAATTACAGGACAGAACAGCACAGCATGGACAATCAATGAAACTCTTCATATCCCCACTTCCCTTTCCTACACACTTCATGATGCCTTGCACCTTGCCTCATTCACTCACCCCACCCCTCCCATAATGCCATGCCTCTCCAGATTCCCTATGCAAAATACACAAAGCTGATTGCCCAGCACTTGTAAGCACAAAACTGAGAGAGAGTCAGAAAAGACAGCAGATTACAGAAGAGAGACAGAGAAAGGAGAGAAGAATTTTGTTGTCTTCTCAACTTCCTTTCCCTCGCCCCAGTGTGTGTTCTGTGTGTGTTTGTGTTAGGGCCTTAAAAAGGCTCAAACACACAAGAACATTCAAGAAGCAAAAAGGGTAAAAAAAAAACACACACACACAGTGGCACACACTGACATAATACTGCATTTTCCACTTTCTTATCCATCCATCAATCTAGAAAGAAAGTATTAGTGTGGAGTCGTGACTCTTGAGCCGCAACTGACCAATACTACTGCTACAACAAGTTGAGGAAAAAAAGAAAATGAGTACTGAGAAAGAGAAGGAGAAAGAGAGGAAAATGTTTGTTGGGGTGGTTTGGAATTGTGCTGCTGAGCTCAAATATCTCCTCACTGCTCTTCTCTTCCTTTGCTCTTTGGTCACCATTCTTCAGTTCCTTCCTACTCGTTTCTCCCTCTCGGCTTCAGATCTCCGACCTTGTCTCTCCTCTCCCACTGCTCCCACCACCGTCACAGCCACCGCCACCACCGCTACTGTTTCTTTATCAGAAGACAGGAATAATACTACCAACGCCACGACCACCGCTACTGCCCCTGCTGCGGCAGATGCGCCCACAGATGTCATACTACTCCCGCAACCAGCACCTCCAGCGATGGAGAAAGACCAAGTTCTTGAAAATGGGATTATCAAGAGAGCTTTTAACCCGTTCGGCTCTGCTGCATACAACTTCATTCTCATGTCGGCGTACAGAGGCGGCCCCAACACTTTTGCCGTCATGGGTTTGGCCTCGAAGCCTCTCCATGTTTTCGGCAAGCCTTCATATCAATGCCAGTGGGTTCCATTTGGCGGCAGTGGAGCCGAGGAAAATGTTGAGAATCAAGAACCCATTGTCACTGACGGCCAGAAAATCCTTACTGATTGGGGATACGGCCGGGTTTACACGGTTGTCGTAGTGAATTGCACCTTTTCAGCTCCGGTTATTGGTGGTGGTAGCGGGGGTGGAAAGCTGCTCCTCCACGCAGCCACCAACGGCGGTGGGGATACCAATTTTAATCTGACAGATACTATAGAGGCATTAACTGAATCAGGTGAAGATTTGAAGAATTTCAACCAAGTCTACAGTGCAAAGCCCAAGTATGACTATTTGTATTGTGGGTCATCTTTATTTGGGAATTTGAGTCCGCAGAGAGTGAGGGAGTGGTTAGCTTACCATATCAGGCTATTTGGTGGGAAATCCCATTTTGTTATGCATGATGCAGGGGGCGTTCATCCAGGGGTGATGGAAGTATTGAGGCCTTGGATGGAAAAGGGATACGTGACTTTGCATGATATCAGGGAACAAGAGAGATTTGATGGCTACTATCATAATCAGTTTTTAGTTGTGAATGATTGCCTGCATAGGCATAGATATATGGCTAAGTGGATGTTTTTCTTTGATGTGGATGAGTTCCTTTTTGTTCCCAAGAAGAGTACTCTCAAAACTGTCATGGATTCGTTTTCGGAGTATACTCAGTTCACCATCGAGCAGATGCCCATGTCCAACAAGCTTTGTCTAGCTGAGGATGCTGGTAAATCTTACAGGTATGCCAACTTTTGGAATTTTAATTTTATTTCATTCTATTTTTGTGTTGAGGTTCTAATTGACGAGATGAAAATGCTGGCATTTGATTGAACATGGCCTTTTCGTGCTGTAAAGGGAAAGACAATTCCACTGTCTAGCATAAATTGGCTAATAAATAATTCTTTGAATGAAAAGATGTGCTTGCTTTTATACTTTTAGTTGCTATGTAAGATAGTAGTTGATAGTAATAGTAGTGTTTACATGCCAGTCCGAATGTTGTTGTTTGCCAGTGTTTGATGTAGTCCTTTGCTAAAGTTGTGGGGTATGCTTGAATTAATAGCATGTCATGTGATCATGGTGCTGAGAGAATATGCTGTTATTCTTCTTCATCCCAATACAGAAGAATCATTCCAATGCATCATGGTGTTTCTCATCACTTTCCAGTTTTTTTGAGGTAGATGTTGAAATCGGTGGCAGAGGCTATCAACTTCTCTGCACTAGCTGCTTTTTTTTTAATTAGATTATGGCATCAGTCCTTACTTTTTACTACTACTGGTGGCTGTAACTGCTGCTTAGTGCATTATTGTTGTGTTGCTGGCTTTGTTGCATTAGTAATACATTTTTTGTTGATTTTGGATCCTGTAACATCAGTAATGGCAATGTTTTTGGAGCTATTAGCCTGTGCATTGCCATTCTTTAGATTCTTGTCCTGTATTCATCTCAATATGGGCCAAATGGAAGTGGGGTTAGTTAGACCTTCTTGTGATGCAAACTTGTCTTGTCCTAAATGCAAGTTTTGAATATGAGGTTCTCCTAAATGGTCGCCATATTTAGGTAAGTAATTCTGTTTCTATATGGTCACTAGGAAAATCTCATCATAAAACTAATTGTTATTGCTTTCATTTGAGAGTGCAAGTTCAACCATTTTTTTTTTTACCACCCCTCCCACCCCTCTCCGTGCCCTTCGTGCCTCCAACTAATAGGTACATGGTTGAAACTCTAAACCTGACGGTGAGTAGAACTCTAAGAGCCCTCCCCTGACTACTGAACGGACTTCAGTGGTTCGTGTAAGTTCAAATTGTAATAACTGAGTCGTACGAACACTCAATAGTTTCCTGTGAACTTTTTGTTTGATGTCCATGTCGATGTGAGAGGTGGAAACGCTTGTCCAAGGTGCATTAATTGAATGTCAACACGTTTGATTAGTTGATGTCACGTTTTACCAATCTTATAATTGTGAGCTTCAACCTTAATATGTAGCTAACCTTGACCAACACTGTACATTTGATGTTGAACGTTATACTATCAATTGTATAAAAAACAGTTTAGAATAGTACAACTGTGCAAGGAATCAAGCCAAATCTGAAAACGAGTAAATTTGCTGGAAACAGCTTTGATAAATTGTGTCTTTATTATTCAATGCCTGATTTTGATTCCAGGAAATGGGGATTTGAGAAGTTGGTGTACAAGGATGTGAAAAGGGGAATAAGGAGAGATCGCAAATATGTCGTGCAACCGCGTAATGTGTTTGCAACAGGGGTTCACATGTCGCAGAACACGGTGGGGAAGACAACCCACAAGACAGAAGGGCGGATCATGT
Source organism: Coffea arabica (assembly GCF_036785885.1). Lineage (NCBI taxonomy): Eukaryota > Viridiplantae > Streptophyta > Magnoliopsida > Gentianales > Rubiaceae > Coffea > Coffea arabica. Next base: position 36,125,921 of record NC_092327.1, read on the forward strand.
ATTTCCATTATCACGGGACCATCGCCGACCGCCGAGAACCATGCCGGAGATCGGTCAACACCACAGATATCACCATTGACGGTATTCCTTATTCCTTGGATACTTCCATGAGGATTGTTGCCGGTTTTGTGAAAAGATTCGAGCTCAAGATGATTGGTTCTGTTTTACAAAGAACACGGCAATGATATATTATATATATGGGTCAATAGAGGCATTTTCCTTCCCACATTGTATGATCTATTTATTTTTTTGGTCCCATTTTAGTTGGAGTTCTTTTACTGTATGATAGTTTTCTCTTCTTTTTTTTTTTTTTTTTTGAAAATAAACTATAGAGCTGCATATAGATTTAAGGAGGAGGAGGCCTGTATATGTTTTGGTATAGAAGACGATTTGGTTAAAAGGGGTTTGTATTCTTTTTGTCTTTATTTATTCATCCATCCTTGATTAATTTGCCTAATTATTTCTTCTTTGCCTAAATTTTATTGTCGGTAATGAGGGACCACTTTTGTCACCCCCTTTGTCCTTTGGCTTTCAACATTTATGGTCCAACCAAAATTCGGCTTGAAAATAAGTAAAAGAATTTTCTGGTAGATCATGTTTAAATGGGTAGAATTCATTTTTTTTTTTTTGGGGATTAGTAAATAGGTAGGAATTCATGTTTCTCCATTTTATTTGTTTAGCGCATGACTATTAGTATTTTGTTTTAAGATTCTCGTTTAAATTGGTACCATGAAAAGATGAGGGATATATATATATTTTGTTTTGAACGTTATTTTTAGGAGTTTTTTATAAAAAAATATATATTATAATGATTTGATATATATGAAATAAAAAAATGATTGAAAAAATTATGTTGATCGGGACGGAGAGTTATGAACGAGTATTTGAGAGTAGTTTATATGAATGGAAAAATATAGCAAGTCCAAATAACGTAGTGTACTCGCTACGCTATAAATCTTAAAGTCATAAATCTTTTCCTTTTTGACAAGTCAAAAATGTGCGTGACAGATAGGAGGGCCCTTATACATTTTTAGCAATAATTAAAGGTCCAAGAAGAAAAGAACCTAAAGAAAGAGAAACATGGTGCTTGTCTTTGTGGTCCTTTTCCCTTCTTTCCAGCTTCCCTGTGGAGTGGAGTGCCATAAAAATCAAGAAGAATCAAACACGAGAGCCCTCCTTAAAATGGGCTTAAAGCATAGCATTGTTGGCATGGTGAGCTGGTCTTCTGAAATTGAATCCCATGATTAAAAAATTTGCCAGTGGTGTTAGATATCTAAAACTGCCTGTTGTTATCCTTTCCTGATTTTGCTTAAAGAGAATTCCATAAATCTGTGCTTGGAAGCAAATCAATTAAAGATAGTTCTTGACACCATAAATTTCATGTGGTTACTTTATGATCTTGGATCTTTGTAAAAGGCCAATAAGTGCAGTTTAACCAAATATATCTAGTAATTACAAAAGTTCGGATGGATTCGATTTCGATCATTATCACGAATTAGGGCGTGTTTTCGATATCATAAATCGCTTATAAAAATTTTTACAGATGAATACAATCCTCACATCGACAGTGAGGTTTGAACACACGACTTTTTATAAAAAAAAATCCATTCTTATCAATTGAATCAACTTGTGTTCAACCAGGCATTTAGGCACGAAGGAACCAAATGTGGCTGGGAAATTAAATGGGATGAAATTTATTTTGTGTCAAGGTTAGAGTTGGCATGGGGCTGTTGTGTTCGTTTAGATCTTGAGATGCATCGCATTATCTGTGTCGGTAGAAGTGACAATGACCTTTTTCTTTCCCTAACTCTCAAAAAACTGAAAGATTGTTCGGGAAGAGAAAGATGAGGTCTCAATGCGGCGGCTGTGCCTTTCCATGCACAGCGCTGTTTTACCGGCCATCCAGACCGACATAACAGCGCTTGTTCGCTAGTGATATCGCTTTCCCCATTTTACTTCTCGATTGCCATGCCAGCGGCTGGATTCTAGAATAAACAATTTCATACTATTATAAACCTTGACACCAAAAACGATTAAATTTTCTTTTTGGATTGTATGTCGGGAGTTCGAACCCTATTTATAGTGAAAAAAATGTAAATGAGGTGCCAGAAGAGCCAAAAAGGTTCCTCTCCCATAAATTAGGTTATAAAAGTATTATCATTACCGTAAAAAAAATACTATTACAAAAATTATATAGTTGTATAGGAACTTAAAAAAGGTTTTAACTCAAATATATGTTGATATAATTGTGAAAAATGCCTGCACTAGCTCCAAATGGCATCCAAATTTCCTGAATCGAAACTTTGGAGATGTTCAATTTTCAGTTATCATCGGACCAGAACCTCAACGTTGTCCATTTTTTTTTTATTTCAACTTTTCTTTCCACACGAATTCGAGACCTACATGTCGGTAGAAAGAGAAAGTTCCTGGATTGTACGTTAATTGATTAGGCTAAGGTGTGCTATTATTAGGAAAAAAAGAACAGGGAAGAAAAAAAAAACAAAAGGGCTAAGGTGTGCACCAAGAGTACGTACGTAATTTGGGTTTATCTGGTGCAATGCCAAGTGCATCATTACACGTTACAGGATGATAATCCATACGTGTGTTTTGAAACAGGAGATGCAAAGATGGCATTAATATAGCTGTAAACGTGTTTCCGAATTAGTCACCGAATTTGAGAAATTTCGTTCAGTTCTGTCATAACAAATGTTCAGTTCTATACATAGTACATTGTTGAATTGGACGTATCCACGTTCTGCGTTCATAATCAACCTATCGTTTTCCTTTGTCAAAATCTTTCGACCAGTGATGTGCAATTTCGTTCAAGTAACGGGTTAAGAACTACGAAAAAAAGAGAGAAGAAAATGGTCCCGAGAGCAAACTTCGTTGGCGGGTGTCCAGTGGGTCTCCAATTCTCCGGAGCCAGAACTCCAGAACCGTAACCAGTTGATTTTGTTCTAATCCAGAAGAGTTGCAGTTGAACTGGGCAGGGCAAAAAAGCATTGAATTAAATGATGGTCCCGGATTGATCTCATGGCTTCAATATATGGGTGTTTGAGGCTCGTGTCTTTACTGAACATGCTCCCAAGGGCAGAAAACAGCTACTGAATTTCAGCAGGAATGTACAGCTCCAAGATGTAAATTTTGACATAAATGCTTGTGGAGATCGAATTTCAGTTTACCTGCTGTATTCTATCTATGGCATTGGTAGGAGAATAGTTCAAGAACGGTTTGATAGAAATGATGAGAAGCCAGATAGGGTACTCGTTACCGACAATGGTACTAATGATCATGATACTTGGTGGTGACAATTATGACAATGATTTTTTTGGTTTTTTAAAGAATTATGACAATCACGTTGAACAAAGAGAAAATCACTCTTTGTACCTTTTTTCCCCCTCAAGATGCCATTGAAATAGGAAATATTATAGGATAGTATCAATGGATCTGTATTCCCTCTAATCCCCTATACACAGTCTAGTTGGGTTTTTTCCTATCCTATGGAATAAGATACTATAAATATTGCTGACGGACCAAAAAAAAAAAAAGGTAAATATTAATGTCAAGGTTTTTTTTTTTTAGTGATACAACTTATGGTAAAAGGAAAAACTAGAAAAAAAAATTTGCATGCATGGCTTAATGCAGGCGATTTAAAGCTCGACGAGGAAAGAAAAGGGAAGTTACTCGGTTAATAATATGTGACTTTATTTTTGGGGGTTATATCTCACGTGATGGTCTTGCCAGTTGCAAAATTGGCTAAATTGGCTAAAAGGGTCAAAAATTGAGTTCGAGAGCTATAAAAGTGTTTGCTTAACAGTTGAGAGGTTAAAAGTCGCTCTACTTGAAAGTTCGAGAGCCATCTTTATTCCAATTGACCTCTTGAGGTATAAAAATTACTAATCTATTAAGCTTAACTTACTATTTTAGATAGGAAACTTACTTCCATATTTTTAGGTGTTATCCTATTTAGGTGGATGGATCCAACAAGTAATCAAATGGTCGCTAAAAATGTAACAACCTGTTACACTAGGTAAAAACTGTTTCGTTATCATAATTATCGTTATTACAGCATTATCCATCTCACGTGATGGTCTTGCCAGTTGCAAAATCGGCTAAATTGGCTAAAAGGGTCAAAAATTGAGTTCGAGAGCTATAAAAGTGTTTACTTAACAGTTGAGAGGTTAAAAGTCGCTCTACTTGAAAGATCGAGAGCCATCTAGATTTTTTGCCCATGAAATAATTGTCATGGCTTGTGACCATTTTAATGATAATTCGAAGGAGAACTTGGAAAAAATTGCATGCATTGGACGCTGCTAGCTATACAAAGCTCCATTATAAAGGAAAAGGAAAAAATATTACAGCTCAAGAGTCAAGACTGACCTAGAAAATGGCCAAGACAAATATTCGTGATTTTTAACTTTGTTTTTGATTTTGTACTGTTGGCCTTTAGATGCATGCTTAATTATTAATTATAAATACAATAATTTTAATCATAATTTCATACTTAGTGACGGAAAATACATCAAACATGCAATAAAGTAATGCCATTTTTTTCTAGGGAAAAGAAGATGAGAAAAATCTACAGAGAGAGAGATACGGCCGTCCTAATATGGACCTTGACCGAGGTCTACCATACTTATTAGTCTTAATGATGCCTAGCATCAAATGTAATTAGAAAAATATGAGAATCAATAATGCTGTCCAGATTATCATGCAAATGTTAAAAATTTCGTCCAGCCCACCACGATTTTTTAGGCTGTAATTAAAGATCTTTTATGCTGTTTTTAGATATGATTAAAAATTTCACAAGACAGCTCATGTGAACATGTGGAGAAGAATGAATGTGCCTCAATCCCGTGAAACAGCAGATAACAGTTTGTTTGGTGGGCTAGGTAAAGTATCTATGGTGTTATTAAATTGAAGGTTCTTCTCCATTCTTCTTCTCTTTTTCTTCTTCTTTTTGTGTGTTAGTATAATTTTTTAATGAAGGGAATAAATTAGTGTTAATGTTACCATTGTTTAATCAGCTTTAGCACTTTAATCATGGGCTGAAGAATTTTCTTTTCTTTTTCTTTTTCTTTTTCTTTTTCTCTTTTTGGGGTTTTTATCCTCTTTCCTTTTTCTTTGGAAGCATAGTCATAGACTGATAAAAACAAAAAGAGACCGGAAAGAAAAATCATGATCGGCCCTTCTTTTTCTTTTTTTGTTTTTTTTGCCCTTTAGGCTCATCTTCTTCTTGTTCTTCTTCTTTTTGTCTTCATCTCTTCTGCCTTTTAAATTATTTTATCAATGCCTCCAGCTATGAGCATTGGATACGTTCAACTTTCTTTTTTTAACCGTCTTATCTTTTTTATTTTTTAACCTCCATCTCTTTTTCCCTTCGTATACATTGTTAAACAAAATATTATCACATTCATTAGCCAAAATGGTCTGACTAATTAATAAGATTTCGATCCGATTCATTCATTACCAATTGGTTGGTTTTAAGATGAAAGGCCAAGCTTTTTTAAACATGGTATTAGAATTGATTGGTTTTAAGATGAAAGTCCAAACTTTTTAAAACATGGCATTAATTAGGACTAGCCATATATCTTCGCTCATTTACAAATGACTCAAATTCTTGGAAAAATATCAGAAACCTCCCCTGACGTTTCTCTTAATATTACATGGCGCCCTTAAAGTTTTAAAAATATTATTTACCTCCCTTACTTTTGTTATTTGTGTAACAAAACTTTTAAAAATCCTAAACTACCCTTTCAATTGCTAAATAAAAATATTCCTAAACCACTTTGTTCACTTTAAGAAAACCATCACTTAAAAAACAATCCCTTGTAGTACTACCACATCATAATGTTATACCCCATAAAAATATAAATTTAAAAATAAAAAAGATATTTGAAAAGAAATACACTTGCACCAATTGAACTGTATATGCTCAAAACCGATTTCTTATGAACTATTTTTTTCCAACATCTGCTCATTGCCTAAACCATTAAATTGTACCAATCATTATAAAAATCCACTCAAAATAAGCAAATAAATCATTACCCACTTTATCACAATTACAAAAAATAAAAGGTAAATAAAATTCAATTTATTATAATTTACAAATAAAATATTGCATAGTCATCCAAAAAATGAGTAAGAGAGAATGATGGAGAAAAGGGAAAGAGAAGAAAGTGACTTTGATTTCTTTTTTTTAAAAAAAATTTTGACATCCATTTATTTGATATGTGAATTATGTATCAAGTTAGGGTTAATATAGTCTTTTTACATTTATCAGGGGAGGTAAGTGATATTTCAAAAATCTCAGGAGTGCCAAGTGATATTAGGAGAAATCTCAAGGGAGGTTTCTGATATTATCCCCAAATTCTTCTGTGCATCGGGCTTGATTGGGGATAATACCAAATGAAATTTTTGCATGCAGTCCTAAATTAAGTTGCATGTACCAGGGTAGTCTAATTACAAGTTTAGATCATATATGTCGGTTAAATTTTGTAAAATTCAACGGTATAATGAGTTAAAGAATTTATGAAAAAAAAGAAGAAGAAGAATGCAGAAACAAGTTGAAATGAGCAGAACAGGACGTTCTCTTCATTCTTTTGTTGAATCTCTATGCAGTATTCAAGGTGACTTTCCCGAAAAAGAACAATCAGAACAAATGGTGGGTGCTTTAGGTAGAGAAGAATGCTGGCACCTGCTGAATATAAGCTGGATATTTTGCTGTAATTTCCATTCTGCAAATAAGCAAAAAATTCGAGATTTCAAAAAAAAGTATTGATTTTGTTTTCCGAATTTAAGAAGGAGATCCATTTTCTACACTCATGTAGCTAGGCAAAACAGTTAGCCGAAAACTTCGAGATGTATACCACCAAACTATGAATTCTTCGATCCTATGATGCATGTGGAATGAAGTCCTTCTCCATGCATAAAGATACTTGTAGCCTTGAGCTGTCTATAATGTAAATGCTTAATAGAAGAAGATCATCAAGTGCCCTTTATTTTTTTGCCTAAGTTATAACAAAGGACTGAGTATCCCAACTTGCAAGCGAAGATATCTTTGCTTCTCTTACCTATACTTTAATGTCAAGCTTGACATCCCGTCTAGATTCAAAAGTTCATGGAGATGGGGTTTAGGTATTTTATATGTGCAAGTTTCTAGTTATGATTAACTAGATAAAGTTACAACGATAGTGCAGGAGGAGTGCGGGAGCCATAAATCCAAGTTAGAGGACGTAATTTTCAACTGTTAAGTCAGATGTGATAATGCAGAATGATAGACGTATATTTTACAAGCACCTTTGAATTTAAGTCTAAAGTGCAAAATCTTTTTCTTCTTAGAAGGACATCATTGTTTAACTTGAAATAGATCCCATACTCTAGTGAAACTAAAAAGTAACAAGTATCAAGCTTAGTTGTTTAAGGGGCTACATAGATATAGAAGGGAAATTCACTACTTTTAGGGGAGGCAAGAATGGTACAATTCAAAAAATATTTAAAAATTTAAGCCTATTTTGTGAATTTTGCAAAGTTGGGGGACAAGGGTGCAATTTTTGACTCTCAACTACATGTGGTTCTTGCCATTGTACATAAACATTCTTGGATACTTATTATGGGTGTTTTCTATGATTGTTGCGCCTAATTCTAGATTCTAATTTTAAAAAATCAAATTTCTTTTTGTACTCTCATTCGCTTTTGTCCCAAGATTATGATTTTTCAATAAAAAAAAAACACTAAACTTAAAAATCTATCCAAGAGTAACTTTTGTTAATTCTAATTATTTCACATTTTACGAAATCTATAACAACTTATTACAGTTCTAGTACACAATTAATCTCGGCATATATTCTTTGAATTTTTTGTGAGTACTTAGAAAAGAGGGATGCATATACTAAATCTTTAGATAAGTTTCGAGAATGTATGATTTTTCTTCATGGCGGATTATGTCACCCCCAACTCCAATTCTTCATATTTGACAGATTTGACGACTGAGATTAGTCGAACTTGAGCTCGAGTTGACCTCGGCTGAGAGCAACCCAAGCTCGGCTAGATCCATCTCAGCCATCTTCATATTTTAGATCAACGGTCAAAATCAACATAAAATGGATTGTATTAATCTCGACCATCAAAAAAGTCCTGTGTGATTGTAGGTAGAGGATCCAAATCCAAAAGAAACTCAAACAACTGAAAGAGCCAACAATAATAAAGCACCTTAGATAAAGGTTGCCAATAATCTCTTGGGCTGACAAATAAAACTACTAAGATTGAGATTTGAGTTATTAATGATCATGAAGTCCCACTAAATTCAGTCTTGGTCTAACTATCCCACCGTTCATCAATTAGTTAACGATATGCCTATTGAACATTCCATTAATATCCCAAAAATCACATCTAATTTATCACTAATAACCTTCAGTACTTAACAAGTACTCAATGGCCATCAAAATTGAACACTTGGAGTGCATCTTAACATGTACCCAATACCCACCTGTTAGACAAACCTTATATGTTTTGATCTTAGATTGATTGTAATGTTAATACCATCTAGAACACTGTTAACTATTCACAAAACTTGTTTAGGTTAATCCTTTAAGGGTTTAGCTAAAGGGTGTCTAATAGACACTCGTTAAGAGAGTTTTAAGTGTTAATTCTTGGATATGAGTGTTATTAATTTTTTTTTAAAAAAAATCTATATGCAAGGATGCAATAAATGTGACGCTTGTTAGAAATATTCATCCTTTAGCACATTTGGCTAGATAATTATTGAGTATTGACTATATTAACAAAAAATTGTTTAATTACTAGAATTATGATCACATCAATTTAGATTACTCTTGAAATACCCAAATTATATACTATTAATGAAAATTATTTATCTATGAGAACTATTGAAGGCTTCCAAAAGAGGAAGGCACTCCTCTTTTGGAATCAACTATCTAGCTAAAAATTGGCACTTGAATTATGGGAGGCTTCCAAAAGAGGGAGCCTTCCTACAAAAATTGGGGTATGCCACTAGGTGCAGCGAGCACACGGTATTCTTTAGTAAAAGGCGAAAGAATAGTTCGCTATGTGCTCACTGCGTGGCTCCACGACTGATAACTGCTAAGGAGGACTTCTATATACAAAGGAAGCTGGCTCTCGTCTGCTTCCGAATAGCGATGTGGGACTTCTTCATCCTGTGTTTGCATGCTTTCAAGTTTCAACTGATGCTGTGTGTTATCTGGACAAACAAACAGGAAGTCTAACTGGGTCGATGCCAAATGTGATAGTGCAACAATTTAAAACAAGAAGTTCAAGGGACATAATTGATCTACAATGTCACCTTGAGGATACCGTTGTGATTAGTTATTTGATTTTTAAATGAGTTACTCATGCAATTTAGTCCAACACTTCCAAGAATTTCTTGGTGTTCAATTCCTGTCAGATACCTCCGCAGCAGCAAGGAAGCAAACCCAACAGCCCTTTTAAAATCATCTCGTAGGAAATGTCGAAAATTTTGGAGTCTAACTTGTGTTAATGGCTCTTATTGCTTTTACTCTTGACAATGAAGTATATCACGAAGGTGATAGCTCTTGCGAAAGCTCCTTTATCTGGATTATAATCTGTTTGAATTTGGTGGAGAATTGGGGATCACATCACAGGTTATGATGATCATACTTGTGACAGAATATGCATCAAGGATGCAAATGTGCTTCTTCAAGACAGATCCATGGGAGGCTAAAAAATTTTGTAGACAACAAGCTACGAAGAAGGGCATATGCATTAAGTTATTTCGGGTCAAGCATACGGCAATTATCCAATCTCAACTAAGCCCGACTTTTAGGCCTCACAACTAAATTCTTCCATTGACAGAGAAGCCTGTTTATGCGACACTGAACAAATCAGATTTGTTTACTTTCTTTTGATCAAGAGTTGATTCCTTTTCCATTCGATATCAAGAAATTGCTTCCCTTCCTCTAGTCAAATCCAGTTCAAAACACAGTTTGGCGTCCTAAAATCTTATGTTTCATTTTGAATAAATGTAATGAGCTTAAATTACACAATTTTCATATTGCTTCTCTACTCTTATAAACACTACTGTATACCACATTGTGCAGGGAAAGGCGCAGAAAGTGTGAATTAGCAGTGCTTCAGCACCTGTTCCTCTAGCTTACTGCTTGTACAAAAGCTTTGGACAGGGTTCATAATATAAAACCATGTCTTTCATCCTGTATAAAAGTGGTTTCTTTTTCCTTTCTCTGGAACTCTATGTCAACAATACTGCCGATTGTATACCAAAAAACGTTTCTTTGTCTTGCTTTTCATTCTTGACCTGGCTGAAATTTGTGAGTTGTGATATGATCTTAAGGTGGCACCACATGGTTTAGCTTGACTATGAAGCAAAGCATGTATTTCTAACTATAGTTTCATCTGTCATTTTGAGACAGGATTGGAAGAAGACATCACAGCACAGGTCTAAAGCGTGTCAATGTAATAAAGGGGACAACTACAGGGACTGCCATTTTCCTGCTCAATTTTGTTGCTTCACAAACTAGAGCTAATGTGGTAAATTCTGAAGAAGAAGCAGTTGTTTGGCAGTAAGCCGTGATATTCATTTTTTCTGGTTTGTTCCTCAATGTAAATTTTGTGAAAGTGTATTTGAAATCTGTTCACCTTGGAAAGCAGTTTATTTTTTGCAGCAGTACATCTTTTGGGGAGTGGAATCCCTATGCTAGAACCGTTCTTGAGAATCCCTGGCTTGTGAGAGTGGAAATTCCTCGTGTAAAAGGATGTGGTGATAGACAATGAAATTTCTCCACAAAGCTTGTACCTCGGCTCATACAACTTTGAAGCTGCCCGAGTTTTGATTGTTGCATTTGAAGGAAAATGTAAGATGGAGAAACCAGATATTTCATTTTGCTGCCACGTCTAAAGCAGAAATTAAAGATGTGTGAAGAAGGCATTTCCCATGATTGAAAAGGAAGGATTCAAAAAAATGCTACAGATGCGTTTTCCTACTCCTTTGGAGGTTTAAGCCTTGCTATGAATGGGCTCTAGAATGCTACATAGTCTAGAGGTTTCTAGAGGTATATGCAGATAAATTTATATACATGCATGGATATATATATATATATATATATATCCAGTCTAATTGACTGAACACTGCAGGAATTGTAATCTAGCAATCTAACGTGTGAAAGTATTGTTACCCCGAAAACATAAGATAGATCAGGGCTATCTATAGCTATCCATCTAGATTCCCAGACCAGTAGAGAGGCATGAAAGAAACATAAGGACCTTGTTCTCTGTCCAAGATACAATTCAAGATGGAGACCAGAATGATACCACTCCAGGCCCACATTCTCATGATCATCTGCTAAGTAATTGCCATCCTTTGCAAGACATTGGGAGCAAGTCTCCGATCAGCAGATGCAGAGTGGCCCCTCCACTCTTGTGAAGTGTTTGATTCTGCAAGATTGTTGTTGTCGCCTTCATCATCAGCTTCCTGCTATGGAGTTCAAAAAAGGAAAGTTAACCTATGAAGATTGCTGGAAAAATGGATTGCATATGTTCTAAATTTTGCGTAATATTGGGGTACTTATCCCCCTATTTACCACCAATAAATTCAACTAATCTTACCCTAATATTGTCCAAACATAAAGTGAAGACTTTGGCTCTGGTAATTCCATTGTGTTTAGAGCAGGCGAATCCGCTCATTGCTTGTTTCACACGTTTAACTGGTTCAATTTATCAAGAACTTGTTTCGTAGAGGGACGCACGGACACGGACTCCACGGTGCAACTTGATGCAAGCCTCAACATGGCTAGCAAATCATCGTGCGGACCAGATTGCCATAATTCAGGTGAGAAGAGCTCAAAGGAACGCCCTTCTGCAACCAGTAACCTGGCCCAAGCAACAATATTGAAACCATTTCCATATTCAGAGAAGGAAGGATCAAGAGACTTCTTTCCTGACAGCAGTTCCAAGAGAACCACGCCGAAGCTATAGACATCTGCCTTGTCTGAAACCCTGCAAGTCGTCGCGTACTCTGGTGCAACATAACCAAATGTGCCTGCTACATCAGTGGTGGCATGTGTCTGGAAAACTTCCAGAAGCCGAGCCAATCCAAAGTCTGACAGGTACGCATTGAGTTCCTCGTCAAGCAAGATATTGCTGGGCTTTATGTCTCGATGGACTATGCGCGGAACGCATGAGTAGTGGAGGTAAGTGAGAGCCTTAGCTACATCGACGGCTATCTTGTGTATCACCCGCCACTCTTTATTCATGCATGTTTCTTCATGTATAAAGGTGTCAAGATTTCCCCCGGGAAGGTAGTTGTAGACTAAGAACATTTCAGCCTTGCCAACATAGTATCCCATGAGTGTTACAAGGTTCTTGTGTCTTATTCTTCCTAACGTTCTTATCTCTGCATCAAATTGCTGAATACCTTGAAATCTACCAATTGATAGCCTCTTCACTGCCACGAGGAAGCCAGGGACAAGTTCAGCCTTGTATGTAGACCCAAAGCCGCCAGAGCCGATGAGATTCCCCACGCTGAAATTCCCAGTTGCTCTAATGACATTGTCATAATTCAACCCTGGAGGAGCACCTGTAAAAGTCACTACAACTTTCCTCCTCAGGCTAGCAAGCCTACTAAGCTTTCTCCTCCCAAGAATAAAAACAAATATAACTGCGAGTATCGAAACCAAAACAGACACAGAAGTGGATATTCCTATGACAAAAGATCTCAATTTACTTCGGTTTTGCCACTTGCGCACTTTAAGAGGGAAAGGAAGCCCAGTCGGAGGCGCTGAAGCACCATGATCGGGGCATGACTGTAGAAATGGATTGCCTTTAAAGCTGTCACAGTTAATTGCATGCTTAAAAGGAGGTATGGGACCAGACAAGTTATTGAATGATAGGTCAAGAAGAGCAAGGTTGGAAAGGGCTGCGACTGATGAAGGTACTTCTCCGGATATGCTGTTATGATCTAGCAACACAATTTCAAGGTTTTTTGCATTGCCAAGATTTGTTGGAATGTATCCTCTGAGATCATTATGAGATAAATTCAAGGCCATCAGCGAAGTCAATTCACCAATTTGATTTGGAATTTCTCCAGTCAAATTGTTCTCAGCGAGAAGAACATGTTGTAAGCCTTCCAACTCCCCAAGTCTCTCGGGCAGGTAGCCAGATAGTTTATTTCTGCTGAGGTCTAGATGTTGAAGCTTTTTCAAGTTCCCCACCTCTGCTGGGATGGAACCATTTATCAAATTCTGTGCAGCTTCAAAGTAAACTAGGCACGAGCAATTGAAAAACTTGGCGTCAATCTCTCCATATACTTGGTTGGAATTCAAATTCAAATAGAAGCTTCGCAGATTTTCACAGCTGGGCAAAGACTTGCTCGACAGAGTCGCATTGAAAACATTATTGTTTAAGAACAACCAATATGATACTTTGACAGGAGCAGCCAACAAAATAGAGAAGAAGGGCAGTGGACCAGAAAAGTAGTTCCAGCTAAAATCATGAGTTACTACAACTGGAACATCACTACCCAGCAAAGCAGCTCCAGAGAGATCAATATCTTGAGAATGAGATGCCCAACAAGGACTGATAAAAGAGTAAGCAGTATGAAGAAGGCCTTCCTCAGCTTCCAAGTCCAGAAGGCCTAGCAGGTCTACTCCACAAGAAGATTTCACGGCCAAGCCACCACATCTGCTGCTGTTTCCGTTGGTATCAAAAGTATCCTGAATAAGAATAAATCCAGAAAGGGAATTTCGGCTTACGTTGAAATAGGCCGTACAAGGGATTTGGAAATTCGGCGGCAAATAACCCTGCAACGCATTTGAACTCAAGTCCAAGAAAGTGAGATTAGTACACATGGCGGCCAAGCTGTAAGGCATAGAACCAATGATGTTATTGAGGGCCAAGTTGAGAACCCTGAGAGAGCAAGATGGCGTCCATTTAGTAGGTAATGGTCCAGCCAGATTGGCCCTGGGAGCCCAAAGCATTTGAAGATTGGGAAGAAGCAAGACCTGGAAGGGTAGGCCTCCATTGAAGGCATTAAATTCTCCCCTGAAGGTGGCAAAATCGAGGCCTGACGGTGGTGGAGAGTCAGATTCAAGCAACAAATTGGTCAGGACAAGAACGGAGAGGCTCTTGCAGTTGGCAAGCTCAATGGGGATGGTGCCGGTGAGACTGTTCCTGGATATGTCGAGAACCTGTAGTCGAGAGAGATGGCCTAGTGTTGAAGGGATCTTGCCTTCGAAGAGGTTTCCGTTGAGCAAGAGAGCGGTGAGATTCGAACATGTGCCTATGTTAGCAGGAATGTCGCCAACCAAGAAATTGTTAGAGAGGCTCAAGTAAGTGAGAGATTGGGGGCATCCATTGGAACTGGATTTGGACGAGGATAGGGTCCCTGAGAGAAGATTATTGGATAGATCGAGGACAGCCAAGGCCCCGGTGGAATTTAGGAAACCTGGGGGGATGGAATTGGAGAGAGAGTTGTGGGATAGGTTAAGGAAGCGAAGTGAGAGAGATAGGGAGAGCGAATGGGGAATGGAACCGGAGAGATTGCAGCCTTGGAGCTCCAAGATTTGGAGAGAATTGAGAGAACCGAGTTGTGGGGGAATGTGCCCAGAGAAGGCATGGTGAGCAAGGGAGAGGGTGCGGAGGTGGGTGAGGTGGGCAAGGGAAGGAGAGAGGGTGCCGGAGAGAATGTTGAACCCATTTGGTTGTCGGCCTTGGGAGGGGATGGTGAGGTTAAGAGAAACGACCCTGGAGGAGATGGGATCACAGGAGACGCCGAACCAGGATGAGGAGGAGGAAGAATTGGAGCAGGGATTAGGTGAAGTGTTCCAGGAGCCAAGAAGGTTGGAGGGATCGGAGTAGATCATGGACGCCTTGAAGCTCAGAAGCCAGGTAGCATCATTGTCTTGGTCTTGGTCTTGAGAAAGAGCTGCAGCATTAAACCGGTGTATTGGAGTGAGAGCAAGCATGGAGAAGAGGAGGAAGAAGAAAGTAGGAAAGAATGCTGCACTGGATGTCATCTTGAACAAAACGACCGAATAGCTGCTGCTTGCAGCCTCCTCTTCCTCCTTGCAGAGAGCAGCAGCTTGATCTAACCTCTGATCATTGGCTTATTTGCCTTCACTTTTCATGGAGGTAGGCGGGCTTGGTATGGTGGTCTAATCTGAATTCTTAGTTACTTGGATATGTTCATTCCAAGTTTGTTTAGCTGATAAAGAGAAGAAGGCAAAACGTGGGGGGGCAATCCATATAATGTAAAATCACACATTAATTCAAGTTTCATTACATGTAAAAATTGTTGAAATGAGAGAGTGAGAGAAAAGGGATATACCTAAGCAAGATATTCGAAAGTGTTGCTTTTGTGGGCTAGCTTGCAGACGAGATCTGGTATACTGTGTAGTGCCAAGTACTTTCAATAGCAGACAATAAAGTATAAGGAGGAGGAGCTTAGGAGCAGAGCTGAGAGATGATTAGCGGAGCAGAGACGGACTGACGTGCGTGGTAATTGGTGAGCAGTAAAAGTGCAGCAGCAGCAGCAGCTGAAATGAGAAAATCTCCCCCAAGCCCGCCAGTCAGGTTCCGTAGAGTAGGAAAGCACTCTTCAATAATAATCACTGAAGCATAATAGGACTTGGGAGTCCATTCACAGATACTAGATAAGATCTTGAGATTGCTTGATCATCCATGATCGTCAGAATCTGTCCTATACTGGTATCTGCAATGAATTGACTACTTCCTTCTCCTCCTCCTCCCCTGCTGAAGTCAAAACTTTGTGACTGGATGGAAGGTTAAGCTTTTCTTCAGTCCGATGCCCTGTTGCCGCCTCTCTCAACTCTAGTCAAAATTATTTGTAGCTGTCGTTAACTGATGGAACATTTTTTTTTATATCAGAGATACTGGAATTGTGGAATCCTTGTCGATTGCTCTGCTTGCACTTTGGAATGTTGGTTTTTTGCTAGTGTCCTCAGGCAAAACAAAAACAGCCGGCCATGGGCCCATCGGCATCTACCTCTATCTCTCTCCTTCCCACTACCTCATTGGCCTTCTTCTTGTTCTGCTCTTCCTGTCACACATGCCTGTCTGCTCTGTCGTCGCGGCCTCCCCTTCCAGGAATGGAAACAGTTAAACAAATAAAACCATCACTCAACACCCCATTTTGTTTGGCTATTCATTCAATACATTCAACCATGGTTCGCCATCGCGGGTCGCAATCGCATCGCGGTCTCGATTGTTCCACATCCGTCGCGGCATATCGGTTGAATATCGGATGATACGCATATTATAATACATGAAAGTTTTCAAAAATTTTGAAAAAATTACTAAAATTAAAAAGTACCAAAAAAGCATAGATTAAAAAAATATCCGAGTCGACTCGAATATATCGGCTGATATTATGCATCACGGATTCAAATCAGCTAATATCGGCCGAGTCAGAGCGAGTTGTCGCGGATATGATAATATCATCATATCTGCATTTCGGGGATCGGTATCGTACCGTTTCCTCTGTTCTAGTTACGACTCGGCCGATACGTATGGCGAACTTCAACAGAAAATTTTTTTTTTGTCAATAATTAATTGAACATTTGAACTTGTACATGGGAGTTTCACCCACCACAATGACCTCCAAACTGAGACAATAAGACATGGACTTATTAACTAATCTGTCATAATCGTTGTGGGTTCAAATGGTTAAGGCCATTGATTTCTTGTTTAGAAAGTCCATGTAGTTAGTAGCCCACTGATAAACGGTGACTGAGTAGGTGTAGTTAAGGACTTTGGCCATCATCAATGGTGGCATTCGAATCGCTCCAACTCGACCTTTACTGATAATAGTAACAACAGATGATGTTGATTGCAAGATTTATAAAAAAAAAAAAAAGAATCTGGAAAGATAAACAGCTATTGTTTATACATTTATCAACCAGCTGGATCCAATAGTCAAGACTCATTTCTTCTTTGAGTGCGCGGTCTAGTTCCATAGCCACCTAACTCGTGGCAATGGATACTATCCAATCTCTGATCAATGATCAAAGGATACATAGTTTTGCAGGCTGAAAAGGAAAACATGATATATCAGATGCATCTCAGATTGTTCTTGTAGAATAAGTATATATATATCTTGAAGGGTTCTCAAATAAATGAACAGCACATAAGCATATATGATTACTAGACCTATTGGAAAGTAGCTAAATTATGTATTTTATGATCATTGCCATGATTTCTGTGTTCTATGGTGGGCAAATGATCCGTAGAGGAGGATGATGACAACAATGACAAAACTTAAAAGCACTCCGAATGAAGAATGCATCCATGCTTTATCATTAATATCAATCTTATTTTAGCCCCTCTTAAGTTATCAGAGGAATTGTAGGAACTACAAATTTAGAAGTGGGTAAATTAGGCATTACAACAAAATAAAAGGACATGATTATATATATATATATATATATATATATATATATATATATATCTCTATATATATATATGTTTTTTTGTGTGTGTGTGTGTTGCATGTGTTATTGTCAAGACTCAAGAGTAATTTACTGTTTAATCTTCCAATGATCATCATATTACTCCCTACGTCCCACTTTGATAGTCCTGTTTTCCTTTTTCATTTGTCCCAAATTGTAGTCCACTTTCCAATTGAAAAATGTAGTTGTATTTTAATTTTCCTAAAATGCCCTTATTCAATGTAAGTTGTTGTTACTGTAAACCTATCCCATTTAATGAGAATTGATTCTTTTTTTACCATCAATTCAAATTCTCATAAGGTTGTACTCTAATTAATGTGAGGGTATTTTAGGAAAATAACTACCTAAATTGATTGTTCCAATAAAGTTAACTACTTTTTATTAAACTGTGTGAAAAAAAAATCAGGACTATCAAAGTGGGACGGAGGGAGTATAACATAATAAATGTGTAATCATATCAACTTTGTGATTGTTATTCTTTTTCAAAGCCTTTTCCCTGATTTATTATTTTTTGTATTTTTTTTATTCATCTCCTGCAAGACTAAATTAGAGATAAATGCCAATGAGATTAAGTAAACTTTTAGTTCAAAAAAAGAGAGATAATTAAATTTTTCACAATCACAAACTATAATTTTTTAATCCTGGATTCGAGACCTTCCATTTATACCAAATATATATATATATATATATATATATATATATCTTACTTTTCTGAGCCTAAATTTGTTATAATTAATATACTTAGCAACAAAGGCTTAATACGTTTTGCAATTGATAGAGGTGCTTTGTTTGAACGATATTTTGTACAGCTAATTATTTTTTCTTCAACTAAAAAATAATTTCACAAATTTTTTGATGGATGATGAGGCGGCCATCTATGTACGGCAAAATAAAAAACTATCATCAAAGTGTGGGTCTTTTATGATACTAAATAGTTTCTGCAGAAGAAGATGAAGTAATTATCTCACCATTGTTAGAAATTTTTAACAAGATTGGACAGGTGGAGATGAAGAAACTGCCTTTACAAAATGAATAAAATTTCTGTTGCACAGACCACTTAGCAAAGGCGATCGAATAGATTTGATCCTTAATGAAGCCTTGAAGAATACATAAAATGGCTTCAAGACCGAACTTATTCTGGGAACATTAGTTAGATAATCGTGAGATCTCTAATTCGACTTTTAAATCCTTCCCTTTTTTCTTTTATTTATTGTAAGGTTGGAGTCTTATCTTAAACTAAAATGCTATTATAAGTAATTATATCACTATGTTCTGGTTGCTTCAAAAACTCTAATAAAAACTTAAGATCCAACTTCATTTTTAATTGATTTATTCCTAGGTATCTTAAATCCTCCCCCTCCCCCTCCCGCTTGTCATTTCTTTCTGTTCTTCCTTCTAAAGATTAATGCTTGGTTGTTTCAAGCCTGTTTGGGTTGGTTTAGTACGTAACTCTTGTTTTCCAGTTTCGTAGGCATTTAAGCAACAGAATCAACTGTCTAGCTAAAAATTGGCACTTGAATTATGGGAGGCTTCCAGAAGAGGGAGCCCTCCTACAAAAATTGGGGTATGCCACTAAGTGCAGCGAGCACACGGTATTCTTTAGTAAAAGGCGAAAGAATAGTTCGCTATGTGCTCACTGCGTGGCTCCATGACTGATTAACTGCTAAGGAGGACTTCTATATACAAAGGAAGCTGGCTCTCGTCTGCTTCCGAATAGCGATGTGGGACTTCTTCTTCCCTCTCCTGGCGCACACACTCCTTTGACTCTTAATTCCAGGTGCAGGTTCATCTGCATCTATGCCATCAGATTGCCTATGTAACTTTGACAAACAAACAGAAAGTCTTAATGTAATTTATGCAAAACCTGAAAGTGCAACAGTTGAACATGACCTTGAGGATACCGCTGTAGTCCTGCAAGTATCCTTACTTATATAGCACAGCAGATGCATTCTTGCTGTCAAGTTAAACAGGTCTAAGTTCTTCTACTCGTAATTTTTTGGGGTTTATAAGCCAGATTCTTTTAAGTTCGGCCACTGCAAAATTCACAGCATAATTGATGTTTAGACTGTTGGGTTAGCCAAATTCACATCCCCCAAAGTATACTTGCTTCTTTTCTTTTTTTTTTTTTTCTGGTTCAAAACTAGGCCGAAATTAGAGCTGCACACGAATCAACCTGCTTGCGGGCAACTAGATTCAAAGCTCAATGATCGAGCTCGAACTCGAGCTCGCGTTCAAGTTGATTAAGTCGAACTCGAGTCCAAATATACTCAACTCGTTAACTCGCAAGCCAACACGATTTTATACATATATATATTTTTTATTTTAATAGTGAAATAACATATACATATATATTTATTAAAAAATTATTATTTTATTCATTTTTTAAAAAATAAAATATTTTTTTTAAGCTCGAACTCAACTCGACTCGAGTTAACTCGAGTTTTATATTGAGAACTCGTCATGTTCAAGTTTAATGAAATTAAGTCGAGACTCGACTCAATTAGATGAAAATTCGACTCAACTCGTTTGCAGCCCTAGCCGCAACAAAAGAATTATTGTAACTAAATTCCATCCTAAGGTCCAATAAGAATGCATGGTAGTCGCTATATATGACCTAAGAGTAATGGACAATGAGACTTGGTAGTAGATTTTTATTTTTCTTCATAACATCAATAACTTGCACTCATTGATTAGAGACGGAATAAGCCAAAATGGCTGAAGAAAGACATTGATCAGGTGGAACATTTCAGCACACCTGCACACCAGATACACATTTAGCAGACTGAGCTAAACTACGAGCTATTGCATTATAAGATGTAGGACACCAATTATGGACCTTAATTCTTGATGTAAGGAAACATATTTCTAATATGTTGCCTTCAGCCTGCGAATGACTGACTATAGGACTAGAAAACGCTTGAAAGCAAATTTCAATTATATACCAAGAGGCAACAACTAATAATGCAATGAGAAACATAAAAGTAGTTTGCTTGTTTTCCCTACTTGTAGTTGTCAAATACATATGGTATACTTGTTTTACAGTTTTCATAAAAATTTTGTTCATAAAAATCGTGGGAGAAGAATGTCTTAAAAAAAAAAAAAAATTGCACATCTTCCTTTGCCCATCTACTGCCAAGTATATATGACATAGTGATATGAAATTAAATTTTGGAAGTAATATACCTGAAAATACCTAATATCGTGTTATAACTAAGATAAATATTGTATTGGAAAAATGGTCATTTTGGTCTCTTATATTAGGAGTTTTAGCCAATTTAGTCCCTCATCTTAACTATTAAAAGTTAAAAGTTAAAATTTTCTCATCCCAATATATTTTGTTTGCATTAGGTTGATATTTGAAGACTTTGATTGATATGGCATTGTACATTTTTACCATTAAAATCATGTATGCCTTTCACAAAGGGCATTTTAAGAGAGAAAAATAGACGTGCGGAGCACTATAGCGAACTGGAGAGGGACTAGAACAAGTACTAGGAAAATTTGGAAGAATAGTTTGAATTGGAATCTAGGCCAATGTATTGTATTATATGCTAATAGATTGTTGCTTGATTGTTCCAAGCATGTTTAGGCATGCGTTGTAAACAACAAATCTAATTATATAACACCCTTTTATCATGTTAAATTATTTTGCAACTGCTTCAGGATAACTTACATCTAATAACCAGTTTGATTTGCAAAGGAATTTTGTTTTAAGGAAAATTTTTTCACAGTAATGCTACCACTAATTACTGAAACACTTGTGTTTCAAAATGTTGCCAAACTATTGTGCTTCATGTGTCTTAATAACTTGTATAGATAGGTGAATGTAAAATGATTTCTGCAAAAGTTGACTTTTTTTTATCAATCCTCACTTTTATTTATAATAGTATCCTATACTATTATTATCTAAGGAGGAAACCCAACTGGGTTTAGAGGGTCGGTGGGGACTGAATCACCACCGGATCAGACGAGTGCACTACGTATCGTCTGAATTTTTAAAAAACTACTAAATGTAGCAATTGACGGGAAGCAGGGGTTGCCTTGCCTCCTACCCCACCACGCCTTAAATAACTTAGTGGTGGTCACCAGCTCAGAGTCTGTGGTTGCAAAAGTTGACTTTGGGGAGGAAATGTTTATTGATCCTTGTCTGTGTCGGAAAATATGCCAACCAAATGGAGCTAGAAAAATGTTCTTGTCATCTTGTGATCTAGAGCTTTTATGGTTTTGAAGAACGATAACTCCATTCTCAACCAGTGTTTCCAATTCTGCAATTAACAAACTGCAGAAATCCCGAACCAAGAAGAGTATCAATTGCATCTAAAGTCATACTTCTCGGTTTTCCAAGATCGAAACTTTTAGAGCCGAGGGTTTACCTAAGCCGATAATATATGTACTTAGAAGTCTAGAAGCAAATTGAAAATAAATTGTACGTTTGCTCAATGTATCAGTGTTGAACACTTTATAGAGGGAGGAAAGATTCTTTGCATAGTTCAGGTGAGATCAGACGCCTTATAATAGCTTCCAGATAGTTGATTTCATGTTGTCTCAGATCAAGTTCTTGCATCAATAATAAAGAAATATAAGCGTACAGAATCCTTCTTGCCCTTCGGCAGTAGTTTAGGAATGTAGTGCTTAAGCAGTCTGCGCTTCTAAGAATGAGTTCAGGTCCTCTCTAGCCTTGTGCAGGCGAACATCATCTGTAACGCAAGAAGTCGGTGAGGCTGGGTAAGATGTGGGAGAAGAAGTAGAAAATCGAACGTGACGAGATGAATCGGGTGATTTTTTTGATGCTGTTCTTGACGAATTTTTCTTTAGAACCCCTTTTCGGTCCTTATCGAACACAAAAGCTGCTGTTACTGGGGAATCTGTATCACTAGCACTGCATCTGATCATCTCCAATGGAAGATCGTAGAAGAGATTGGAGGCATCTTTTTGGCTTTCAGCATCGTCTAATATGGCGGATGACCTCCAGGAACCACATTCAAATTTCTCGAGCGAGACCCTCTTGGATACTAATAGTGCTAGGTTCTCCGGTCCCTGAATATGCACCATTTCTGCTGGTTCTTCCTTCCTGGCTCTAACTGGTTTTGCTCCCTTGCCAAAGCCTGGCAGGAACAAGCACAGAGCTCCACATTTAAAGTTCTCATCGACAGAATCTGTCGCCTTTTCAGCGCTATAACTCTTCTTGTGCTCCAAATTGGGTTCGGCCGTATACATGTAGTTCTTGTTATTGCTTTGATGATCATGCTTCACACTGTTAGATTTTGCCACCCATTTAAGGTCAAAATCTTCAGGTGGGGCGCTTGTCCTTCCTTCACCGCATGACTTGCTTCTCCGAAGATGGCTCGCCCGTAACCTCTCGAGATTTGTAAGCGCTATAGAATCTCGGTGGAAGAAAGGGTTGACAGAGAGAGAAGCCACTTGGTTTAGATTTTTTGATTTCTTCTTTGGCAGCATTGTGCTAAACTTAGGTGAGGAAGAGGCAGAGTTTGGCAGGCTGTAGCTTAAGAACTTTGGCTTTGTAGGTGGATGAAGGGGTGGAAGAACGGGTATCATCAACTTGGAATTCGCTGATTCTCTGAGGGAGAATGGATCAACAGAAATATGCTTCTCACTTCCCATGCTCTCTGAATCAGAAAGCAGGGAATACTGGATGTTCTTTTTAGCACATACATGAAGAAGATCTGCAACTGAAATGAAAGATTCATCTGCTTCCTGAGTGTCCATGATAAGTGCAGGCATGTCCACTCTTTGAAGCCGAAGTATTCACCTTTGCAAAGGGTCAGAAAAACGATACTTCTCTGTTGGATTTTGGCAATTTAAGAGAAGGTGGGAAGCCAGCTTGAGTTAGAACGTGTAGGGCATGTCCTCAAATCTATTAGTCGTGATTCCCATGTTTTCTCCTGACTCCGACAAAACTAATACTACATAGTCTCCAAGACAATTATTTAATGTACAGATTGTCAAAAGAGAGAGAAAGAAAGAACATAAAAATTGCCTTTCTTGGGACAAGTCTGATGAATTTTCAAGCTAGATCAGTAAAGCAACTATAGTTTGCAAAACTGCCAGGTTTAAGTGCAGACAAGAAAAGATAAAGTCTAAACAGAATGAGACCAAAAGACAATGAAACAAATTTACATAATAAGATGCAGAGGGCAGGATAGAGACTGAAGCAAGAACAACTCAGTATACAAGCATATTAGAATGTTAACCACTAATAGTCTCGTTGACATATACAAGCTCAGATAAATCGACAACCAGTTGTGTCGTGAATACTTATGAGCTTATCTTTTGTGTCTGTGATGTGTGGAGGCTTTTATTGTCACACAGCAGAAATTTTCATTGCAAGGAATTGTAGAATAAGAGCAACACTACAGAGATCCCAATTATGACTGGAAGTGCTGTGACCAAGTAAAGAGCTCCATATCCCTGCATGAGACAATGTTCTCAGTCCAAAAATCAGGGCAAACGGCAAAATGCACAGAAAGATCCTGCACAAAGCACATTCTACTCTGTCCTCCAATGGAAAAAGTAAATATCCAGATAAGAATTCTCAATAATTGTTTCTGGCTTTTGTTTTTCAATTTACCTTGCATCTCAAAATAATTCAACCTTTGATTGACCTAATATTTTCCATCTGACTTTCACACGCATCTTGAAAACAAACACCCAGTTTGTCATTCTTTCGTCCCTAAGAAAACAGTTTTCCTCAAAATGAAAGCAACAACCTACTAGCTATGTTTTCAATAACCTACCAGTTTTCCTCACAGAGATATGAAGCATTGGAATGGTAATCACGTAAAGTATCAACATTTTACTATCTAAAACCCAAAGCTTTTCAGCTAATGAACAACAACTATTTCAATCGGACAGAATAAGAATTTCAAATTGTAAGCTATAGAGAATAGTTTAACAGTCACCGGAGAAGATATCTTAAACTTCTGAATAATAATATTTAGAGAATCTGAGTTTCTAATTTGTCTATATTAGAAAGAAGGCATCAATTGTGCTTCAACTTCAAATACAACATCTTTTAGCTTGTAAGTGGCTCGCATTGGCTTTCCCAGCTCGTAACCAAAGTACATCCCTCTTCAGATTATATTGACTTGATCAGTGTCATTGAATATAATGGCATATTTGGTGCAATGTGTTTGATGCATTAAATAAAGTTATGAATATCGCCATGCACATTAGAGTTGTTTTGACACCCTTAACTAGATGGACTTGATATCTTAAAAGAACTTTGTACTCTCAAATCGACCTCCAATATGTTAACTTTGCTAAGATGAAAAATTTATTCATACAGCTTATAAAAATACCATGCCATGGATTGGAAAATTGACATATGACAGTTCTTATCCATCTTGTCCTCAAAGACCACAAAGAAGCAAAAGTTGCAAACAGAAAGTGGATCTGAATGATACAATAGAAGGGACACTGCAAAGCAATGCATCGATCATGAATTGGAAATATTCAGGGAAGCAGATCAAACCACAGCAGGAGGCACATCCACATCGTCACTGTCATCTTCATCCCCAAACTCAGCAGCAGCATCCCAGTCTACATTGAGTCGCTTAGCAGCCTCTTTTGGATCAATACCAGTGTCTGTTGTTTTTGCATAGAGAGATTTTCCTGGACTTTTCTTCCTTGGTGCTTCTTCCTATCCAAGCAGCATTTAAATTTGCTCAAAAACTATGTTCACATTATCATCACTCATTGCTGAAAAGCTGTGTGTGTCATTCTTGAAATTGAAATGATCTCATAATCCATAGCAGAAGTTGAAACAAATAGAATCGAATTTCACCATGTAAAAGCAAAGAGAACGGAAAAAGAAAAAAAAAGTAGAATAGGAGATCCACAAATTAATACTGGAGAAACTTCATCCAGTTAACTTGGAAAACAAACAGAGGAGTAACACAGAAGGTATACATGTACTTCTACAGGCTCGGCAAAAACAGAAAATGCAGATAAATCAGGTGCAACTGAAACAGTGGTTATGATTACTATTAACACAATGTAATATCAATTTTCCAGTGAATTGAGATGGAGGTAAAACTTTCAATAAAACTTTAGTAGAATTGCAAATGACCTATATGCAAATCACTTTCACAAATTCATTTTTTATGTCTTCAAAATATTTGCCATCCTGCCTTGAGTTCCGCCACCCCACAACACAATAACTGGGTGAATTGATAAATTAGTCCTTTTCTACCAGATAAAACCTTAACACGATATAGTAAATTTAAGTACATGAAAAGGACCAGACAAAATTAAAAAATCATAGCATTCTAATTCAATCACTAGCATCACAACTTTATGTTATCTATACTATGAGATAAAAGCAAGCAGCTTCAGGTTTTAGCAAATAACTTTTGAGTTTACAGGTAGAAGCAGGATTACAAAATACCCACATTACTTAAAGTTGACGTTGAGAACAATAGAAAATACAAACTTTCATGACTAATATACTCTTTAACATTTCAAAATATACCTCCAAGTTCGGCCATGAAATCATTTCTTCTGCTAGCATCTTCAGAGCAAGACGATTTTCAGGAACTTTACCTTTATTTACCTAAAAATGTAGGAATAAATAGGATAAGGTTTCACTCCAAGGCAAATTAAACATGACCAGACACATTAAAATTGTTAAAGAAATCCAACAAACAAATCAATCCTCAGACACAGAAACAATCAAAGACTCAAATTGAGAATTCCAGATACAGAAGATCATACACGTCTTTGCAGTTGAATTCCGAGCTGGCATCTAACCAAATCAATTATGGAGTCTCATTAAGGATAAAGTACCAAAGTGGTCACTGAAATATCTTAACTTTATCGATATGAATACTCGACTGTAAATTTCTGTAAAAGGACACTCAACCTCTTGTCCATGGTAAATATCCATCCATTTCAGGTCTATTTATGCTCTCAAACTCTTTGGCTGTGGAAGAATCTAAAGGTTTCTAGTTCTACCAACTAGTGTAGACGTATCTGCTAGATAATTAACACACAGTTGATATATGAATTCAATTGAAATGAAAGATGGTATATAAACAACTTTTTATATTATAGGATAGCAGCTTCCAGAACGATTTCGAAAGACCTGAAAAAGGCTGTCAATGGGAATATACAGCACAGTATCAAGGGTGAAGAAAAGGATTTGTGTAGAGAAAACATCATAAATTCAAGTACACAAACAAAGTAGATACACCAACCCTCAAAGAAGTGAGAAAGGATAAAAAATGTGAAGTGGATAAACATTGCAAGTTAGCAAAACTCAATACATCATGTAAACCATACCTAGGAACCGTATAAAAAAGATTTACAGCATTTTTGTTTTCTAGTGTGATAAACAAGTCTTCTTCAACCATCACAATGACTTGAGGCAAAAGAACTTCAATTAATCTTATGCTTCCATTTGCTAAACTGGAATTACTGTCATTTGCTTAGCCACCCTGATCAATGTCAAAATGACCTTCTGCATAACATCAAGGAATGCTAATTAGTTACCTATATCCAAGATACATATTGCCCTTTGTAGCATGTGACAATTTGTCACTTTTGGTATTCTCTTCATGTTTTCAGAGCTACTTCAAGCATCTTATTTACCATATATGTCCTCTTAGTTGAAAGACTAATAGCCTAAACCACTATGATCACTAAGAGGCAAAAATTTTCATTCGCTAATGCAATCCATAAATACGTGTGAGGATGAAAACCCAAATGGAGACAGTAAAAATGATAACTTTATACAATTTACTATCACTCCTTTACTCGTCTTTGATGAAATAGTTCTCGTATTTTCCTTGATAATGAATTTTGGTGTTCTCAGTTGCTGGCAGAAGGACAAGATTCTTATTCTTGTCTTTTAAACAAGCATGATGAATATATAAGCATTTTCAGGAAGTTCATAACATATCCCTAAAACTAGATAAGAGATTATCTGCCTTGTTCAAAGATCTTTCCATTTGCTAAACTGGAAGTTACTGTCATTTGCTTAGCCACCCTGATCAATGTCAAAATGACCTTCCATATAACTTCAAGGAATGCTAATTAGTTACCTATATGCAAGATATATATTGCTGGTTGTCAAGACATCCATACCCTTGATCTCTTCTCTTATCTACTCAGAGTATAAAGATAACGTTCTTGACCTCTAAACAATATTCTTAGCATTTGCTTTTTCCATGTTTAGATGTTAAATGGTTAATGTTCCAAGAATTAAGCATGCCTGAATTTCACTGGTTAATTAGCTATTTTAGGTCAATTCCAGCATAGTCTCTGTCAACGAAAACTAATCTTATTATAGTTAAATTCACATAATCATGGAGCTTCCGATATTGAGTTATTCTATAGACAAAACTAATACTACCAATAAAAGACATGTTTCTGTAGTCACAGAGGGTTCGAACTCACTTCTTCTAAAGCATCAGCCAAGTCATCCCTTGTTGGAGCATTTTCATCATCAATGCCAAGCAGCCGTCTCCTCTCAACATCCCTGGGGTCTTCAATCATTACAGTTAACTTTATCTGCAGGTACATAAAGAGTTAATTGCTAAAGAAGCTGCAATAGAAGCACAAATTCAGCCATTGCCGCAGCAGAACAGAACTAGAAGAACAATTATTCAGAGGATGGAGAAACAGTGATAAATGATTCAAATAACAAATGATGCCAAATGACATACTGGGTCAAATTCAGCAGTTGATTTCCGTGCTACTTTTTACAAATATGAAATTCAAGTGAAGCTAGAAAGCAAAAGAGGTGAGAAAATTAAGATCCACAAATGCCAAACAATTACAAAAATAATAATACTAATAACATCTGTATTTTGTGACCCAAAAACAAAGGCAAATCATGAATGCTGTTTCCCCTCATTCCCATGACACGGCCAACTCTTGATACAAAGCCCAGGAACAGCAGTCCCAGGGAAAACATCAGAGCTCAAGGAACCAAGAAAAATGGGTGGAAACAACCTGAATTAACTCGTACCAGAAGCTAGTAGGCAAAAGAATCCAGGATGCTGAACTAGTACGAACTTCCTGCTATGCCAGTAGGTCAATGAACGGGACAGGTCCCACCAAGAAAGGGGTAATGCTGAGCAAGTAAGAACTCGGCCCCTGATCTACTATTCTAAAAGCACGTTCAGATGCGTTTTCAAGCTTTCCTTTTGCCTTTTAAATTTTCCAAGCATTAGTATTTTGATTTCCACCCAGATGTGATTTGAATTCAGTCCTCCCACTATACTAACTGTTTTGGTCTCTGTCATCTAATTCATGAACAAACACAAAATTCGGGTTCCAATCTTCAAATTGCAGAATACAAAAGTACCACCCAAGTCTGATTAACAAGTTCCATTAACTTCATATTTCACTAAAAGAACAAAATATCAACATGTTTTGTGCAAATGCTTGCAAAAGTATACATTGCAATTTCATACTATAAACCAGAAAGAACAGAAAATTTCCAAAACAAAAGATAAAGCGAACCTCATTAAAGGTCATATCCCTGTTTTTCCCGAGAAGCTCCAAAACCTACATAATTTCCAAGAAAACAAAATCAAAAGGCGTTACCACAAGCCTACTGTATCCATTCAATAGAACACAAAGATAGACTAAAAAACCACTAGGACACTTTAACAAAAACCCCAAAACAAAAGCAAACAATTACAGAAGTAATATGCGGGTTTTGTAAAGATCACTGACCCTTTTGATTTGGGAGACGTATTCAAGGTCTTCAGTGTCTGGCTCATCAGTTTCTTGTTCTGCAGTGGAAGTAGAAATGCCAGACGACGTCGCACTAACTTCAGTGTCTTCAGCATTACTAACACACACAACCCACCCTCCTCCATTGCTTCTTCTAGTTCTGATACTTCTTCTCCTCCACTTCCCATCATAATCACAGTCGCAGTGGTGGTCTGTCCTCAAGAAAGGTGAAAGCCTCCGGTCTTTACACAATGAAACACTAGAAAGTCTGTCAGGAAAGGAAGGACTTTTTGATGCAAAGAGTGATAACGATGATGATGACGAAACAACTGAGGTTTGGACAACTTGTGAAGCCATCACATTTCTGAGTGTAATTGCACCAGAATTCATATTCCTAGTATCATTCAGCTTGAAATTGCAAATGGGATTTCTTCAAGGCAGCTGCTACGCTAGTCGGAGCACACTGAAACTCTGGAAATTTTTTTGGTGGCTGCTAAAAGAGATTGAGCTGAGTCGGGAGAAAAGCAATGGTGGCTTGTGGGCGCCGTGCTGCCAACTCACACCTCTGAGTAAAACTTAAAACGCAGCCGTTGGGTTTTGTTTTCTACTCTCTTCCTTTTTCCTTTTTTTTTTAAAAATACTGTTGGTAACAGTGCTGGATGGCATTTAAGAAGCAGGCAGGAGATAGTGGAATTAAAACCGAAACCTCTTTCTTTTTTCCTTGTCTATTTTGTATTGGGAGTAAGTTTTGCAATTTAATGATTATTATTTAATTTTTTTCAATTTCATTTTTATTTCTAAATAGTAAGATATTTTATTATTTTTATTATATCAATGTCGATATTTTTGGTTGAATAGTTTCTTTTTTCTTAGTTTTTTTTTTTTTTTTTTTTACTTACAAGGGGAGAGGCCGAGTCTCTTAAACCGAGACTAGACGTGGGGTCGCAGTCCCAACAATATCCATTCCTAACAACACCCTAAATTCTCCGGGAGGGTCCGTTATAAGCAACAATCCTGGCACCTGATTAATGCTTCATTTTGCAAGCCAATCTGCACAACCATTGGCTTCTCTCCATGCATGCTAAAGATGACATTTCTTGTCCCTGTTAACATAACTCTTGATCTGGCAAACCATGTTGTGATAAGGGGATTCCCTACCCGCTGCTCTAAGAAGCTCAATTTCAGCTTTTGAATCCATCTCTAGCATTATTTTTTCCCGTCCCGAAACCCACCCCAGCAGACAGGTGCCGAACCTGTGCAATAATAAATACCTGCTCAAATAAAATATAAATTCTGTATATAGCGGTAAGCAAGGTCGAATCCACAGGGATTGGGGATAATTTAATTTCTTCTCAAGTTCCAGATATGGGGGGTTTTTGGATTAAATGCTAACTAAATAAATTAACTGCAGAAAATAATTGATTAAAAGAAATAATTAAGAGAAACTCTAGCCAAGGGTACACTTCAGAAATGGTTCATGCACTGATCATTGATGCAGAAATAATTCCAACATTTAGTAATAGATTAGGTATAGTTGTTATGCACGCGATAAACAACCAACCCTTCCTTAATTTCTTGATAGCTAAGGTACGACCGTTAGCTATTTCTCTAACCCAAAAATAACCCTAGGTACGACCGTAGGATTTAATTTCTCGATTGCATTAATAATTAGAAAGGCCCAATCCTAACCAACAAACACGCTACGAGGGTTTGTTTAAGTTAGATCATATGCTCCCCTGACATAAACCCAATTACGCCAGTTGCTACTGAGGTAGAGATAACGAACAATTACGGATTCAATTACCCCTATTTAGCAAAAATAGCCTATATGAATAATTAATTATTGCGCACTAATCAATCATACACAAGGCCATAGCAATTAAAATCAAGGAACATATAAATACCAATAAATGAAGAAAATAATTAAAACAGATTCGATCTCACAGTAATTGTTGAACCAAGTCTTCAGTTGTCCCCTTGACTAGAATTAAGAGGTTAGTCCTCCATTAATGGAGAACAACCATGCGAAAGAGCTAAGAAAAGAAAACTAAAACTATGCTAAAAGCCTAAACTAAAACTATTGATTGATAAGAGTTCTCTGTATGTTTGTCTCCTTTTTAAAGCCAACAATGACTAAAGCTTCTTATCCCTGTGGTCCCCTGCTGAAATTGAGAATCAAACCAAAAGTGGGGCTCTACCGAAGTCCTTGCTTTTAGTTTCCTATTGCCCGTAGGACTCCAATCTCCTAATCAGCAAAGGAAATGCAATCTCTTTGTAGCACCATGTGGGCCTGGTTGTTTGAAATCCCAATTATCTCCAAAAAGTCCCTCATTTTTGTAGTTTTCTGTTTCACTTCCTGAAATTGAGTCCAATACCAAATATAAGTAAATATTAATAATTAAAACAATATTTGGCACGGATAAAGGGAAAAATTAATAATAAAATAACCAACAAGTAACACCCTATCAATTCCCCCCACACCTAAATCATGCTTGCCCTCAAGCATAAGAACAGCAATTGAACACCAAAATTTTGACAATGGCTATTGCTCTAACTATCATATTGCCAAGATACCCAGAAAAACATATATCAAGCATCACAGTTAAGATCCAAGAAAAAACCACTCCGGTTAGCTTCTTAACCACCAACTCCTCCAATTTAAAGCAAACTAATCTAAGAAAAAGGAATGGTTGCTCACATTTATCAGCAAATGGTCCAACTATTAACCAAAATCTCGACATTAAGATCACAAACCGGCAAGCTGACTTATTCACATACTAACACAATCTTTATTTTATTTTTTCTTTTTTTTTTAAAAAAAAAAAAAACAAAAGACTTAGTCTATAGCCCTTAGAGCCTTTTGACGCGAACTCCAACATTTGATAGATGGAGAAGCCCGGTTACTCAGCTCTAATTGCTACGGGACCACGCACTCATAGTAACTACTACCTTTTGACGCGAGAATCGACACTTTAGGTGAAGATCCCCGGTTACTCAGTAGTAACAACTAGCGGAGTACAGTCAACTCTTATTTACAACCATATAGTATAATAACTAAAAATAACACCAAAAATAACAGCAGCCAGCCTCAAATTTCCAAACATGAAGAACTAAAATTAATAATTGGACCAATTCACATGAAAAATGCCAACAATCATTCCCTATGCCTAGAAAAGTTAACCAAAAATTGGAAAAGTCAAGCAATTACCGATATTCACCAAAGAGATATTCCTGAACTCAACCACATTAACTTAATACCCTTTTAGTAATAAAACTTGGCAATAGCATAATTAGAGGCAACAATCCAGCATCAAAACTTGGTATTCATTTAAGGACTGACCACTAGAAAGAAAAAGAAAATAAAATAAATGAAAGATAGGCAAAAACTAACTAAAAATAAAGGAAAAACCTTTAGAAACTAAAAATAAAAATACTAGCACCACAACGATCCCCCCCACACCTAATTCACACATTGCCCTCAATGTGATAATGTAAAAGCAGAAGGAAGGAGAGAAGCAACGGTACTTCCCTGAACTCATCAAAATAGGGACGGGGTCACAGCGGCGGTTGAGGTGGAAATTGAGGTGCAAGACCCGTATGGTACATAAACACTCCAACAATGATGTGGGTCGAGGGGTCCTAGACAATTCAATAACAACTACAGCCACCAATAAGGACAATAAGCAAGTCAATATCCACCAATGTGTCTCACTTAACAATCCGACCAACAATAGAAACTGGTGTCCCAGCAAATGTATTAAACCAGTAAAGCAGAAGTCGCACCTAAGGGTAAGGCAACAATCAAGTGAGTAAACAATATTATCCCGCAACCGGACAATTAAATGCAAAATGCGTCCACCCAAGTACTCGACAAATGTCCCACCGGTCAATTTCTCCCAACAATAGCAAATTGTTCCCAACAAGTCAATGAAAATCAACCAATGGCAATAACCAAACAAGGGACACAGGTGCCGCGAGAGTCAATAGACAAACCCAACAGTTATCCTACTAACGGCACAACAGAAATTCCAAGCAAAGTAGCACTTCGTCACAGCCCAAAATATTCCAACATATCACGTCAATGGACTCAATACAGAAATCAGCAAAATAGGACTCAAGTGATACCAAAAATGACCCCAACAAAGCAGTGAATTCAACCAATTCGAGCAAGTGAAACTCAACAAATGTCACCAATTGGACAGTCAATTACCCACGTCAAACGCTCAAAAGTAGCACTTGAGCCACGGAACTAGCAATTCCAGCAGTAACAAAATAGAAATTGAGAATTAATAATTTTAAGCAACACTGCAACCAGTACCACTGGTGCTCAGACAGGAAAGTATTAAATCAACGGCAGCAACTCAACCACGAGAACTTAAACTTTAAAATAAGCAAGTAGCTTCAAATAGCCGCAACAACGATAGGCAAAAGATCTCAACCAGTACCACTGGTGAGTCGCAGGGAAAAATTAATCAACCAGCCAACAATGCAATGAATAGCAGAAAATTTCCCCACTTTGGCAGCAATTCAACCCAATTCTATCCAAAATTGACCCTAGCAATTGCCCAAATCAAAACCTTCTTCTATCCAACCAGAAATCCAAACACAAATTCCAGAAATCTATGTTAATCGGGGAAGAAATTACAATACCTCCACCTGTCAATTTGACAGGTGGTGATGGCGTGGCTGGACAGAAAAGCTCGCGTGGGAGGCGGAGCTGTTGGCGTGCGTGAGTGGAGCTTGGGGGTGCGCGGCGTGCTCTAGAGCGGAGCTCGCGGCACTGGAGCTTGTGAGCTTATGAACTGGTGGAGGCTGTTGGAGCTTCAGGCAGCAGCGGCGAGGCCACGGGGGAAGGGTAGACAGTCGAGCGCTGGAGGGGCGGCACCCTTGGTCTCTGTCGGCAGCTGTGGCGGCGCTGGAAGAAGAGCTGGGAGTTGCTAGCTGGTTAGTTCGCGCGCTGGAGGGTCTGGCCGAGGGCTGTGGCAGCGCGACTGTTCAGGAGTGAAGCAGGAAGAGCTCTCGTGTGGTGGTGGAGAGAGGAAATCTGGCGGCGGCGTGAGCTGAGGATGGGAGAGAGAGAAGATCGCGCCAGGTGGAGCTGCTGTGCGTGGTGGTCAAAGCTGGAGAAGAGCTGTGGCGGGGAGAGGCGCGGCAAGCCTCGGCCGCGAGCTGGTGGCGGACGAGCGGCGGCGTGCGAAGTGGGTGGTGGCGGATGAGGAAGAAGCAAGAAGAAAAAGAAAGAAAGGGAAGAAGAAAGAAGAAAGAAAAAGAAAAGAAAGAAGAAGAAGAAAAGAGTAGGGCTTCGTGCCCTTTGGAAATTTTTTTTTTTTTAATCAAGGAGCCTCTGGCTAAGGCGTGGGCACGCATAACTGCCCCTAGACTTTTGACCATCCGTCGAAAATTCTTGATCCGTTAGCGTGACCACCTAGCGTGGGCACGTCTAACTGCTATAGAGTCCGCAGATCCTGAACGAAAATTTCTTTCCCTCAGGCGTGACCACCTGACGTGGGCACGTTTAACTACTATAGAGTCCGCAGATCCTGAACGAAAATTTTGTTCCCTCAGGCGTGACCACCTGGCGTGGGCACGTCTAACTACTAATTTCCTGCCACCAAACATCAAACTATTAATTGACACTAACACTTAACTAAAACTTCAAAAACATAAGAAAATTAAAACAAAAGCCTTGGGTTGCCTCCCAAGCAGCGCCTTTCTTTAATGTCTTTGGCTAGACATTGTTATGTTTGTTCACGGAGGATAAAATCTTGTGGCTCACTTCAATGCTTCATCTTTAATATGATCCTGGTAACCCTCATAGATGGAGTAATCTTTGAGAACACGAGTTACGATTTTCCATGGACTAGTTGAGGGCGCCAAATAATCAAGCATTGATCGCAATTCTTCATCCACTCCTCCATCAAGAGCATTCACCAGTTCAAGATATTTGACCATAGCTACCCTTAACTTATTTCTGCCATGAGACTCAGAAACTTCTGGTATAACAAAATCAATCTCATTAACAGAAATCATAGAGTAAGAGTTAAGAAAATGCGGGTTAGGGAATGGAGGTGGTGTCACCACATTTGATGATTCTTCACTGGATTCTTTCACTTGAATGGGTTGCGATTGGGGTTCCATTTCTTCCTTTTCGGCTTCTTTTTCAACTGCATCTGTAGATTTTTCATTTTGACACTCTTGCATCTCCTCATCACTAGTCAAGCAAATTGCACTCTCATTTTCTTCTAGGTCAACAATGGTTTTCGAGGGCAATTCTTCCATTTGAGAAGCCCATCGATTTATTCTGGATGTCAATAGACATAGTTGATCTGTCAGATAACTCATTGCATCCTTCATCATCTCATTCCTCATTTGTGTCTCCTGTTGGAATTGGTATGTATTAATAAATAATTCACTCAATTCCTGAAGAGACATACCTGACATGGACGATGGTTGTTGAGACTCTTGTTGTTGAAAATTCATTGGCCCGATCGCATAATCAAAATTGGAATTATCCCACCATCCTTGATCATACCCGTTTGAATAAGGGTCATGCTGCATTTGATATTGGGGTGAAAAATCTCCAAAAGTATCAATTGGAGCGCTTAGATTATCTTGAAATGCGGGGCATGTGTCAGTTGAATAACCTGAGTCAAAATAAGTTTCACAATTTGCAACAGCCCATTGATCATTAGGAAAAACATGAGTCTCATAACCCCATTCAGGAACAAAGTCTAGTCTATCATCAAAAAATGGAATGTTAGCAGCCATAAACTATATAAAAAAAATAAGAGAAAAATAAATTAAAAATGAAAACAAGGTGAACTCAAAAAGAAACAAATTAATCAGGCACCAGTCCCCGTGACAGGTGCCAAACCTGTACAATAATAAATACCTACTCGAGAAAAATACAGATTTTGTATATAGCGGTGAGTAGGGTCGAATCCACAGGGACTGGGTATAATTCGTTTCTTCTAGAGTTCAAAGTATGGGGGGTTTTGGATTAAATGCTAACTAAATAAATTAACTGCAGAAAATAATTGATTAAGAGAAATAATTAAGGGAAAACTCTAACCAAGGGTACACTTCAGAAATGGTTCAGGCACTGATCATTGATTCACAGATAATTCCACATTTATTAATAGATTAGTTATAGTTGTCATGCACGCGATAAACAACCAATCTTTCCTTAATTTCTCGATAGTTAAGGTACGACCGTTAACTATTTCTCTAACCCAAAAACAACCCTAGGTACGACCGTAGATTTAATTTCTAGATTGCATTAATAATTAGAAAGGCCCAATTCTAACCAACAAACACGCTACGAGGGTTTGTTTAAATTAGATCATATGCTCCCCTGACATAAACCCAATTACGCCAGTTGTTACTGAGGTAGAGATAACGAACAATTACGGATTCAATTACCCCTATTTAGCAAAAATAGCCTATATGAATAATTAATTATTGCGCACTAATCAATTATACACAAGGCCATAGCAATTAAAATCAAGGAACATATAAATACCAATAAATGAAGAAAATAATTAAAACAGATTCGATCTCACAGTAATTGTCGAACCAAATCGTCAGTTGTCCCCTTGACTAGAAAAGCTTAACCACGCCTCATGAGAAAATCTCCCCGTTGGAAAATATTGTCGAATACCTGGCGTGTGTCAGAGGCCAGTCCAAAGAAAGAAAACTAGAACAAAACTAAAAAACTAAAACTAAACTAAAAAACTAAAACTAAAGCCCTAGATATCCTTTGCTTCTGTACGTTGTCCCCTTTTAAAGCAACAAAAGAAAGATGACTAAAAGCTATCTAGGTGGTCCCCACCCATGTGGACAAAGCCTCCCAAGTACTTCTTGTTCCAAGTCTCTCTATGTTGCTTTCTTTGAAGCCCAAATGACCAAATGCCTTTCACTAGCTTGTGGTCCCCCACCAATTCAAGGGCCCAAGGATTGAAATCCTTAGAAGTCTCCATATTTTTCACAAAGTCCCTCCTTTTTGGTAGTTTTCTGCTTCATTCCTGAAATTGATTCCAAATATCAAATATGAGTAAATATCAGCAATTAACACAATATTTGTCAGGGATAGAAGGGAAAATTAATAATAAAAATACTAACAAATTATACCCTATCAATTCCCCCCACACCTGAATCATGCTTGCCCTCAAGCATGGGGACAATTCAACTCAACACAGGCTAGCTTTCACATTATCATTGCCAACTGTGCTTATACCAAAAATCAAGATTTAGTGGCTAAGTGTCAAGTCATATCCCACTCGGTTAGCTCCTAAGTTCATAGACCTGTCCAATTCATGGCTAATTCGCTTAGGAAATCCAAATATTAACTAGCAACAGTCAGTAATTAAGTCAACTGGCAACCAAAATCTCAACATTACGAACCAAGGATCGGCAGGCCAATATGATCATAAACACACATATTTTCCACCTCTTTTTTTTTTCGTTTAGTTCTTTTCCCTTTTTTTTTTTTTTTTTTTGCATTGCACAAATAATGCTTAGTCCCGAGCTATTCAAGTCTTTTGACGTGAACTCTGACATTTTTAGATAAAAGAGCCCAGTTACTCGACCTTTCATAGCTCCAGGACTATTTACTCATAGATATCGCCACTTTTTGACGCGAGAGCCGACACTTGTGGTGAAGACTCCCGGTTACTAGGTGGCAACACTAGCGGAGTATAGCCATACGTTATTCACCATAAATCACCAAGATACCAAGTAATTACAGATCATAGCCTGCGTCATGTCCTAAATATGGAGAACTAAGGTAAACAGGAGACCAAACTACACAACAATGCCGGCAAAATATTTATATTGCCTAAACAAGTTAGCCATAAGTTGCACCAAGTTGTTACACTCAAAGTATTCACCAAGAAAGCATGCTTTTACTAGCCACCGAAACTCAACCCATAGTATAAACTACAACTAGCAATAAAGAAGTGAGCTGCCAACATATTCACTAAGACAAAAGTAAGGGAAAAACACCCAAAAGGGATAAAGGAACAACACCTAAAACATAAAACAAGAGGAATACAATAAAAAAAATGAAAAAAAAATTGGAAATATTCAGCACCATCCAGCACCCAAACTGACCCCCCCACACCTAAGTTACACATTGCCCTCAATGTGAAAATGTAACAGCAAACGTGAAGGAGAAGGGCAACGGTACTTCCCTGAGGTCGTCAAAAAAGGGGTGGATCGGGCGCGAACTGAGGCTCGATTCCCACACGGTGCATAAATGCTGCCAAATTCTGCGCCATGCCATGCAAGTTGAAACCAAGTTGGGTCACGCGGAAATTCCAAGCAATAACAATTTTCAAAACCAGCCTAATGAATCAAGAGAAACAATTCACTCGCCCACAGGTTATACGAACTATCCTAACAAGAGCGCAAGCAATAACCACTGGTGTTCCCAATTAAGGCAAAAGCAAAATAAGATCAGCCTAACAATCTCACTAGATGTATCAAATCAGAATAAGCAGAGCAAATGGCACAATAGCCCCTAAACAAGGCAAATAGAGGCAACTACTTCAACAGGCCAGTGCAAATGGCACCTTCATATCCCAATTCAACAAATGCACGCAGAAAAATACCCACAATACTAGGGCACAATTCCAATCAAAATCCCAACAACTGTCTCCAGTTGGACAGTCAAATATCCAATTCGATTTCCAGCAACAACCGAATATAATTCGATCAAATCTCAAGAATTGCAAGCAACACCGCAACCAGTACCACTGGTGCACAGACAGGAAAAAATTAAATTCAATGGCAGCAACTCAACCGCGAGAACTTAAACTTTAAAATTAATCAACCAGTACCACTGGTGAGTCACAGGGAAAAAATTAATCAAGCGGCCAACAAATGAATAAATAGCAGAAAATATCCCCACATATGGTAGCAATTAGACCCAAATCTGTCCAAAAAGTACCCCCAGAATATGCCTAAATCACCTCTGCTATTAGCTATCAAGAAACTCAAACACAGGGTGGACTGGAACGACTCAACCAAAAACGCCCAATAGGCACAACTCGTTTAATTAGGCAATCCAGAACACAGGATTATCAGATGTTAAACAACTACCATCACCAGTACCACTGGTGAGTGCATAGGGAGAAATTAAAGCGAATAACCAATCCAGTGAACAAAATAGATTCGAACACCCAAACAGCACCAAAAATGAGCGAAAATTAAAGCCAGAAGCAATGCTCAACTCACCCCCAAAGTACCCCCAAATTTCGCAACAGTTTGACACAATTGTACCCAAAATTAACCCCAGAAAATTCCCAAATTACTTCCTGGTTTCAGCCATCACAAAACCCCCGAAAAATGTGCAAAATCTAGCAATTGATGAACCAGGAAAACACTAATCGAAGAGGAAAATATAATACCTCCACCTGTCAATTTGGACAGGTGGGAATGGCTCGAGTAGCGGAGCAGCAACAGTGAAGAGGTTGGGGTAGAGTGGCGCGAGCTGGTGGTGGACCTCGAGGTAGAGAGAGAGAGGGAAGAGCTGACGGCGGCCGCGAGGTGGAGTTGCGCGAGCTGGTCTGGTTGTTGGCGAAGTTGATCGCTGACGGAGGTGATGGCGGCGTGGACTGGTCAGCAGAGGGCGTCGGCTCGTGGAGGAGGTGGACTGAAGGGCTGGTGGTCTGCACAGGTCGCGCTAGGAGGATGGTGCGCTGTCTGCGCGCGCGAGCTGGAATCAGTGGTGGCGTGCGGCTAGCAGTGGCGGCGCTGTCGAACAAGCGGCTGCTGCGGCTGGCTCTGCTGCCCTCTGTTGCTGGTCTGGGCTGCAGGCGAGGCGCGCGGATGGATCGCGCCTAGGATTTCTTGCGCGCTGTTGGCGCACGCCGTGGAGGAGAGGGCGGCGCGCGCTGGTGGATGACTGCGCGCCTGGTTCAGCTGGTGGGCCGCCGCTTCTGGTGCTGCTGCGGGATCGCCTGGCAGTGGCGGACGGTGCGCGGCGACGACAGGAAGGCAAAGGAAGAAGAGGAAAAAGGAGTTGGCGGCGGCGGATGGAGGAGCTATGGTGGTAGGAGCGTGAGTGAGGTGAGGTGCTGCGGCAGACACAAAGAGGAAAGAAGGAAGAAGAAGAAAGAAAAAGAAAAGAAAGAAAGAAGAAGAAAAAAAAATTTTTTTTTTTTTAAATTGAATTGAGATTGGAAAATTCGATTTTTGAATACCAAAACTGAAAATGAAAAAGGAAATTAAAAAAAAAAAATTTTTTGAAAGTGAAAAATTATTTCCTTTGTTTTTGGGTCGTCAAACACCGCGTGGGCACGCCAAAATTAGAGAGCATCCACTGACTTCGAGAGTTACCTTACGCACTTTAACGCGTGCCCTCCTCGCGTGGGCACGCCAAGATTACCTATCTTGATCAGAGTTAGAAAACATCAAGAGTGACTAGTACCCACGTGAAAAACGACATAATTAAATAATTAAGCACTAAAATAATAAAATTAACAATTGGGTTGCCTCCCAAAAAACGCCTTTCTTTAATGTCTTTGGCTAGACATTATCATGTTTTGCTCATGGAGGATAAAATCTTGTGGCTCGCTTCAATGCTTCATCTTCAATATGATCCTGGTAACCCTCATAGATGGAGTAATCTTTGAACACACGAGCTACGGTCTTCCATGGACTAGTTGATGGCGCCAAATAATCAAGCATTGATCGCAATTCTTCATCCACTCCTCCATCAAGAGCATTCAACGGTTCAAGATATTTGACCATAGCTACTCTTAACTCATTCCTGCCATGAGACTCAAGAACTTCCGGTATAACAAAATCAATCTCATTAACAGAAATCATAAAGTCAGAGTTAAGAAAATGCGGGTTAGGGAATGGAGATGGTGTCACCACATTTGATGATTCTTCACTGGATTCTTTCACTTGAATGGGTTGCGGTTGGGATTCCATTTTTTCCTTTTCGACTTCTTTTTCAACTGCATCTGTACATCTCTCTTCTTGAAAATCTTGCAGCTCCTCATCACTAGTCAGGCAAATTGCACTCTCATTTTCAACAATGGTTTTCGAGGGCAATTCTTCAAATTGAAAAGCCAGTCGATTTATTCTGGATGTCAATAGACACATTTGATCTTCCAGATTACTCATTGCCTCCTTTATCATCTCATTTCTCCTTTGTGTCTCCTGTTGGAATTGATATGTATTAATAGCTATTGATTCAACTATTTCTTCAAGAGACATACCTGACATAGATGACGATTCTTGAGACTCATACTGCTGAAAATTCATTGGCCCCGTTGTATAATTATAATCGGAGTTATCCCACCATTCTTGATCATACCCGTTTGGATTAGGGTTATACCACGTTTGAGACCATGGTGAAAAATCTCCATAATTATTGAGGGAGACACTCAGATTATCTTGATATTCGGGGCACATACCGGTTGAATGATCCCTGGCATAACAAATTTTACAGGTTGCAGCAGCCATTCTTTCTCTAATAGAGTTTAGTGCCTCTGAATATGCAAACTTAGCAAAAAAACTAGTCTCATCGCCTTCCCCGGAAATAAAATCCAGACTATCACCAAAATATGGAGTGTTAGAAGCCATAAACTATATTAAAAAAAAATAAGAGAAAAATAAATAAAAAATGAAAACAAGATGAACTCAATAGGAAACAAATTAATCTGACACCAGTCCCCGGCAACGGCGTCAAAAATTGACAGGTCGTCAGCCTGTACAATAATAAATACCTACTCGAGAAAAATACAGATTTTGTATATAGCGGTGAGTAGGGTCGAATCCACAGGGATTGGGGATAATTCGTTTCTTCTAGAGTTCAAAGTATGGGGGTTTTGGATTAAATGCTAACTAAATAAATTAACTGCAGAAAATAATTGATTAAGAGAAATAATTAAGGGAAAACTCTAGCCAAGGGTACACTTCAGAAATGGTTCAGGCACTGATCATTGATTCACAGATAATTCCACATTTATTAATAGATTAGTTATAGTTGTCATGCACGCGATAAACAACCAATCTTTCCTTAATTTCTCGATAGTTAAGGTACGACCGTTAACTATTTCTCTAACCCAAAAACAACCCTAGGTACGACCGTAGATTTAATTTCTAGATTGCATTAATAATTAGAAAGGCTCAATCCTAACCAACAAACACGCTACGAGGGTTTGTTTAAATTAGATCATATGCTCCCCTGACATAAACCCAATTACGCCAGTTGTTACTGAGGTAGAGATAACGAACAATTACGGATTCAATTACCCCTATTTAGCAAAAATAGCCTATATGAATAATTAATTATTGCGCACTAATCAATTATACACAAGGCCATAGCAATTAAAATCAAGGAACATATAAATACCAATAAATGAAGAAAATAATTAAAACAGATTCGATCTCACAGTAATTGTTGAACCAAGTCTTCAGTTGTCCCCTTGACTAGAATTAAGAGGTTAGTCCTCCATTAATGGAGAACAACCATGCGAAAGAGCTAAGAAAAGAAAACTAAAACTATGCTAAAAACCTAAACTAAAACTATTGATTGATAAGAGTTCTCTGTATGTTTGTCTCCTTTTTAAAGCCAACAATGACTAAAGCTTCTTATCCCTGTGGTCCCCTGCTGAAATTGAGAATCAAACCAAAAGTGGGGCTCTACCGAAGTCCTTGCTTTTAGTTTCCTATTGCCCGTAGGACTCCAATCTCCTAATCAGCAAAGGAAATGCAATCTCTTTGTAGCACCATGTGGGCCTGGTTGTTTGAAATCCCAATTATCTCCAAAAAGTCCCTCATTTTTGTAGTTTTCTGTTTCACTTCCTGAAATTGAGTCCAATACCAAATATAAGTAAATATTAATAATTAAAACAATATTTGGCACGGATAAAGGGGAAAATTAACAATAAAATAACCAACAAGTAACACCCTATCACCAGCTCTAATCCCTTAAGCAGTCCCCATAACTCTGCTGATATATTATCTGCAAAACCCACACTCATTACAAATTCAGACTCCCATCGATCCCAGTTATCCCTAAGAACTCCTCTTACCCCCGCTCTCCACATCCCTTTACTTGCTGCTCCGTTCACATTCATCTTTCACCAATCCTTTGGAGGTCTTTCCCATTTAACATGTTTCACCTCCCTTGTTGTGGCACTTCCTTCCTGAACAATGCAGCTTTCACTTGTTCTACCCTCGCACAAATGGCTTTATGATCAACCTTTATTTTAGTTGCATCTCCTGTAGCACAAAAGGTGTTTCTGGTAGCCCATGCGATGTAGACTATATGTTGGAATGTCACTTGCCACTCTGTCAACCCTCCTACCCCAATCCTTCCATCCTTTAAATTCCAGTCCAGCCACTGTTACAAAGGCTTATTCAAGAACTACTCCCATCTGTTTGGTCTTACGAACTTCCCCCAAATATCGCATATCTATTTACAATCCCGAATTGCATGCAAAGTTGACTCAATATCTATCTTACAAATTGAACATTGAGCAACGGGACTTATCCTTCTCTTTGTTTTCTCTTCCTGCGTCAAGAGTTTTTCCTGCCTTACAAGCCATAGGAGGAACTGCCATCTCCCCGATCCCTTCATTTTCCAAAGTTTCTCCCACCCTAATGCTTTTTCATGCAGTTCCTCTTCTTCCCAATCCAGCTCATACGCTGATTTAGTTGTGAAGAGCCCATTAGCTTTGGGTTTCCAACAAAGGGTGTCTGGATTTTCCATTCCTGGAAAAATATAGTAGTT
The DNA here is from genome assembly GCF_036785885.1 of Coffea arabica. Classification (NCBI taxonomy): domain Eukaryota; kingdom Viridiplantae; phylum Streptophyta; class Magnoliopsida; order Gentianales; family Rubiaceae; genus Coffea; species Coffea arabica. The sequence continues at coordinate 36,169,853 of NC_092327.1, forward strand.
GCTTATCTTAAGAACTTGTTCAGGAGTTAACAGTTCTTGTAGCATCCCTATATCCCAGTCACTTGATTTCCAATATTCTGCCACTTTCTGCTCTACCTCCTCCTCCGATATCTCTTTCTCTGTTTCCTCTAAAAGTGTTGTTTCTCCTACCCATTTATCCTTCTAAAATTGCACTGTTTCTCCATTCCCTATCTTCTATTGGACTCCCTTCTCTAGTAGATCACAACCTTTGACAATACTTTTCCACAAATGGGAGTCTCCAGTTTTGGCTGATGAATGAATTCCTGTTGACCCCTTAAAGTATTTCCCCTCAATCACTTTTCTCCAAAGTGACTGATTGTCTCTAGATAATTTTCAGGCAAACTTGGCCAATAGTGCCTTATTCACTTTTTTGAGTTTTCTAATTCCGATTCCCTCTCGTTTTTTTGCTTGTGTTACAGTGTTCCAGTTGACATATTGGATTTTTCTACTATCCTCACTATCTCCCCAAAGGAAACTCCTTGCATACTTCTCTACTTCCTCCAAGACTGAAAAAGGAATCATTGTAGTCTGCATGTGATAAGTAGGAATTGCTGTGAGCACTGACTTTATTAGAGTTGTCCTTCCTGCAAATGATAAATTTCTCCTTTTCCATTCCGCAAGTTTGGCCCGTATCAAATCCAACATTGGAATATATGTGCTCTTACTAATTCTTAAATGCACGAGTGGAATACCGAGATATTTACCAAGTTTTTAGTTTCCTCCACCCCAACTATCTTGCTTATCTCCCTCCTTACACTTCGTCCCACATTTTGTGAGCAGAATTTTGTTTTCGATATGTTGATCTTTTACCCAGAAATACTACAGAAATCAGTCATAATAGTGCAGATGACCTAGCTTTGCTCTGGAGTGGCCTCTGCACATAAAAGGAGGTCGTCCTCAAATAATAGATGCGTGATCCTTGGCCCATTTCTTGAAGTTCTAATTCCGTTCCATTTCCTCTCCTTTGCCGGTTGGAATATCATATAGCTCAACCTTTATATACACAATACAAATAAGTAAGGTGAGAGATGATCCCCTTGTCTCAATCCTCTAGATGAAGTAAACACTTTTGATTTTTCCCATTCCCTAAAATAGATGTTGCATCTACTTGAACACAATTCATTACCAGCTTAATAAGGTCCAGTGGAAACCCTGCCATTTCCAGCGTTTGTTGAAGGAAATCCTACCTAATCCTGTCGTAAGCCTTCTCCAAATCCACCTTAACAATCATGGCCTCTTTCCTCCCGCGCATCCTCCTCATTGTGTGCAAAAGCTCTTGGGCGATGATATTATCACTCGTTTGACGCCCAGGAATGAAGCTGGCATGTTTCGGCCCCACCAGCTCCTTAAGTAAGTGCCTCAATCTTTCAACAATAATCTTTGACACTATTTTGTAGTCCACATTACAAAGAGATATTGGTCTCAAATGGGCCACTGTTTCAGGGTTTTTCACATTTGGTATAAGAGAAATGAGTGTGATATTCACCCCTGTTGGTAACTCCTTTTTACTGAAACATCCTAGACCCATCGCACTAAAGAAGTTCCAACTTATAGCCAACATCTTTGGTAGAAGGCCGCGCATACGCCATCTGGTCCTAGTGCTTTGCATCCCTTCATATGAAATAAGGTCCTCTCTACTTCTTGTTCACTCACTGTATGTAATAAAACACTCTTCTGCCTATTAGAGATAATTTTAAAACCATTCACCCATCCAGTACACAACATAGGGTCACTCTCCTTACTATAAAGCTCCTTAAAATGATCCACCACAATGCTCTTTATCGTTTTGTCATGTGCCTTCCCTATCTTTCAAACTGAGTATTGTACCTTTATTCCTTTTAATAATAGCAAACAAGTGAAAAAATCTAGTATTCTGTCCCTACACTTTAGCTAGGTAATGCAAGACTTTGATACCAAAATATTTCCTCCTGTTCTAGTATTTCGTTGTTTTCCCTCACTAGTTCCTTCTCCAACTTCTCCAGATAAAATGAATCCCTTCGCTCCAGTGCTCGTTGAATGCCGCCTAATCTCGCCAAACATCTCCTTTTCTACTGAAAAATATTTCTGAATACTTTCTTATTCCATTTCCTGAGCCTTTCAACAAATGTGTCCAGACTTTTCAATAAGTCCTCATTCTTCCTCCAGGTTTGTTCTACTTCCTTCATGAACCCTTCGTGGTTTATCCAGGCCAATTCAAATCGAAAAGATTTATGCTCTTTTCTTCCATTTCCTCTAACATCCAACTCTAGTAACAGAAGATGGTGATCCGAATGCACTCAGGTAAGGTATGTGACAGCTGCTTCTGGAAAAAGAGTTCTCCACGTGTCATTACATGTGCCTCTATCTAGTCTCTTCTTTACCCTTGCCCCTCCTCCCCTGAGGTTATTCCATGTCAAAGTTGGGCCACTGAACCCCAGGTCAATTAATTCCTAACTACGGATGCAATCTATGAGACTGTTTTCATGCTTTCTCTTGAACAGCCGTCCATCTCTTTTTTCCTATGCACTCACCACTTCATTAAGATCTCCAATAATGAGCCATGGAAATTTAATCCGAGACCCTATTAACTTAAAATATTTTCATAGTTCTTTACGTAGCTTTTTTCTTCTGGTGAGGCATACACTGTGGATAATAGCCACTCCTGTCCAGAGTTACACTTTACCACTGCAAGTATAAACTGTCAGTTGGTACTCAAAATCTTTATTTCTACTTCAAAGCTACTCCAAAACATCCATATGCCCCCAGAGAAACCCTCTGCTTCCACACAATTTTTCCTATCATAACTGAAACTGCTCAGTATCCTTTCAACCTTCTCACTACGTGTTCTAGTTTCCATCAGAACTAAAATCTCATGTCTATGCTAAAGATGCAAGTCTTTCAGATTCCTCCAAAACTGTCGATTTGCTGCTCCCCTGTAGTTTCAAGTCAAGATTTTTAAACTAACCATAACAATTATTAATTGACTTGGTATCCCTCCTCTCCGTCGGCTTGCTTAGCCTATCCCATCCCAACGTTTTCTGCCCCTGCTTCTTGGCTTTCACTACCCAAGTTTATTGCTTCTTCCAGTAACGATATGGAGGCGCTAACTCTTTCAAATGAATCCTACATCTCTTCTTCTAATGAATCTTTTGAAAGGTCTCCCAGATCTACATCCTCTACTCATGTGTCTCTCTCTACTTCTCCCGATCGGTCAAGTATATCTTCGTACTCCATTGGATCCCTTAGTATTACACGCGGTTGAGAAGTTGATGCTCCCTCGAAATGTCTCCTACTTTCGGACTCCCTTTGGTGGGTTCTTCTCCTTTCTTCAAAAATGCAGCCTTTTGGGGAGCAAGTGCTTTGCTAATTTTTGGGAGCCTAACCTTCATGATAGTTTGCTGACCGCTATGCACCTTTTTACCAGAACAGTTAGGCTGGTTATCCTTTCCTTTCACTCCTCCAACATTCTTCTTGACACGCTTGAAAACTATTCCATGCGAAGGGCTTGGCACATTGATAAGCTTCTCCTTAAGTTGTTCCCTTGAATCCATTCCATCTTGGTTGATGTCCTCCTCTACTATTTCGTTAAGCACTCCAAATCTGGAACCTATATTCCCTTGCACATTTGCCAATGCCACTATATTTGGCCCCACGTCCTCTGTTGGACTCTTTCCCTTCCTATTTAGGTCCCCGTTAAATTCATCATGCGGTTGTACTTCCTGTTGATAGTTTGCACCTGGTATCGGCTGGGCTGTCCCCATCTTAAACCTGTTGTCAACTCTTGGCCTACTCTTGTTTGCTACCATCCATTGCTCGTAAGACTTGCTTTCTGCTTCCTGCTCCTTCTTTTCTCTTTCCCTCCTCCTCTCCTCCGAGGTTTCACCAGAATCCTCCTTTTCCCTGTGACAGTTAATTGCTATGTGTCCATATCTACTGCATTCAAAACAAATTGCTTCTAGCCTCTTATACTCCACTACCTGGAGCTCTCTGTCTACATAGACAAATGGCACTAGTGCCTGCTTCAAGTCTACTTCTACGTACAGCCACGCATATTTGCCTCTTGTAGTAGATATGGTCTGATGGTCCACCTTTATAGCTTTTCCAAGCGCATTACCTATCCGTAATAAGAATGTCTCACCATAATACTCAACTAGTAAGCCAGGAAGTCTAACCCATACTAACGTGGTTTTGATGTCTGCATTCGTTGGTTGAAATCCGGGTCTCCATTTGCTAATAGTTATATAGTGCCCTTTGTACTGTCCATGGCCTCTCTTCTAGCACTCGCTGGTAACCGGCTTTGTTCCTGAAACGGGAAAGGAAGAATCCATTCTCCAGATCTAGTAATTTGAAATCTTCTTGCAACGCCCACACTTCCCTCAACCAGTTTTTTAACACTTTAAAGCCTACTCGTCGCCCTAAAACTTTAATTAGAAGACTCCTCCTCCATGGCCTCCAGAATTTTAGGATTTCTTCCTGCTTGGAATCAACTCTAGGAAATTTTGATTCCCTGATTTCATCATCTTTCTTCAAATCAAGATCCAAAAATTGTGGATCCACATCAAAATCCACATCTTCTCCTTCCCCATCGTAGAACTCCCCTGATGACTTCCCTCCTTTGAGTGTTTTCAAGAATGACTTCCCCTCCCCCCCAGAACCTTGTTCCTGGATTGAGGCTTTGCATATGACATCCATTGGATCACTCTCCCCATCGGCATATGTATTGCAATTTGCCACTAGCTCCCCTGCAAATTGCCGTTTAAATTTCTTCTGCCCTCTTCTTAAGATATCTTCTTCTTGTTCAGAATTCGGATCTTTATTTTGAGTCATGTTTGCCACAACTCTTCTTCAACAAGGCTGCTGAGCCCGAGGGAGCAACTTTTTTCTATTGCACTTGGCTTTGCTATAAAGACTCTTTTTTCTTAATTGAAAACAACGTAAATGTAGCACTACTTAAACTAAATAGGTTCAAGAAGATTAGGTTTACAAAAGGTATATATATATATAACACTCATGAGTATCAATTCACATTGGATATGATATCAGTCTTTGGATAATTTTTTTTAGAAGTTTAAGTTATTGAATGATATGGCAGAGGTATATTGAATTTCAATTTTGGGTATACTATTTTAACAGGAATATCCACACTATTTTAGCAAGAATGTGTGAGACTATTTGCCAATATACACCTTCTCAACTTTTTCTAGGATGTAAAAGGTAGACGGCATATGGGAGTTCCATAGTTGCTATAGAAGATGATTGCCGTTTGAAGAGTTTTTGTAGAGCTACATTGATCTTATTCTATGAAATAGGAGAATTAAAAAGATGAAGGCCCATTTGAGATTGCGGTAACTTATTGAAAAATACTTCTCTAAATACAGTTTTTAATAAAAGTACTTTTTAACTATTTAAGTGCTTTTAAATATATTATTTGGAGACATAATTCAATAAGTATTTATTATATTGGATAATGTGTAATTTGAAAATTTTTAAAATTGCTTATCTTTTTATTTGGTTCATAATATAGGATAAGATAATTAAATTTGATGTCTTATTTTTTAAATCACAAAAGTTACTCTAAAAGCACCAAATTTGAGTTTTTGCTAAAAGTACTTTTAATACCAAAAGCTCTACTCCTAATTTTGTGGGATGATGTTCACCAAACACTTTAAAAGTAGTTTTAGCACCTAAAAGTACTTTTTAACCAAAAGCGCCGCAACCCCAAATGGGGCTAAAAAATTAGTGATTAGCCTTTTTTTTGTGGAGAAAACTAATAATTAGAAAATTTAAAAGAAATAACCTATTTAAGGCCAAAAAAAAAAAACTGCATTGATTGTTAAACGTCAGCCTAGTTTCAACAAGATTGCATAGCTGTGTCATTTCTAATTCCCAACATCTTTCTCAGTTGAGACATCCTGAACGTCTTACAGCTCTTGGGCTCAGATGTCGGCCTTCGTGTGGAATTGTTTTCTGGGCTGTTAAAGATCCAACAGACAATCAAGACCCAATTGACCTTTTCCAGGCCCATGATTACTATGATTTTTTCGTGTCAAAAATTAATGCTACTATGACTCTTTTTTTTCTTTTTTTTTTTTCAAATAATCTCTTTTGTCAGAATAAGTTCATGCATAGTATATGAGATCCTATACAAAATAATAATAAAAATTTAAAATGAGCATTCTAATCCAATACATTTAATCCCCTTAAGCACCTAAAATTATTTTCATACATATACTTATTGTCTTTTTAATTTAAACTAGCGAATTTGAGCACTCGAGATCATACTTAAGAATCTTTTTGTCAAGTCCACACAGCTAAAAGTAGTATATGATATCTCAAAAAAAAAAAACCCTTTTTTTGGGAGGAGGAGGGATACCTGCCAAAACGTATATAGAATATCACCAGATATGAAAGCAGCAAATGCATAATTCCTACTTTTTTCTTCATCCTTTACAATTTTTCAACAAAGCTGCTGCAAGCATACCCACGGTTTTTGTCTCCACAATCTTGGAGCATAAACTATAAAGTGGGAATTAATGAATAATGAGAAGCCAAATTTCAAGAGAGAATTGTATTTGGAAGCAATTCCTGGCCAAAAAACTACAGCATCCATTCTTTATTTAGGTGGCCAACTGGGCATTGAAAACTAGTTGAAACCCCCAAGAAAGGTTAGTAGCATCTTGTTAGGGAAAGGACCTCTCGGGACGAATAGGGTACTGCTTAGCTGCACTTGCTGTCTTTAATAGGAAGGTTGTCTATATTCTGCTTTCAAATGTACATACAAACTCATGCCACCATTCTTTTTTGGAGCTACGTCCACACGCCAAAATTGTTTGCCGGTCGATATTCAGATTTCATAAGCACTATCTACACTCCTGCAACTGCATGAAGCTGCATTTTCAGAAGTGTCTTTCTTCCGATATGTGTAGTTTTCTGTCAAATGATTTCTTTGTTCAGTTTATGACCATTTCCATTTGGTTAGCATGACTTGTTAAAAAAGAAAAAAAAGTCAAATATTATTCAATTTGCATCATAAACGCAATTTTCAACCACCTTTTTTTACCTCACATACAACGCTCAGATGCTTAATAGTAGAGGTGGCAATTTGTCCCAAATCCCAATAGGCTACCCATGCCCAAAGGGATTTCGGGCGGGATGGGTATTATAATTTGATATTGGATTTAAAATGGGATGCATCCCAATTGTACCCATTATTTGATGGGAAGTGTTGGGAAATACTTGGGTACCCATTGGGCCCAAATATCTTCCCAAAAAATTTCATTTATCCAAAAATTCATCTCTGATTTTTTTTTTTGCAAAAATCTGATTTTTTTTCACTTCCATTTTCTTTCTTTTCCTTTCTTCACTTTCCTACAAAAGAAAACCAATTAAGTAAAAATGATTTCATTTAAACAACTTTAAAGAAATAAAGATAACAATAAAAATAAAATGAATTGGTAAAATTTTGGTGTCTACAAGAATCAATACTTTACTAATAACTGTTGGCACCCCTTTACGTTGATTTTATGCTAATTGTTGAACTATCTACATAGATTTCTATATGCAACCCTGTTATCAATTTTTAATCAACTTCTTCGTTTCCGTGCTAGCTTTATTCAACATTTAATGTGAATTTCTTTTGTATCAATTTTTGGAAATTTTAAGAATGTCAGTAAAAATGAATTTGGTGTTAAAAAATCTTGTTTCCCGTCCTTGTGTCAGACAACATTATGTCATATTTAGGTAGAGAAAATTACTAACCTTACCCATATCCTTGGACTGTGATGAGGATAAATGTTCAACAACCTCAGTACCCTGGCTATCTTGATATCTGTTGGAATATGGTTGTATATCTATTTTTTTCTTTATTTGTTAATCCAATTTTTTCTTTAATCCAGGGAAAAGATATGTTCATTCTTATCAAAATGTTATGTCTTTTTAAAGTAACTGTTGATCGTTCTAAAGTGTAAATGAATTCAGGAAAATATAAATTCACAATAAGATCAAAAGAAATTTAATAAATAAAAATATTAAATTTATATAAAAAATAAAAAAGAATTAAAGGAAAAAAATATAGAAAATAAATTTGGGTATTGGGCGGGATCAATCTAAACCCATCCCAAAGTGATCCCGCCCAAATTAGTCCCAAAATACATATGGATAAAGTTAGGTCCAAACCCATATGATTCGGTTTCATTTCGGACTCAAGCAAATCCCGCCCATTCCGCCCATTTTGTCACCTTTACTTAATAGTTTAATTCCACTTAGTCACATAGTTGAATGCTTGCAACGCCAAACTTGTAGTGTTTTTTGAATATTTACACTTTTTTCTGTCCTTGAAGTATATGAAAAATCTGGGTTTTTTTTTCCCCTCTTTAGTTCAGGTCTCCAAAAAATTTCCGTATGGAAAATCTGGTTATATCAGATACAAGATAAATAAAATCCCTATTACGGGAGATATGAGCACCATATTATACATTAACTCGTGTGATCAGATTAATTATCAAGTCGAATCTACCCACAGTAGTGGATGTCAATTTTCTGGTTATATTAATCAGTTGACTATGAGTATCTGGTTATATCTATATATATATATATGTGGATGTCAATTTTCTGATGGTCATGAGAAGGTTCATATGTAGATGTCTAAGTGCCTGTAGTGGCTCCGATAATGATTAAACCCTATCCATTATTTCTCGTTTGCTCTTTTTCGGTTGGAAAGTTGTATCCTTGTGCCACGAGGAATAGCTAAATTTGTTCCACTTTCTAGTTAAAAAAAAAAAACATTTCATAGAAAAGCTATTTCCCCCAATGAAACATATAGCTATTCCTTGAGATTGTAATTGAGCATCTCTATTCATCAACAATTTATGCTCTATCTACAATCAGTTTGAAGCAATTTCATCCCATGATGCACAAAAATTGAAGCAATTAAAGGGATTTCTTTAATATGTGGCATGATATAAAATTGCTATAACAAGTCTTTCCTAAAGGTAATATTGCACACGATCGAGACTGAGTCTTTAGCTATAATGTGTAATTATTTTTTCCTTTTGGCTAGGCATTGAGATCGTGAACACAATGATCACAAGAAGGGCATGTAATTCAAAAGGAATCCCTTTAATGCAGAAAAAGCAATGTGTAAAAGAAAATAAAAGAGAGAACTCAAATAGGGAAAAAGGGGTACCACATAAATATACGCCACAATTGTTGATTGAAATTTGAACGTTAATAAATCAATGTGCACTAAGTTTAATCTTTTGGATGTTATTGGTCTTAATTGCTTTCTTCAGTCATCATTAAAGAACATAGCATGCCCACTCTTCGATCTACTGCTCCCACACAAAAACCTCAACACCCAAGATAGGAATTGAGGAAAGATAGGGTATAATATTGAAAGCCAGAAAAGATCACTGGCTCATCTTATAGTGGTTTGATAACCTGTGTGTGCAGTGATTAATCCAAACCCTATTAACTTATAAGCTAGTGCACTATGATGTATACAAGCTCTTTTTTTTTTTTTTATGGAAATAATCAATTTATTTGCTATTGTTCTTAGACATGTCAAATCTTAAGATTCACTTTTTAGACGACCCTACATGCAAAATAAATAAATTTTGTAGGGCTGAGTTTTTATATCACAACATCCACGAGCATCCTTTAGTTATAATTTATGTAGTTTGTACGTAATATTGGTCATTGGATAGTTCTTCTCATTGACAAGCAATGAAAAAATAATTCTAAAATAATTAAACACATGACTCTCGTATATAGTAGTAGCTATATATTATGGAGTAGCACAAAAGATTTTTTTAGTTCCACAGGCACCATATATACTTAGAACCCAATTAATTCTTCCACTGCTGATTGAAGATTAAATTTCAATACTTTGATGAAGAGATAATTCCATTGATAGGTGCATGATCCAAATTTGTTTTGCTCGAGGGAAAGAAGTACAAAGTGGGACTAATTGGAAATTTCAATAAAAACAAAATGTTGGGTTAGCCACTATAACTAAAAGCTTTTCTAGCTCAAATGATTGTGCTTTCATCTAAATCTTTGCACTAATAATTATGTCTTTTAGTTTCTGGGACTTTCTTATTTGGCCGACCGCTCGTATTGAAAAGTTATTTAAAGCCTATGAGAAACAAAAGTATGATTTTTGGAGATGTGAGTTCTCACTTCAAAAAGACATCTATGAAATCGACAAGGCAATCACTCCCCATAATCCATGTTACTGGCGGCTTAGCTCAACCATCATTCATTTGTTTGGGTGGAAGTTGATAGAAACCCTATTGTAGAAAGGAAAAAAGGTAAAAAAAAAAAAACCCTCTTTCTAAACTTATGTTATTGTTTATTGTGGTGGAAGTAGTACTACATATGACTTTGTTTTGCATGCAGAAAAGGAAAGGAAAAGGATAAGCATTTCTGCAAACATATCACAAGTGGTTTGTCTACAAAGACGGTAAAATAGGTATTGGTATATTCCTATTGTTGGGTCTATTTCTCTTGTGTAGCTATTGTAGAAGAAAACATTTATGATGGCAATTGTTGTAGAAATTCCTTATAAAATGATTAGAGTGGTTAAAGTGGAATTAAGAATAGAACTGTTGGTCTTAAGTACCTATCATGCTGTCTTGTTCCATAATTAATTAGCACTGTTTAGATTGATAATTATTTGAGGAGTTTTCTTCTCCATTTTTCAAATTAACAAATCAACAAATGCCTAATCATACTTTTTGCTCCTGACAAGATAAAGATTAGCTAAATAAGATTGACTTGTGCTCATAAATTATGTTGTGTTCAACCTTCACTCGTCTCTCTCTCTCTCTTCCTTCCTCGATGCTTAGAGAAACATAATTAGATTCTATGTCCTTGTTAATTTTGTCAATAATATCCAAGTTATTGTTAATTAATCATTGAAGTTTGGAGACGAAATTAATATATAGATGTATAGATCTGTGGATTTATATATTTGTCATGAAAAGTTGAGGGAAAAATCACTTTATTTTTGTCGATTAGTTAGGCTTGTTATTAATTAAGTTTCAACTTTTTAGAGAGGGAACAACCAAATTCACATGTTAGATTAGATCCACGAAAATCACTAGCAGCTAATTAAGCCAATAAATGTCAAGTTTTACCAAACCTTTATGTCAGTCAATGCATGACTTGAATCATATTAAAGAAAGCTCATATTATCAGCCTAACTGTATATCATTTTCATTGTCCACCTTTTTTCAACTAAACTGACCAAAAAATGGTACAGTTATATCAATTCATTTTCTTTTCCCTTGGACTAGAAAAAAATTGGAAAGAAACATTTCTCAATAAAGACGGTCGAATCTTCATTCCTTTGACTTGTGGGATGTTTTGAACCGGCACAGAACAATTTTATGTCGATTTGGGAGAGCATCATTTTGAACCTTTTTTCTTTTTCTTTTTATTTTTGTCCCTTCTTTAGTTGGGGGCAGGTGAAGGTGGAAAAAGCTAATGCTAATTAATTAAGTAATGGGAGGACTCTTCACCTTAATTTTTTGTTTAGTGCTTGTTTACACACTTTATAATTATGCTAACTTCTTGAGATAAAAGGAAATTCAAATGGCTTCTTTGTGCTGTGAAAGTCAAATTAAAATTAACTGCATAAGTATGATTGGTTTTACAATCACGACTAGTGTAAATCTAAGCATTACTCATGTGTTGACCCAAAAAGTACATTAGTGATGCATTACCTATACTGCAAACTACCAAGAATTGTTTCCAACAAAAAATTGTCTTCACTCTCACATGCAAACTAAAATTGTTACACTAAAATTCATGGAGCCTAATGTACTTGGAACTAGAGGTTAAAGTTTTCAAACCGAGTTGGCGAAAGCATAATTTTGTAGGGTATAGTTTTTATAAACTGTCAGCGTACACAAATTTTTTTAACACTAACAGGCTTAAATCATATTACATAATATGAATTCAAATTCGAAATTCAAGTCACGCACATATCTCATACATCCATAGCTACTAGTGTAAAAAAATCATTACACTGTATGTATGTCAGTGCATAAAAAAATTAATCTGATTTTTTAAACTGAGAGAAGTGGTTGTGCATTTGTGGAAGGTGATCTATGCAATCTCATAACACACTGACAAAAGTGAAAGTAAAGATAAAAGAAGACACATATAATTACGATTCAACAAATACAAGTTGCTTATTCCAATCAAGATGTGCTGGATTCAATAAATTAAAGGCATTAAAGAGCTCAGCGCTTTATTAAAGAAAGCTTCGCAAGATTTCCATTAGATCTATGCTCTACTAATAGCAAAATTGATCAAAAGTCCTCTCAGTATGTTCATAAACAAATGGATCAAAATTTTCGAGGATACGTAGGTTCACACACAAATGTACTATATCATTTGTGCCATTTTTTTTCCCTGTAAAAAAGTCAACTTCCCATTCCTATTATCAGTAATTACAAAAACTTTGCATTGTATGCAAAACTGGCCTTTTAAATGGCAATTTTCTCGTTTGTCAAAAAAAAAATGGCAATTTTCTTCTTTCTTCTTCTTTGCGGTTGTGGGGTTCAATTCTTAAATCAGATGTACATAGACGTGTCACATAAGATGAATTGCATCAAAAGCTGTCCATGTAATGAACAAGCTGCCGAGATTCAACTGCAAATTTATGACATAGTCATTACAATCTTAACTATAGATTAGATATTTAAAGTTATTTTTTCCCCCTTTAAAATGTTGAAGTTATCTTCAAATGATACACCAACAAACATACGTAATTGACTTTGTACTTTATTTTTTTTTTGTCAACCCAAAAAGTATCCCAGTTTTGCCAGACTAATCTCCCTGGACCTGGAGCACCCAGCCCCCCAAGAGCACCCAGGCGATATGTGAAGCCAGATTCGAACCGCGCCCCACGGGGAATACCCCCGAGGATTCACCGGCTGAGCTGACCCCGAGGGGCAGCTTTGTACTTGATTATCCTGCATTTTTTGTTTCTAAATACTTAGATAGTACAAGTACATTGAATTGAATTGTTATATATACATATGTCTACATGTGTGTAGTACTAATATTATTCAACAATTGCATATATCAGTTCAGTATGATGGAAAGAAAAGTACAGTTTATTATGCAGCCTTATTAAAGTTGCAATACTCGAAATCTCCAAGGTTGCAGTAAATGGTTCGAAATTAGAAGTTCGATTGAACATTTCTACTCATTCATTCTTTAAATTTCTTTGGAATGAAGAAGAACTAGTTCTGATCAAATGATGAGAAGATAAATAGCAATAATCTACTAATTGCAACATTTACTGATCAAAGGATAATAATTGTACCACGTCTCAAACTGCAAAGACTAGATACAATAGTTGTTCTTCTAGGCTTGAGTAATTAATGGTACTGTCATTTACCACTAACATTTTTCTCCATGATAATTACATGCACTTAAGTCTAGAGCCTTCAATACAACACTGCCTAGCTACAAGAAAATCATTACTACTCATCAGCCCATGATTCCCATCAGCCGCCCTGCGAAACAATCTCAGCCATCTCCAAGAACCCTTGATGATGATTATCATCATTATGATCATGATGATGACGATGATGATGATGACCACAAATCTTCTCATTCTCTCTCACCCTTTCCTTCTCTTCCTCCATCTTCATATACATCCCGTACACATAGGATGAAAACGCCCAAACACACATCAATGTAGACACAGCTTTCATCCCACTAAACTGATCCCGGTACACCAAAACACCCCCCAAAACATTCATGGACAAAAGGGCCGTCATGCAAATCCCCCCTGTCAACGACGTTGTCAAGAACACCATCCCCGCCGTCCCCATGAAACACAACTGCCACGTTACAATGTTAAAAGACACCGTCAGCCAGTAAGCTCTCGGCCCCAGATCAAAAACCTTAAAACTCTCATTTTTCATTTCGGAAAATCCCCCATCAGCCGCCATCCCTATCGTTGCCAGAGCCGTCGCCGCGATTTCCATAATCATTTGCATTTCCATCACCATAGCGTAGCAGTAAACTTGTCGATAAATTTTCTCCATTACTGGTAAATAAAGAGCGAATAATAGCCCGGCCCCGATGGTTGAAAAGAACCCTATGAAATATTTTGCTTTGGTTAAACCTTGTGCTTTGTCATGCTTTGATCCGAGGGCTAACAGAACTGAACTCAGAGTTAAAAGGACGACGCAGTTAAGGTTACAGAAGGTGATCTTCTGTTTTACGATGATTACGGCGAGAATGAGAGTGAAGGCAAGCTGGGAGGAGAGAAGCAAGGAAGAGGTTGAGACGGGTAGATATGAATTTCCCCACGAGAAAAGTAAGTTGTTGATGCCCAACAGAAATCCAATGATTACGGACAGTGACAAAAGTTTCGGCGTGAACCGGGAAAAGGGCCGTCTGTCCGTGCATTTGAAGAGGTAATAGGGGAGGTAAATGGGGAGGAGGAGCAGCGGAAAGCCGGCGGACTGAACCCATGTGGAAACCCACCGGCTTCCGCCCTTGTGGTTGAAGTAGAATTTGGAGAGGAGTGCTGATGAAACGGAGCCAACAAAGAGACAGAAGTAGTTGATGGCTAGCAGCTGTATGTAACGTCTGTTGTTTGTGCTTTTGTGCATGAATTCGGTTTTGTCTTCTTGTGCTTCTTGATTCAGTGGGGTGGGGGTGATTGTGGTGGTGATGGTGATGGTTGGTTCTGGTAGTAGTGGTTGTGGTGGCGGTGGCTGCGGTGGTGATAGCTGTGGCTGTGATGATGGGAGTGAAAAGGCCATTTGGATCGAATGAAAAAAGTGAGGTTGAAACGGCGGAGACGAATATGAGTTTTAATGCGGATGGATGATGTCGTCCTGAGGATATGATCTGATGCTTCTAGTTCTATTCTGATCTCTGGGGTTCACACTATATAAAGTGGTGGACTTTAGAGACAACGGAGAAAGGAGAGAATAGTTGTGTCTTTATCAAGAATTCAAGATTTGATTATCTTTAGTAGGATGTGAGTATTACAAAGTGAAAAGCTTTCGGCTGTTAGCCAAGAGGCTAATTGAGGATTCAATGATTGTGAATCAGAGCCCCTCTGTGTGTGTGTGTATATATATATATAGCATTTACATCACATAGTACTTAATTGAGGATTGACATGATCTCTAAATTGACTCGATTTATATCTTAGATAAGAACAGATACTGCACTTGATTTATACATTAGCTTGATTTAGTTGCAATTTAGTAGTACTAGCTACCATTTTTATGATAAAATGAACCGTAATAAGACTGTGTTTGGATAGTAAATTATTTGAGATAATTTTATGAAAAAAATACTTCAGAACTTTTTTGAAGTGATGTATGTGAGATAAAAAAGTGATTGAAAAAATATGTTGATGATGCAAGCAAGTCAGTATGTGTAAATGATATGTAAATAATGTGCATTCTAAACACAATTCTTGATGAAACTGGTCATATTCAATTTGTGAAAAGCCTCGTTTCACTTTGGGGTTGGGGACATGATGTTTACTTGAAGATTAGATTATGTTGCATCTTTTCCTTAATGAAGCAGTAATACTTAATTGAGGATTGACACATCTAAATTGACAAGATTGATATCTTTGATTGATTGAGTCGTGATTTAGTAGCACTAGCTACCATTTTTATATGACACGACTAGCGTTTAACATAATTCTTTGATGGAAGGAGTCATATTTGATTTGTGGAGGTTTCATTTCATTTCACTTTGTGGGCATGATTCTTTAATGAGGCATTTCCAAATAGGCAGATGGCGTTCGGTAGGATTTGGAGTCAGAGATTGAAAGGTACAGATAAAAATATGGAAGCGTTTCAGATGATAAGTAAATTCGTAACGGCTGCATTGACTATTTCGTCTCCTTCTGCTGCTAATTTCACCTCTACCATCTAATTTCAGTGTCATCTTGACATCTTTTATGACTCACCAACAAAATGAGAGACAGCTGGTTCAATTCCAAGTGTGAGAAATATTCAAGATTGAGACTGTAGCTTTTGTGGTTTGTAGGATGGACAGTGGATTTCAACTTTTGTGCAAGTCTTCATACTTCATACAAACAAAAGTGATTGATGTCAAAGTCTAAGATAACCACAAGTTGACTTAATTGGTAACGGTCAGTCAAATCCTCACAAAATATCGTGTATTCGAATTTTATTATTAGTATGAAAATTATATTGATTAGCAATTTGTAAGAATTCTTATAAATTGCTTATGATTCCGAAGATATGTCATAATTCGTGACAGTGATCGGAACTAAATCTACCCAAATTCTAAATTATCAAAAAAAGAAAAGAAAAGGAAAGAATGTCAAATCCTGCACCATATTGTTCAAATCTATCAGTAATACAGTTGGACTCATCAAGATCATTTTCACTAATAGGATCTAACTTAATGAAGATGAACATTATGTGCTGTTCGTACTGCCTTGGATTAGGCTAAATAAGACGATGATTATGTGTGTCTCTATTCTTTGGTAACTTGTCCATTCACAAATAAATACAAAACAAACCATTATAGTATTAACTACAACTGTGACAGCTTCTTTCATCTCGACCACATCAATAATGAAACAAATTACAACAAAATTTCCATTTCGAAGTCACTGGCTCATTGCATTTGATTGGCTGCCGGCAAAACTCAATTATAGAGCAACATAAAATTAAGTGGATCAAATTAGAGGAAAATCTGAATTATTTGCGAGACTGCTAAACTATTCATCAGCAGTAAAACTGACCACTAATGCTACCTGCATCATAGGAAAATGTCTTAGTCAGCATGTGTGGATAAAAAGAAGTAGACACTGCCACGCATGTTATCTTCCTAAAAAGACCAGTCAACGTCTAATTGATTAAATAGATAAGGAAAGCAGCAAAGTCAATCCTAGATAATAGATGATGACAGGTAAATAAATAAGACCTATATAGATAGACTGAAATTAATTTTCCAGTTGATTATTGCTGCTGTTTCCTCGAAAACGATGAAATACAGTTTGAACAAATTATAATTTATTTTTAATGTTTGGTATAATTCATAATAGAGGTACGATATTCAGTTATTGTTCGTGCGAGTCTTACTAATTGACTCTCTGTCATACAAATAATACATAATAAGATACAACTTCGTTCGAGCAGCAGCGTTGCACCATTCAGTACAATTGTTGGAGCCTCGTTATCCTTCGTGTCAAATTGTTCGTCCCATCTTAAGATTTCAACGTTTTTAAGAATAGTGATTTAATTGCGATGTTAGCGAATTTGTTTCCAAAATTACAAGTAAATTTGACTTTCATAAAATGATAAATGTTTTGGTATAAGGTAAAAAACCTTAGCGGCCACTGAACTATTGGTCGGATCATGTTTTTGCCATCAAACTATTTTTCGTTAGTAATTGGCCATTAAACAATATGATCAGTAAACCTGTAACCATTTAGTCGATAATTATTTTTAATCTGTGAAATTAGCAGTTAATCTATGAAATACGGTCATGTAGTTGTTGGACAAAATTACCTCCGCACTTGACCACATGTACTGCTAAGTTCACAGATTAAGAACAATTATTTACTAAATGATCACGAATTTACTGATTAAATTGTTTAGTGACCAATTATTAATGAAAAATAGTTTGATGGACAAAATATAATCTGACAAATAGTTTAGTCATCGCTGAAATTTTTTGCCCTTTGGTATATTATCAAAATAAAAAATATGATACTTTGAATGAGATGAAACGAAGGAAAGGAGTAGTATTTATTGTTTAGTCACATAACCTTCCAAAAGAGATGAACAGGGATATAAAGCTGCTGCTATGTTCTAAGCTAATCTACGTTCTATAGCACAGCAAGTGGCGACCTCGCAGAGACATGCATCGCCAGCACAACCCTCCATGCAGTAATTAAGCCTCATCCTAATACTAATAGATTACAAATAATCTATATCTATATAAATTACAGAAGGAGTTTTTGGTTAGAATCCATTCTAGATCTTTAAACTCTTAATTCCTTTTTTTTTTGCAGATTTTCTATTTATCTTAATTCTTAAAATGTAATGAGCTGATTTCAAAATTTGATTATAGGCTATATTCTTATCATTTCAAAATTTAAATTATTTCCAAACTCTAAATTCCTTTTTTTTTTTTTATAGATTTTCTATTTATTTTGATTCCTAAAATGTAATGAATTGATTTCAAAATCTTGCTGCTAGACTATATTCTCATCATTTCAAAATTTAAACTATTTCCAAACTCTCAATTCCTTTTTTGTAGATTTTCTATTTATTTTGCTTTCCAAAATTTAATGAGTTGATTTCAAAATCTTGATTGTAGTCTATATTCTCATCATTTCAAAACTTAAATTATTTCCAAACTCTCAGTTCCTTTTTTGTAGATTGTCTATTTATTTTAATTCCTAAAATGTAATGGATTGATTTCAAAGTCTTGATTGTAAACTATATTCTCATCATTTCAAAATTTAAATTCTTCCCAAGCTCTCAATTCATTTTTTATAGATTTTTTATTTATTTTAATTCCTAAAATGTAATGAGTTAATTTCAAAATCTTGATTGTAGACTATATTCTCAATTCATTTTTTATAGATTTTTTTTATTTATTTTAATTCCTAAAATGTAATGAGTTAATTTCAAAATCTTGATTGGAGACTATATTCTCATCATTTCTAAATTTAAATTATTTCAAATCTTAACACCTTGATGATACACATGACTTTAACATTTGAGAGAAAAAAAAGGAGTTTTTTGATCCACATATATTTTTGGTTATGTATTATACTAATCTAAATTACTTTTGTGAGTTCTTTTTTCTTTACCTCCAAGATATACTTTGGTTTCTCTATTTATTATTTGTGTTTTCCAATATGAGATTATTTAGACAAATCTTGGATTTTACATATTACATTTCCATCTCTATACATTTTAAACTAATAGAGATCTCGGGTTCGAACCATCCACTCACACTAAGAGAAAAGTACGTGACATAATAATAATTAAAAATGAAACAACATTTTAAACTATTATGATTGAAAATAACTTAACCAATTATTAGGTTAAAAATCATTAATAAATTTAGTAAATGAAATAACAATTGTACAATTTTTTGATTTTGCAATTGGAAGAAACATATGCAATATCCATTCAAAATACGAATGTAAAAATGTAATGAACCAATGGCCTAAATTTGGTTTCACAAAAAAATAGATTGAACCTTTTACCATTTTTATCTAAAAAGGTTATTTGTGATAGAGAATAGTAAAAAAAAAAAAAAGAGTTTTTCACTAAAAGAAGAATGTAATTCTTATTCTTATGTCAAGTGAAATACCAATACAAGATTATAAATAGTATTTTTTCTTAAGAATTTGTGGCAATCTTGAAGTTTATCTATGTAATTAGTTTTGATAAATTTCAGGGATGGGAAGGGCATGGAAAGGGGTGTAGAGAGTAAAAAAAAGTTGCAATAAATTTAATTTTTATACATTATAGTGCATTGATGACACATTTTTTTATGAAAATTAAACTATAAAAATAATTTTATTAATTTTGCTAGGTACTGTGCATGCTTCTATTTGTCACACTTTATACCTTGATTAAGAAGTTTACTCACCTCTATTCCCCAAATGTTCTATTACGTAAGTTGCTTATACTTAAAAGCATTACATTATTGGTTTACAAATATGAGGCCAGGTTGAAAATTTTAAAATCATGGACTATCAAATATTTTTAGGCCAAATAAACAAACAAAAATTTTGAAATTTAAAAATTAAAATTATATAAAATAGAACCTTGATAATTATTTTTATTCTTCTTGAAAGAAATCCGATATTGTATGAATTTTATGCCAAATGTAATGGATATGATGATTAAGAAATGAATTTAACATTTTGGCAAATACTTTTTGAATTTTCTGAATGCTGGACATGATGGTTGAGAAGTGAATTGGCATTTAGCAAATATAATTTGGTTTTAGATCCATTACAATTTGATATGACATGTTTTATGTGTTATACCACCTTTTTTTTTTGGTAATGCATGTTTATACTAGATAGACGGTAGCCAAAATTTTTTTTTTGTTTTAAATTTTTTTCGGCAAGAAAAGTATGGGATTTATAAAGGCAGAAGCAGGAAGGGGTAGCTAAAATTTGTTTGACATTTCATAGGTCAAACTATTGTTTATTAAATTTTTATGTGTTATACATCCCCAAACTATAGCACGGGTTTTTAAACTAGTACACAATAAGGTACAACTTTGTTCAACCAACGTTACACCATTCAATACAATTGTTGGAGCTTCATTATCTTTCGTTTCAAATTATTTGTCACATCTCGAGATTTCAACCTTTTAAAACTAGTGATTTGATGGTGATATCAGTAAATTTGTTTGGGAAAATCGCCAATTTAGTCCCTAAACTTTTTTTTTCCGTCACTTTAGTCCCTATATATTATTTCTAGCCAATTGGATCCCTAAACCTATATATCGGTTCCAATCAAGGATCTTTGCAGCGGCGCCACCGTATAATTTCCATTAGGTTCATAATCGTGCAATACAAAAGGGGCATTTTAGGGAATTCCATTCTGGCGCCTTTTCCAATTAAAAAGTAAACGAAACAAGTCTGCGATAAATACACACCCAAAAATCCAAAATGAAAACAAAAAATGTCTTGGACAAAATCCAGGGCTTGAGTCGATGATCTGCTAAATAAAATCAAAGCAAATCGTGTTAAATAAGGAATCGGAGGGCATAAGAAAGCAAATGACTCGACTGAGCAACAATTTTTTAGGGTAAACAACAAAAAAGCCCCCTGTGGTTAAGCAATCATACATAAAAGCCCCCTGTGGTTTCATATCATACCAGTCGATACCCCGTGGTTTGAATTAACCTGAAAAGTGGACGGAAATCGGCAAAACAGACGGAGCTGAGTGAATAGATGAAAATACCCTTTTGAAGAACGCAGCTTGCATGTAAATTTTTTTTTTTTTTAAGTAATTTGTTAAATAGCCTGCCTGAAACCCGCTTGCGGGTTTCCCCCTTATGTAAAATGACTAAAAGCTGCGTTTCTGTTCTATTTATATCAAACACATACTCTCAAACCCTCACCTGAAGGGTGAGGATGAGAGGGGAGGTTTGCTGGGCATCCTAGGGCCCTCCGATGGGCATGTGCAACTCAACGCAGCTTGCATGTAAAAAAAATTTTTTTTTTTTAAGTAATTTGTTAAATAGCCTGAAACCCGCTTGCGGGTTTCCCTCTTTTTTTTTTTTTTAAAAAAATAAATTCTATGCTAAAATGACTTAAAACAAAAATAAAAGACTAAAAGTAAATAAAAACTAGCATGAAAAATAAAAATAACAGTAAATAAAAATACACTAAAAATTTGGTGTCTACAGTAGTTAATGAATAATCTGGAAACAGATTGAATGAAGACTCAGAAGAAACGGAAGCTGGTCTCTTATTATTAAAGAGTGAAGGCTAAAATAGGCATATCAGGTGAAAGTTTGTGGTGGAAATCTGTTTTTCGCATATGCACGCGCCTTTGCAGTTCGTTTAAGACACACGCCTGAAACCCGCTTGCGGGTTTCCCCCTTATGTAAAATGACTAAAAGCTGCGTTTCTGTTCTATTTATATCAAACACATACTCTCAAACCCTCACCTGAAGGGTGAGGATGAGAGGGGAGGTTTGCTGGGCATCCTAGGGCCCTCCGATGGGCATGTGCAACTCAACGCAGCTTGCATGTAAAAAAAATTTTTTTTTTTTAAGTAATTTGTTAAATAGCCTGAAACCCGCTTGCGGGTTTCCCTCTTTTTTTTAAAAAAAAAAAATAAATTGTATGCTAAAATGACTTAAAACAAAAATAAAAGACTAAAAGTAAATAAAAACTAGCATGAAAAATAAAAATAACAGTAAATAAAAATACACTAAAAATTTGGTGTCTACAGTAGTTAATGAATAATCTGGAAACAGATTGAATGAAGACTCAGAAGAAACGGAAGCTGGTCTCTTATTATTAAAGAGTGAAGGCTAAAATAGGCATATCAGGTGAAAGTTTGTGGTGGAAATCTGTTTTTCGCATATGCACGCGCCTTTGCAGTTCGTTTAAGACACACGCCTGAAACCCGCTTGCGGGTTTCCCCCTTATGTAAAATGACTAAAAGCTGCGTTTCTGTTCTATTTATATCAAACACATACTCTCAAACCCTCACCTGAAGGGTGAGGATGAGAGGGGAGGTTTGCTGGGCATCCTAGGGCCCTCCGATGGGCATGTGCAACTCAACGCAGCTTGCATGTAAAAAAATTTTTTTTTTTTTAAGTAATTTGTTAAATAGCCTGAAACCCGCTTGCGGGTTTCCCTCTTTTTTTTTTTTAAAAAAAATAAATTCTATGCTAAAATGACTTAAAAAAAAATAAAAGACTAAAAGTAAATAAAAACTAGCATGAAAAATAAAAATAACAGTAAATAAAAATACACTAAAAATTTGGTGTCTACAGTAGTTAATGAATAATCTGGAAACAGATTGAATGAAGACTCAGAAGAAACGGAAGCTGGTCTCTTATTATTAAAGAGTGAAGGCTAAAATAGGCATATCAGGTAAAAGTTTGTGGTGGAAATCTGTTTTTCGCATATGCACGCGCCTTTGCAGTTCGTTTAAGACACACGCCGAATATTTGACGATTTCCGTCCACTTTTCAGGTTAATTCAAACCACGGGGTATCGACTGGTATGATATGAAACCACAAGGGGTTTTTATGTATGATTGCCTAACCACAGGGGGCTTTTTTGTTGTTTACCCAATTTTTTAATGGCCATCACTTCTGCAATTCTTCCACTTCAGTCAACATTGTCAGCATAACATTGAACTTGTCACAGAAACTTACATGAGCAATCCAGATGCAAAACAGAGTAATAACAAATCCAGAAGCAAAACAGAGTCAAACATAGATGAAAACTCAATTGTATTTACTTCATTTTAAAGTACAGATGAACCATACAATTCCATACATTCTTCAAAACTACTGCAACATCTTCAATTCCAGCAAACCTTGTTTCTTCCTTTCCTTGCCTCCAAGTACAAAAACAAGTAAAACGCCAAAACAGATACAAATTATAAACAATATTTTCACTTTTGCCTTCAACTTGTTCATTTCAATCAATAATGCTGCGTTTTCTCTCTCAACACTTCTCAGGTCCCTTAAAAGTGCACCCATTATATTTTTCATCTTTTGGGGTATGGGTGGATCATACCACAAAAAAAATCTGCAAGCACCACGTTTCTGCATTTACCACCATTTCATAGTTAAAAGACAAGAAATATTTTAACAAATTCTAAACTTTATGCACATACAAAAAAATTACCCCATAATTTCTGCAACCATGAAACCTTCTTGATGGATTTGCCTCTGTCCAAGCAGTCACAATTCGGCATTGTTCTTGGCAATAGCATCGCACGATGTTGTCTCCACTGTAGTATTTCTCGTTTCCTTCATAAATCGAGTTTCCTGTTTCTGAACCATTTGATCCTTTGACGGTGTTAATAAATTGATCACTGGCTGAGCTTGAGGATGCTTTGTCCCAATTCTTTCTCGAATGCATTGAATTACAGTGCTTTTTCTACGGGGGTCTGCAAAAATTGGACAGCTCTCTTTGGTGCAAGAGAGGTAGTACCTAGATTTGGGCTTTACATCGATTTACTTTTTAATTGGAAAAGGCGCCAGAATGGAATTCCCTAAAATGCCCATTTTGTATTGCATGATTATGAACCTAATGGAAATTATACGGTGGCGCCGCTGCAAAGATCCTTGATTGGAACCGATATATAGGTTTAGGGATCCAATTGGCTAGAAATAATATATAGGGACTAAATTGACGGAAAAAAAAAGTTTAGGGACTAAATTGGCGATTTTCCCAAAATTTTAAAATCCCATAAGGCTATTCTTCAAAAATCAAAATTTCTCAAGTTTTGATCAGAGAAAAATGTAAGAAATTCACAAGTAAGATATTCCTATACTTATTTCTCAAGAGGAGAGAGAGGGTTGGATTGAGTTGTAAGATAGAAGAGATTATAAATAAGAGATTCGAGATTCAAGACCTCTCATTTACTAGAAAACCACTTATTTCTCAAAAAAAAAAAAAAAAGAAAACACAAAAAAGGGTGATAACCAATGATGTCAATCTGAAAGCCCAGGTCCAACCTCTCTTCAGCCCACGGTAGACTAACCAGCCCAAGGTTATGACTAATGCCCGCTCCGCAGTCCACACTGATACACTGATCAATTGGCGGGAAATCCCCACATTCCCGCCTTTTCTTCCCGCCAAAATCAACCGACAATTCCATTGATCCCTTCCCAGTTGCCCATCAACCCGTCCCTCCTCGTCTTCCAAAAAGCCGGCTGAAACAGCCTCTCCCTAGGAAACCGTCCCTGTCGATCCGGCATATACGAGATGGAAAGCTACGGCGGCGGTGGATACTTTGTGGACGAGAAAGCCGTCCGCGTCGAAAACATTTTCCTAGAATTTCTCAAGAGGTAAAGCTTCTTAGATTTTTTCACATGTATTTCGCGGATTCGCATCTATTATTAATTTTTGACCAGTCTGATCTGAGCTGATTTGTAATGATTTTTTTCTGGTATCTTTCAGTTTTAGGGCAGAAGGAAATGCTCGGGAGCCGTTCTACGAGGCGGAGATCGAAGCGATGAGGCCGAATGAGTCGAATACAATGTTTATTGACTTCTCTCACGTCATGCGCTTCAATGAAGTTCTTCAAAAGGCCATTTCTGATGAATTCTTAAGGTAATTTTGTTGCGTTTTCAGTGTCAAGTATTTGCACTAATTGTTGGATGGCAAAGGTAGTACCTTTAGAGCATGATGTACAATAAGCTCAAGAGATTTTACTAAAAGTGTCAGAATCTTAGTTCTTTTTTATTTTTTTTTATTTTTGTATGATACGAGTTTTAAATATGGTTAAATTGCTTCTGTTTAGCTAATTGAGCTTAATACTTTAGAAGCATAACTTTATTGTGCTTAGATGTGGTACATGGATGCCAAGATGTTGTGCTATTTATAAGAGTATCTTAATTTTGACTTAACATATTAGTAGAATTTTGAAGAGCTATACAAAATGCATGAATAGTTGTAACTTTAGTTTTTGGCTGTCGGATGTTTGATGGTATATTAATATTCTGGGAAATTCTAGGTTCGAGCCTTACTTGAAGAATGCATGCAAGAGGTTTGTTATGGAACAGAAGCCTACCTTCATAACTGATGATAATCCTAACAAGGACATCAATGTGGCCTTCTATAATCTTCCCTTGGTTAAAAGGTATGGAATCAGAGTTGTGATTGAAGTTTTTACTGGCTTCAAGGTAGTTAATTTGAATATATCACTATTTTTGGTTGATTTTAACTCAACTTCCATGAAAACTTGAAATTGCAGATTGAGGGAATTGACAACATCAGAAGTAGGGAAGCTGGTTTCAGTGACTGGAGTAGTGACGCGGACCAGTGAGGTCCGGCCAGAGCTTTTACAGGGCACTTTTAAGTGCTTAGATTGCGGAAATGTTGTCAAGAATGTTGAACAGCAATTTAAATATACCGAGGTTTGCAATTACACTTTATTGTAGAGACTCAAGCATATACAACAGATTAGGAGAAATATTGATGCCTGCAATGCAATGCAATCTCAGTAGCTTACAAAAAAAAAGCAAATTATCTTCACATTTCCTGCAATTTGTGATGGTTGCAATGCATTTTACTGCTTTATCTCCCAGTAGCACCTAAATTATGTCAAATTCAATTCTATTTGGATTTCTTTTTCTGGTTAATAGCAATATGATTACTATATGCACAGTATCAGTTTTGCTGGTTGATGGTATAGTTGGCTACCAGAATTGGACCATTGGGAAATCACATCTACTTATAGGCTCAAATTCACGCTAAAGTTTTCAATTTAAAACTCATATTTTGAGTCATTTTGAAGTTTCTCTATTTGTTTTGGATTCGCAGCCTATTATCTGTGTGAATGCAACATGCCAAAACAGAACAAAGTGGGCATTGCTAAGGCAAGATAGCAAATTTGCGGATTGGCAGAGGGTCCGCATGCAGGAAACCTCTAAAGAGATACCTGCAGGTTCCCTTCCAAGATCCCTTGATATCATTTTACGTCATGATATTGTTGAACAAGCTAGGGCTGGTGACACGTAAGTAAATCCCCATAAGAAATCTCTGTATTAAACCAGAGTTAATCTGCTTGAAATCTTTGATTTTCATTCTTTTTCGTTGCAGGGTTGTTTTTACTGGCACTGTTGTTGTCATACCAGACGTACTTGCACTAGCCTCTCCAGGGGAGAGATCCGAGTGCAGGAGAGAAGCACCTCAGCGCAAGGGTGTCACTGCTGGTCAGGAAGGCGTTAGGGGTCTTCGTGCATTGGGTGTAAGAGACCTGTCCTATCGCCTTGCCTTCATAGCCAATTCTGTACAGGTTAGTGCCTCCCCCTGCCTTATTTAAGTTTTTAGTTGCATCCAAGTTCAAGGTTTCCAATTTCTCATTTTCTTTTTCTTTTCACATTTATTTGATATTTTCTGCATTGTGGCTTAGATATGTGATGGAAGAAGGGACAGTGACATCAGAAATAGGAGGGACAATGATGAAGATGATTATCAGCAGTTTATGGTACATCTAGCTGTTCATGATTAGTACTTTTAGTTTTTGCATGGTAATGCTGGCTGAAATTGATCATGGTTGCAGGGATTTGGCTCAACAAACCCTCTTATCATTGGCAAACTGTAGAATTCTGTTTTCCCGAGACATTTAACTAAAATGATATACTGATATATCCTTGTGGGTCACCTATATTTTATCTTACATTTAATATACCTTGATCTGCTTCAGCTCTCTCTGCTGGTAAAAGCAGTTGAAAGCAAACATGCTTTCACCTCTATTATGCAATTGCAAAATGGATGATTGGAATGTCATTGCCAAAATGAAGGGAAGATTCCACTTCTCGTCCGTAAACTTTCGGTTAGGAACAAAATTCGTCCCCAAAATTTATGGACACATTTAGTCTAAAAACAGCAAATCAATCTATTTAGACGGGAAATAGTCATGTGACCAGCACACAGCCGTTAAGTGGAAAAAATCTCAAAAAAGAAACTGTTGGCATTTGTTGGCTTCATTAGAAAAATATTACAAAAATATTTTTTGTCTATAATAAATTTATGTTAAAAAATATTACAAAAATTCTCTTTCATGTGCATGTTAAAAAATATTAACAACCAGGGTTGGGTCAAGTGACAATGACAAGTGGTAAGCAGCTTGGTTCCGCTTAAGTAGGTCTCGGGTTCGAAACCTGGCGTACATAGTTATCCTTGTTGGGAGACTCACCTACCACAGCCAGGTGTGCGACTTGGGTCGACCAACGGATTAGTCAGGGCTTTGTCCTGGATACCGTGGCAGGCAACCAAAAAAAAAAAAAATATTAACAAAATATTTTTTTTAGCTATCTAGTCATAAAGAGCTGGTTGTTTATTGTAAATGGATCTAAAGAGCATGAACCGTTGGTACCTCCTGATGGTCACTAACAGCTGTATTGCACCATCTTTTGTCTAATTGTATCGTTCTCTGGGGAGATGAACAGTCTGCTTTAATTTAGACTTTTGCACTAAATTATAGTTTTTTTTCTTTTTGTTGCAAAAAGGTTCTTTTTGAGTTTGCTTCTGTACATAACCATAATGCTGCTGTGCTTCAACTGATTTCCTGACAGACAGAAGAGCTAGATGAGATCCAAACAATGAGGAACACTCCTGACTTCTTTAATAAGCTTGTGGACAGCATTGCACCAACTGTTTTTGGTCACCAAGATATCAAACGAGCCATCCTCCTTATGCTTTTGGGTGGTGTACACAAGTTAACCCATGAAGGGATCAACCTCAGAGGAGACATCAATGTTTGTATAGTTGGGGATCCCAGCTGTGCAAAATCTCAGTTCCTCAAGTAATTGGTTTTCCACTGTTTGTTGTTCCTTCCTGTTTCTATTAAGCTTCAAGTCATCCTAATGTCCAAAAATCTACTAAACCTACCAGTTCTATTTGCTCTGAAGGTATACTTCAAGTCTAGTTCCAAGATCAGTCTATACATCTGGGAAATCCTCATCAGCTGCTGGATTGACTGCAACAGTGGCCAAAGAACCCGAGACTGGTGAATTTTGCATTGAGGTAATATACCATTTGGATCATTCTGTTAAGACTGCTGCACATAATATAGAATATTATCAGTTTGGCATCTCTGCTGTTTAATGCATCCAGAGGATGATATTCTTGCACATGTACATACACAAACTCACAAATACCTTAATCTCTTTCCTTCTATTAAGCATACTTCTCTTTTTCTATTTCTAAAATCTGGTTAGATGCATGAAATGTCTTGTATAAAGAGAAACTTGTAATTAATACTATTTGTCTCCCCAGTTAGTAATGATAAAAGGAGGGAGAACTTACCTTTTGGGAAAATAGAAGTTTCATTATGATTGCATCGTGATTTGCTTGTTACTACTCATTCTGATTCTCTTGGTAAATATTTTCCATATTATTTCAGGCCGGTGCACTGATGCTGGCTGATAATGGCATCTGTTGCATTGATGAATTTGACAAGATGGATATAAGAGATCAGGTGATTATGGTTTAATACCATTTGCATTACTTTTCTCCATCTTTTCCCACCTCGGAGTTCATATGGTTTGCATCCTATAATACTGGTAAACTTGAAAATGTCAAGGTTGCCATCCATGAAGCAATGGAGCAACAGACTATAAGCATAACAAAAGCTGGGATACAAGCAACCTTGAATGCTCGAACATCAATATTAGCTGCAGCCAACCCCAATGGTGGGCGGTATGACAAATCTAAACCTCTAAAGGTGAGCATCTAAGTCTTCTGAGTGCTAATGCCACGTGTTGAACTCAAACCGACCAAGTTATTTAATTATTGATGATTTTGCCTACCGCTGCAGTGTGATGCTGCTCTTCCACCTGCTAATTCTTCCAAGATTTGATTTGGTATGTGTTATGATCAATGATCTAACCATTTATGGTTTTGCCTTCTGCTGCAGTATAATGTGGCTCTTCCTCCTGCTATTCTCTCAAGATTTGATTTGGTATATGTTATGATCGATGATCCAGATGATCAAACAGATTACCACATTGCCCATCATATTGTCAGAGTTCATCAAAAGCGGGAAGATGCCCTGTCTCCTGCATTTACAACTGCCCAACTGAAACGCTACATTGCATATGCAAAGACTCTGAAACCAAAGGTTGTGTAATGAGAATGTGATATTTTAACTGGTATTATGGTTATCCATTGTTTGCTTAATGGCGTTTGATACCATGCAGCTGAGTGCTGAAGCTAGGCAGCTTTTGGTGGAATCTTATGTTTCTCTGCGTAGAGGTGATACTGCTCCTGGAAGTAGAGTCGCTTATCGCATGACAGTGAGGCAGCTTGAGGCACTGATCAGGCTTTCCGAGGCAATTGCTAGGAGTCATTTGGACACTCAGGTGCCTTATTAGTTCTGTGAAGATTTTTTTTTTTCCAATTTCTTTCTTTAAGGCTTCTAACTTCTGTGGGACATGGATGATGGTAATAGGTGCAACCGCGCCATGTACGCATCGCTGTGAGGCTGCTAAAAACATCAGTAATCAGGCAAGGAAATGTCAAAGTTTATCCAACAGGTCAGATGACATATAAGACAAACAGAGTTTATTGATTGATTAGCCTGCGTGTCATGCAGTGTGGAGTCAAGTGAGATTGACCTGTCTGAGTTCCAAGAAGAAAATCGTGATGATGCTGATGGTGGAGATCATGGAGATGGTGGTACTGGCCAAGAAGAAGCCCATGCCGACGGTGCCTCAATTGAGCCAGGTCAAGGTAACGCAGGTCAGTGAACGTTATGGTTTTATTATGATGTAAATTTCTTGTAAAGCTATTTTGGTACTTGTTTGTCATCTATAGATTTAATTTGATTATGACTTTGCAGAAAGTGGAGCAGGGGCAGGAAATAGGCAAGGAAAGAAACTCGTCATGACTGACGAGTATTTTCAAAGGGTTACTCGTGCCCTTATCGTTCGTCTCAGGCAGCATGAAGAGACTGTATTACAAGAAGGTAAATCCGTACTCTTATCTCATGAAGACAAATCCGTACTCTTATCTCATGAAGACATTCAGTGACCATGTGAAACTTTCCTGGACAAATTCAAGAAAGCTCCAAATTGGCGAACTAATGATAGGGTCAAATCCAACTTTCTGCATATTATGTCCTGAAAAAATTTGGTATCTGGAATGCTCAATCCTTGGTTATGGTTTTCAGGTACTGGTTTGGCTGGAATGAGGCAGAGGGATTTGATACAGTGGTATGTAGGACAGCAGAACGAGAAAAATAGTTACAGCTCTATGGAAGAGGCAGCTGCTGAAGTTACAAAACTCAAAGCAATTATAGAGGTACAAATTCAAATACAGGATGCTTTGATCTGCATGAAGTTTTTACCCCGTGTTAATTTCACATTATAGCTGAAGTAAAACCATGCCAAAGTTAACTAACTCCTTTTGGTACAGAGTCTGATTCGACGGGAAGGACATTTGATAGTGGTGGATGATGGTACACAAGCAGCAGGAGAGGGTGAAGGGCGGTCAGCACCAGTATCAAGAAACGACAGAATTTTGGCAGTGGCACCTAATTATGTTATAGATTGATAGGAGGCATTTTGCCGGCGTGTCAAGTTGGACTAGTGCAACCCGGACCATTTACTCTCGAGCTGCCTGCGCCAAGATTGTGTTTATGGTATGACTCTCTCGCAAAGGATTTGACCTCCCAACCTCCTAACCTCATTGAGGTGCTTGTAAACCATTAAAAAGGTTGGAAAAAGAGGATGGATCGGGATTGGTTAGGAGTTGTCAAAATTAGTTTTTATTGTATGCCATTTTTATTAGTAGGCTGAGACATTTTTCATTTAATCAGAGTAAAGAGTTTGCAAGAAGCAGCAATGTCACTTTATGTAGAAAATAAACTTCAATTTTTTTTTTCTAGGTTCAGGAAGAAAAGTTTGTTTTTACGTTAGGATACCCTTTGTTTTCTCTACATTTTTATTTTTATTGGATGATCATGTACTACTTCATACTCAACTCTCCGATTCTTTGCCTTTCAATCCAACTGTTCTGTTGATTACCCCGCAACTTCCGTTGGGCTAGCTCGCTGTAATGTAACTTAAATTGTGAGAATCGAGTTTCTTTTTTTTTTTTCCTTTTCCTTTGTCTAGTTCAAGAAAGGAAAGGGAAAGAAAGGATCTGAATCTCAGAGCAATTGATCAGATCAAAATAGCATTATGGGAGTGTAGATCCTTTTGTTGTACGATGGCGAACTGAATTAAGAGTTCGGTTTGTAGAACTACTTTTACAGCAGATTTATTTTTCTTATTTTGACTGTAATAGTTGGGTATTACTGTGATAAGGCGTAATCTAAATTCGAGCGCAACCGATTTTTTATTCCGTTTCTTATGTCACTCCAATTTTTATTATATTGCTACAAGTTGGGTACATTTCCTTTTACACTAGACTATTAGTGGATAAAAAATTAATCGAAAACTTTATGTAATTAAAAAGAGAAAATTTATATTTTCCTCCACTCTAATTATTTATTAAACTCCAATTTAGTATTTATTCTCAACTTTTCTTAATTCACCAAACCGAAATAAATCGGATCTAAAGGATTCAATGACTTTGCGGTACGATGGCTAGGTATGGGATGTCAAAAAATGGCCAGCCAGCTTGAGATAGGTTGAACTTCTTTTTGGGCTTTATTTTTTTTAAGGAATTGAGGTGAAAGATTGAAAATCACTTTCATTTCCAAGAAGACAACAAAGGGGCCATCATCCATTAATTAGTAATCCTTTTCCGAGACAATTCCCCACTCTAAAGCCAAATACGTCATCTTTTTTTTTTTGGTTATTATCCATTGTTAGAGAAGGAAGATAGACGAGGACACCATGATATGTGTACCTATAAATATGCAAGATAATTTCATCCCAACCAGTTGTTTAAGATGACTATGATTTTTTTGTGGGATGCCCTCAACCAATCCATCCTTGTCCATACATGGAGCTTATTGTTTAAGATGACTACTATGATTTTTGTGGGATTCCCTCAACCAATCCATCCTTGTCCATACATGAAACCTATTGACAAGATACCACAAAACTTATGACAATTTCTCCATCAAATAAACAGTTTGCCAAGCTTGAATGTTTAAGAGGAAATCAAACTGCGTTTTATATTTGTATCCAGGCATTTTAGTTTGATTTGATCAACACAAG
Organism: Coffea arabica; assembly: GCF_036785885.1. Lineage (NCBI taxonomy): Eukaryota > Viridiplantae > Streptophyta > Magnoliopsida > Gentianales > Rubiaceae > Coffea > Coffea arabica. The sequence goes on from NC_092327.1 coordinate 36,202,244, forward strand.
TCTCCTTTCACTTTCGATGTCATCCTAGTTTGGATATAGACCATCTTTAGCCCCTTGTCCATTTGTGTTACGAATAAAAATAAATAAATAAATTTCACCTAAAAATTCTGGATGCAGATCGATGAAGCAAAGATTAGTGCAATATTGCAATGGGATCTTGAAAAATGGTTTGGAGTTTAGTAAAGATCGCCTCTAATGGAACTTTGATCTTTTTGAAATCTTCATGATTTTAATCTTTAAGCTCTAGTGGCAAAGGTCTATATACAACGGGTCTTCTCAAAACAAAAAGTTCCTTGACAACTCGGTGGGGCTGAGAGAGGATAATCTAAAGGGTCTTTACACACATTCAAAACTAGGTCAAGGAAGAGAATTTTTTTCCAAACAAACAAAAACTTCAATTGACCAGCTCTATTCTAAAGCAGCTTTTCAATCCAATTATACACTCGATTAAGTCATTGATGGGGTATTAGATAGGGACTTGTACTGTTGAATTACAACCAGGGTTGATCTGATAGGGTTTGATAATAGCTGTATAATATTTTACACCCATATCCAGTATTAATACACGATATACATTTTGATATGACGTATTTTTAAGCATTTATAGGGAGATGGAGGAGACAATTCTATAAACATTTAAAAGTACATATATATTTAATGATAATCCTCTTGGTACCACTAAACATGTTAATGTCATCACTATTTAACCCAAAATTAAGAAGAAATTTACAATATTATTATAGATGAAGCAGGGATGGCTTTAATGGGGCAAACCCTAAACCCAAATTTGCTGATTAGATTTTTTTAAACTTTTAGCTACAATGCAACAAAGGTTTTGCCTGCTTCCCATAAGATTTTATAGAACTGCAAAGCTATATACCCTCTAAAGTACACTTCTGTGACTGAGCTCTCCCCGAATATGATTTTATTAATGCCTATATTAGCAAGTTTCTTTCTTTTGGTCGGAAGAGGAGCTGCATATAATGATATTAAACATGTGCAAAAGGTATTCTTTTTTTTTTTTTGGTCCCCATACAAGGATTTAAAAGGGGAAAAAAGAGAGAGTCCATGTTACTATTTCCTAAAAGGTATGAAACAGATGGAAAGTAAAACTATTTCAACCATAAAACAACTCGAGAAATTACCTTCTGCACATTATTGTAGCCAAACTTGTTGAAGGAAAAATGAAAAGGTGGTAGAGATTGTCATAAGAAACATATAAATCTTGCTAGTTAGGCTACACTAATCAGGCAAATCGTTTGACTAAATTTCTTTGCATATCACCTAACTTCTTTTTTTTTTTTTTTCCTTTTTTTTTGGGGATAAACTTGATTGACTTTCGTTCCAATTTGACATAATCATATTGTTCATTGAAAATTGAAGTTTCTGTGCAAATTCCTTGTAGGGAAAATAATTCTTTCACAATAATATGAATTATAGTTGGTCAATATCTTGTTGATGCAATCTAATGTTTAACAAAGTTGGATTTAATAGGAGTTCTTGAGAAACTGGCAGACAGGCCCTCTAATGTTTGGATTGTGATTTTTGGTAGAAAATTTTTTACTTTTTTCATGAACAAATTTTTCAATCACCTTTTTACCTCATATACATCAAATCGTTACAGTGCATTTTTCTATCAAAACTCCTAAAAATTGCAATCCAAACGGGTGAATTTCATGCATTTCCTTGTTACTTTCTATTCTATAGTAGCTGTCTTGATGATTATAGCTATATTTGTTAATTAAGCATCCTAATTCTGATGGCCAAAACTACTTGATGGATTCTCAAATGCAACTTTATATAAGCCAATTAGCACAAGAACTAGAATTTTGTGTACCAAACTATTGTACTTCACTTTTGATTGTCACCAATTCAATGAAACACATTTGGGATTTGACCTTTTCAGATAAGCAAGCAAAACTTGTTAGTAGTCACCAATCAAGTTTATCTAAGAGTGTCATTTAATCTTGAAACTAAATTGAGAACAAGCAACGCCATATTTGAAGAATTAAATTCGAGTCATAGTTACTGTTTAGAAAAAAAAAAAAAAGAATATAATGTCATAGTTTCCAACTTCAAGAAAATGTTTCCATCCATTTTAGTGCTAATAGATAGAGAAGGCAGACCAAGAGTACACCGCTCCTTTCATGTGTCAATGAATAAAGCTCATTTATTTCATTTTTTTTTGTTATTATTTGCAAATGTCTTTTCCATGCTTGGACTAAGGAGTATTTTCTTTTACGTGCTGGCCTCAACAAAGAAATTAATATGCAAAACCTTTTTCTTTGAATCAATTAAACACATAAATCCAAGTTGTTGCCAACCACTAATCTGACAGAACAGAAAATCAAATATTCCCAGAGCTCTTTAAATTTGGGGTATCCTTATACACACTGCTTCCTCAACCCTAAACCCCACAAATTAACAAATCCATGTTCCTTGTCTCCAACTCTTGTGTTTTGTCCAAACAAACACTCAAAATTATTATCAGCCCATGTGAGTTACACGCTATAACTCGAATGATTAACAAGATTCATCTTTTGAATATAAATGAAATCATATTTCATTAAGACTAATTTGTCTCATTATTCCCACTGTTGATTATGAAAAAGGAATAATGAGATTTGCTTTACAATTTACAGTAGTGTTGGCTAATATGGAAAAACAAGTTTTCAATACCACCAAACAAGAATTACTTTACTTCCATCCAAAAGAAAAAAGAAAAATTTAAATTATTTCCAAACTCTCAATTCCCTTTTTGTAGATTTTCTATTTATTTTGATTCCCAAAATTTAATGAGTTGATTTCAAAATCTCGATTGTAGTCTACAAATTTTGATGTATATAAATGCAAGGGAAGGGTGGATAAGATTAAATAAAGAAAGTATATAAATGTAAGGGAGAATAATAATTATATTGTATATATATATAGTAGGTAGGTGAATTTTAATTGTATTAATGAGTGTCCAATGGGTATAGTAAGAAAAATCATATATATATATATATATATATAGGATAATTGTTACAGATAGATTGCATAATTGTTACGATATTGTTACACGATAATTGTTACGATAATTGTTACACGATAATTGTTACAGATAGATTGCATGGTGGAAAGATTGATTATTTCCAATCTAGGACCCCCATAAGATTCAAACGTCCATTAATTATTTTTTGAATAATTTTTACATTCCATGATGATTTGCTTGAATGTATTATTAAATTGGTTGATTAGAAATATTTCCTTCTTATAGAAACTATTAAAACGAAAAACAATAGTCCGGTAACCTTGCTCAAACTATGATGAGAGAATGGCATTCTTGCAAATTGTCGATTGATTGAGGGCATTTGACTAAGTGGAGTCCCCGACGGCGTGATTGGAGAACCAGCGAAGCCACGTGAGAAGTCGTGTAGGCTGTAGCTCAAAGCGAGAAAGAAACGTTGGTTACAGATCACCATCGGGCTGTGATGGGTCCCACCTGTGAAATTGCCACCTTTGAGTGACTTATTTGCCAGCTGTCACTTCCCTTGTCGATTTACTTTTCTACCCCTATGGATGGCCATTTATTTACCAGCTCGACGCCCTAAAGATCATTTTGTTACCCGCCGGAATCTGTTTCATTAATTCGAAGTACAGCTTAACTTGTGGTGCAAGTAGGATAGTATAATTATGCTAAAGGACGGATTTGCCCTCGCATGGTTTCCTGTGTCATTTGGTGGTTAAATTACCATGTACTAGGCTCGGAGTGCTGATTGAAGTATTAAACCAATTTAGCATTATCGGTTTGTAATGTTTTGAAGGAAATACAAGAATATACCAATCTTTTTCGTCTTTTTGGCTTCATGATTTTTTGGGATATTTCTAGTATGTTGTTATTTTGGATTGATATTCATTTAGTTTAACTGTTTTGGCCCAATATAAACAGTAGCGAGTTTTTCATTCGACACGATTGGAAGTTACATAAATGAAAAAAATTACAAGAACAAAATAAGGAAACGGTTAAACATCTTTGGTCGCAGCTTTTGTTACATCCTTTCACGTAATATTTGATTTGTGCAAGTTTCAGTATCAACAAAATCAAATATTAAACCAATTCTACTCAATTATCATTTCCTTTATAGTTCAGCCAATACAATTCGAGCCCAATAAGATGATTAATTTTCATAAACTTAATATTCGAGTTGTAGCAGAAGTTTAGTAAGAACAAAATTAATTGTTAAATCAATTATATATACTCAAATATCAATTCTTTCATGGTTTTAACCAATCAAATTCGAGTCTCACAAGATGACCAAAATTAAATGGTACTTAAACCAATTCTCCTCAATTATCATTTCTTGTATGGTTCAACCGCTCTAATTCGAGTATATCAAGTCCATGACCAAGTTTTGTAAACCGACATCAAGGGTACCAAAGTGTCATTGTTGGAGGAGTAGCACCAAGGAAGGAGGTTGGCTTGCCATGAGTGAAACCGTGGGCATGGTAAAAATACAATCCAACTAGAAAGGCCAATAGTTTTTTATCTTTCTTCAAGAAAACATAAAATAAAATAAGGGTATATGTTGCTGACACGCATAAGGCTTCCAAAGCCTTATATTTGCCTTGATTTGGAAGCACGGTTGGGTACAAACTGCTGCTATTGAGGTGACTTGGATAAGCTTGATTAGGAGAGAGAGAAACACCACCACCACCGCCACCACCAAGAAGCTCAACAAAGAGAGACAAAGATTCATTCATGTAAGTGAATGAAAGACACAGATTCTTTCTTCTTTTTGGCTTAAATTCTTTTTGAATTCGTTCTGTTCTTTTTTCCTTGTAGTAGTATATGTTACTACTGTACATATCCTTGTGTGAATATTTATTGATTGCTTTCTTCTTCTTCATCTTCTTCCTTTTTTTTGTACCTCTGATTGTGAAGAAGATATAATTTTATTTTTGGTGGTGGCTTCATAGGATTGATAAGTTACTACTAGTTTTCTTTTCTTTCATTTTTTTTTTGTACCTAGGATTCTTTTGGTTTTTGTCTTCAGTCACCATCATGCATAGTTGTAAGTATGTAAAGAATTTCGCTTATTTGTTTATTTTGTACGTATACATAATTTTCATGACGATTCTTTGTTTGTTGTGTAGATTTTTGGGTAGTTACTGAAGTCAGCTAGATATCATGGGGATCAGCTCCTGGAAAGAGAAGGTGCTACCAAAAATCAAGAAAGTTTTTGAGAAGAACGGCACTAAAAAGGCTGCTGCTGCTGAAGTTATCAAAGCTTTCGAGGAATCTAAGGTACGTTTTCAGTTTTTACTGCTTTCTAGTGCTGGTTGTACTTTTGTTTCTCAGTTTCCTTTCTCTGCCAGAGTCTGTTATACTAGTAAGCTACTAAATTGTGCCTTTTTGTCTCACTTATATATTAATTCAGGAGCAATACACTACTGAGTTTGAAGGGAAAAAAACTGAGCTCGAACCTAAAGTTGTTGAGGTCTATGAAGCTTCACCATCTGAAGTCAAGGTCAGTGAAATTTCTGCCAAAATTTTATACAGATAATATTCCATCTATTTGTTTGATTAAAGCCCATCAAAAATCAATAACCAATAAATAAATAAACAGGCTTTGATTAAAGAACCTAAGGAGGCTGGCTTGAAGAAGCACTCTGCTGCTGTTCAGAAGTTCTTGGATGAGCTTGTCAAGATTGGTATGCATGTTTTAATATTTTATAAAAAAAAAAAAACCAATTATTGTTATCTAATTTTTATCCAAGTTGAATTTTTTTTTTTTTTTTTGGTGGGGTCAAAGAATTCCCTGGAGCAAAGACTGTTTCAGAGGGAGCAACAAAGGTCGGGCCATCATATTTATCAGGGCCAATAACCTTTTTGTTTGAGAAGGTATCCACATGTATCCCAGAGGAGGTGAAGAAAGAGGAGGAGGCACCAGCTGCGGCAGCAGAAACCACCGCAGAATCAAGTGAGGTTAAGGAGAAGGAGATAGTAGTTGAAGCTGAGAAGAAAGAGGTAGGGGTGACTGAGGCCGTAGTAGAGAAGGTTGAAGCACCAGCTGAGGCTCCTCCGGCCAAAGAAGCCAAGGTGGAAGAAGCAGCACCAGAAGCAGCACCAGCACCGGCACCGGCACCAGCAGCTGAGCCACCAAAGGCTTGATTGGAATTATATGATGATTGGTGATGGTGAATTCAAGTGGGGTAGTAGATGAATGAACTTAAAAAACTGAGAGAGAGTTTGGATTTTTAAGTTGGTTTTTTTTTTTTTTTTTTTTAAATTTATATGAACTGTGTAAAGAAGAAGACACAAAACTTTGATTTGTTATTCTTTATTTCTTCTTCCCTAGTCCTAGTCCTAGTCCTACCCTTTCTTTCTTCCCCTTTGTAATCTTAATCCAAAGCATTCTGTTCTTTTATGGGTTTTTCATCGTTGTATGATTCAGGGTTTTCATTTGCTGCATTATTAGTTTTTACTGCTTCGCAATTATTTACTAGTAGATGAAAAAAAATAAAATTCACCAGATTGTTTATGCAAAATGGTCATGTTTTGGAAGTAAACTGTTAGTCTACTGCATACTCCCTCCTCCCTCTCTGGCCTCTTCCCCACAACAATAATACTAATGAACAAAAACACATGGGAGCAGATAGCACAATGGCAGCAGTCCTAAGCAGTAAGCACACGATGGATATTCATATTTCAATCACATGATCTGGTTCTTGATTCAGGAGCCAGCCACATATGTTTTCCCTACTTACTACAACGATAATATATAGCAGCGCAGTGTCAACATCTGTTGTGATGGGGCATATAGCATATGGTGCGATTTTTTTTATCAGACGGCAACAATTAGTCTAACTTACTCCTACTCGTAATGTATGATTAAATCCACCAATTTATAAAAGTATCTATATCAATTGTACTGGTGCGTACAGTATATCATGATGAGATTAAAACCAACAATTGTGAAAACCCTAATTGCTTGGATGTTTGTATGAAAGAGTGGATTAGTTTTCTTGCAAAATTATACAAATAAATTGGATGAATATTCATTGTCTAACCTGGTGGTGGATTATTATATTTGCCAATCTATAAACTATAGAAATTGTTTATAAATTTAGTTACTTTAAATGGTCAAAGAAAATATACAGATGAAGAGATAAAAGTTGTTAAAAGAGAGACAAAATAAATAAATAAAAGAATTTAACTTGATGAGAGAGAATAATTAATTTTTGATTAATCAATGAACAAAAACAATTGAATACTAAAGGGACCAAAAATAAATAAGTATCAACCAATAAATTGGGTTTGTTTTACAAGTGACATTGGTCAACAAAAGCCTGAGGAAAATCGACGTTAAATGACAAAATGTTGAAATGTAAAGAAGGGCAATAAATATGATTATCTGCGTAGATCAAATATAATTCAAGTGTACCAATTAATATTCACAAGAAAATACTAAAAAATCAAGTTTGAAAATTTATCAAACACAAATTACTGTTTAAATTTGGTTTAATTAGTTGGTGAACCAAATTCGAATGAACTCTTACTGAATCGAGCTTGGTTTGAGTATTGAGTAGTATGGTTCATATTTCAACCTATTTACTGAATCAAGCCTTATATTAACTCTTATATACATTAATGAATTGTTGATTATTATAAGTTTATAACTTAGGTACTACATTAAGTTGTCATGAAAAACTACAAGAAATAGTATTGGCACTTCACTTTTATATAAACAGCACTCTAACTATCTCTTTTATCATATAATCTATTAACTGAAAATCATATGATACAAATGAAAAAGATTAAAAGAAAAGATTTTTATAACTTTCGTGATTACATTTCTCAATTACATTTTTTCTTTACATACATCAAATCATCACAATATATATATATATATTAATTATAAAAATTCCAGAAAATAACATTTGCCAAAACTATTTACTAGATATAAGAATAGACAGGATATGCCAACCATATTCCCTAGACGTCTAATCATTTGAAACCTTAAGAAGTATCTAATTCCACATTTTTTTTTTCTTAAAAGAAACGCACAAATATCAAATTGGAAAGGATTATGTCCCTCATAAATGCAGAAAGGATCCATTGTCCTCCTTTAAATGTAGAATCATAAAAAAGCCAATGGACTGTGGTGGGGTTGCTTTGGATGAGAAGCACCAATTCAAACACCAAACGCGTTTTCTTGCAAGCAACACATGGAAGTGCTCATCAATTGAAGACCATACATAAATAATAAATTACAGTACTTAGATTATCAAGCTCAGTTTAAAGAAGAGCATGTTTTGTTGCAATAGGAAGCAGCAGTTGATCAGGATTTACCTTTACAAACTATGATTACAATTCATCTATATATCATCAGTACTAATATTAATCATGTTGGTACTTGAGATCATCATGATGATATGATACTAGTGTTAACCAGGCTAATTTTCTTGAAAAGACCTAAAATTTTCTGATTCGTCCTTTTAATTCCCTAGTCATATCTAATATATTAGTCACAATAGCTTTCACCTCATAGATGTCCAAAATTCCTATATGCATACACGCAGCTCATTAAGATCATTGTCGCCAACACATGTTGGCTCAACTTAGTTGGCAAGGAAGGCCATTCATTCTGTGTATGTATCGCGTCTATGTTTCCGCTGTCGATGTAACGATTGTATTGATGGACGATTTGCAAAAATCTTTGTAAGGGATCTATGGTTCTCGAAATATATCTTAATTCGTAATAGTGACCAGAGTCGAATTCATCCAAACTTTTTACTACAAAAAAAATAAAAATAAAAATTCAGATCATTGGCATTATTTTGTTTCTTATTTGTATTTTTTTTTAAGGTTCAAGAAAGGTACGTTTCATTCTCAAATCGGTTAGAAACCTCGACCACACAATTCACATATAGTTTCTCTCTAATGCTGTTTAAACCAAAATTTCAGAATACAGCAAAAAGGATGTACAACTGATCTCTATTCATCATTATTCATTCATGATGCCACCATGGTTGGGAAATTTTGCAGGAGATTATAAGGGCTTCCCTGGCCATTAGTCAAACCCCACTTGCAGTCCTTGACAATCCATCTTAATTCAATCTTTCTAAAATGCTTTTTACAAACTTAATCCCTTATATATTAGGTATATAATCATACTTTTTTAGGACATCTACGAAGATAGAAGTAAGACCAACACTTGCACAAGGGACAATCTAAAAGCTGAAATGTGAGAGGCAAAACTTGAAAGTATCCATAGCTTAAGGGACTAACAAGAAGACTGAACATGTTCAGAAAACTGGCAATCTCCTCATGCCAATTAACTTCATGAAGAACAGTGAAATCCTTGAGTTAGTAAGAATTTGGAATCACTTCAACAAAACAATTAACTCTTGCAAGAGAACTTTATTTGACTTCAGAAAATGTTAAGAGTCTAATATCTCAAGCTTAGAAATAATTCTCAAAGGAGAAAAGAAGACGAGTGAGGGGCTACAGCAGGTGGTTACAATTATTTCCTTTTTGTCCTTTTTCTGCTGATTTCAGACATTGAAGTTAATTCAACAGGATCACAAGGTAGCCCGTCAAAGAGAGTAGGAATTCAACAAAGACTACAAGCCAGACTTCTCATCCATTCAACATTTCTGAGCTGTAGTACATTCCAAATAAATTCAAACAACAAAAATCAACAAGGAACATTCATAGTGCTGTATGTCTCAACCATGCCCATCAATCATCAAGAACGCCAAAATACACAATAATGTTACTTGTAGTTTCTAATACCATCCAACTTCCAAATACACGAATTATACATGGAAAGAACATTACAACTATGCAGAGTCCATGCCAAATATCTGATGATCTATGATCTTCTACCCTGTAATTCATCTAAGTTCCTGAAGTTAAACTGGAATTCAGGAAATCTTGGGCTTTATCTTTGTTCTACAACACATGAACTATCCAAGGGTCAAGTGAACAACCAGTAGAGAACTCCTAGTACATATTCAGAAAACAATGCTGTCATATGAAGCTATTCCGACTAGTTACACTAAATTTATCTCTTTACAAGGTCTATGAGTATGCAGAAGGCTCATCTTTCAACAGGCTTTTATGATTCTCTCAATGCACCATTGCACTCAAATTAGCACCTTAAATTATTAATATCCTAGAACCAAAACCAAAAGATTTACCTCAGCCACTCAGCATCAAAAAGTGTTTAGTTACAAGTCAAGAAGCAAACCATTTAACAAAGTCGTTGACTTCTTTTATTAACAAGTACTTTTTATTAACAAGTAGGTGTAGAAGATGAGTAGATTTTGCCACTCAATTAAACCAAAATACTTAATCAGTGACATTCAAAGCACTTAAAAAAGTAAACGGGCAGCCTCAAAATGATTAAGCATCCTGTAGCTTATATTGAAATTTCCAACAGTTTTACACTGGCCTCAAGAGGACCCTCAGCTTGATCATTTGGATATGACTTTCAAAGCAAGGAATAAAGAAACCAGAATTAGATGATGTGGATAATAACTTTCCAACTTCAAGGTTTACTATTAGTTGTTTGTGCTATTTCTACTTTTCCAGAGTGATACTTGAGAAAATTGAGAAATAAATGATCCAATAGCAGTACCATGATTCAACACCTTCGCTTCGTTTGCCTCCAATTTGCTATTTGGATCTCGCCAAAATTTAATAACATGGAGACTCTCTTCTTCTGTTGATCTCTGCAACACGATACGAGCAGCATAACCTTTCCTTTTCATCTGAAGGCATATATCAGAAGGGTCATTCGCAGTGAGGGTAACCATATATAACCAACCCTTATCAGACAAAAGCCTGTCTGCAATGGGCAATATCTTATCAATAACACTCCGTCCATTTTCTCCTCCAGCCCATGCAGAAGTAATCCCATCACAACCCACTTCTTCTTCAGGTGTTGGCACATAAGGTGGGTTAACAACCATAACATCTACCAATCCCATCAATCGCCCCTCCAGACCCGCTGCAACATCGGTATTTACCAACTCAGCATGAACTCCATGTGCTTTCAATGTATCACTTGTCACATCCAAAGCATGAGGGTTAATGTCTGTTGCAATAAAGTAGGATCCACAGACATCACCCCCAAGCAAAAGAGCAAGGGAAGTAATCACATATCCACTACCACAACCGATTTCCAAGCAAAAAATTGGACGATGCTCAAGCAAGTTTGTTCGATCAGCTAAAAGTGCATCAACTAGTGCAAATGAGTCATCACAGGGATCATAGACTTCAGGATGTGAATTTACAAGACGTATTTGAGCAATTCTATAGGACATCATTCATCAATTCTGCAAAAATATATCAAATTTGTTTGGACTTCACAATAGAGTGGGTACCTTAACACAAAACCTGCGAACAAGTCAGGAATTTGGTACAGGAATAGGAGCAATAGAAAAAAGGAACGCATGATAAAAAAGAAAAAGAAAAAGAAAAAGGAATAACAGCAAATACAATAAACTTCAGTTACAGAATCACATAGAAATACAATTTATCTGACGTAACAGCTTCAAAAAAATGAATGAATAAATAAAAGAAGAAGAAGAAGAAGGGAACGACTCCAAATATAATAAACTTAAGTAACAGAATCACATAAAAATTCAATTTATCTGAAGGCAACTAAGACTTCCATTTCCATAATATTTTTTGTCACTCAACTTTTTGCAGTTAAGAAACAACAATTCAAGAAAAAATCATCATACATAGATATGTATTGAAGCAATTACCTGACACCATTGTTATTACTTATTTGAAAAATTGACTATTGTAAACAACTATATTAAGCATACATATTCGTCTCTGTCTTGGGTGGGTGCTAATTCTAAAACCAAGCTATTCTTGAACAGCTCTGTAATTAGGCTGAAGAAAATCAAACAAAGCTGGTTTATATAACCAGCTGAGGTGAAGGTTGGACATAGAAAGTTATTAATCTACTAAATGAAGCAGGATAACCCTAGGTTCTTCCCCTTGCCATCCTCTCCAGTTGCTCCTAGCCACTATCGCCTCTTCAATCTACCATCTAGTTACAATTGCCTCTTTTGACTCGTCAGCCTCTCCTGGGGTTGCCTCTACTCTCTGTTTCACTGCTGTAATCAAGGTATTACCAATTTTTGTCTCCAGCTGAGCTGAATTTATTACTTACTTCTGCTTTTGACTACAAGCCACTAGCAACGATTATTAAAGATCCGACATAAGAAAAAGTTATGCATAGCAGAGATGATAATGCCATAGCAGAGATTTTAATGCCCCAGCATATTTTGTCCAAATGACATATTTGTCCACAGTAGTCAACGGGCATAATTTAGCAAGTTACATATAGGACCCACCAGAGATTTGGTTCTATTAGTCCTCTGGACTCTGACTATGCCTCTCTCCGTCCCAGGATCCCATCCGAAAGTCCACCAAATAACAAAAGGCACATGAAAAAGCAGTTGGAGCTTGAATCCGGTGCCGTTGATTTGGGCTGAAGAGCTTGTGGAGATGTTCAAATACTTTTACAAGATTCTGCATTTTTGAACACTCAAGTTTTTTTTTTTTTTTTTGTTGACAAGGGTTGGGATTTAAGAAGTGGGGAGGGGCAGGGAATTTGAACTCAAGACCTCTAATGCTTAAGGCCTCAACCTTAGCCACTGGAGAAGACTCAGTCTGGATGTCAACAAAGTAAAAATCGACTTAACCTGATTTTATTTTCTGTCCTTCTATTTTGTTTCATCATTTCTGTTCGGATTCTTGAGCTATTGCCTATTAGTCAAGGTTTAGAATTATTCTTAAGTCTTTATGTTTAACTTTTAAATTATCTGAGGAAAAGAGAAAGAGCAGTGACATGTACTTGAATTCAGGAAGCCTCGGTATGCCACCAAGCAAACTTCGGCCTCTGTTACTTTTGATTGTCAGACCATGGCCTGACCATCAATTTTTTTTTTTTTCACAGAGGCAGATAATAGGGCATAGTTTTTGAAGAAATCTTTTACTGTGAAGGTGGATTCACTTACAATACATGAACTAAAGCTGTGAATGAGATATTGTAAGAAGATGTGCCTTTTGTGCTGGTGGTGATAGCATGATAATAAATCCTCACTACCATCTTTTTTGGGTGCCAAGAGAAATTAAGGGAAAACGGCAAATGAAGTTGAGGCCTCCAATCTCTGTTCCAACTTCCAGATGCCAATCTTGTTCAGAGTCGAAGTTGAGTACAGGAGATATTAAGATTTGAGGGATGACTCAGAGGTGTTAAACATGTGTGGGTCCCATGCAAAACTTGCTAAATTCTGATATTGACTCTCAAGGGCAAATTTGGTACTTAAACAAAATGTGCTGTGACATTAAAATTAGAGCAGTGGCAATATCAGCTGTCATCCTGTATGCCTATGCAAAATTGTGATAATTGATAATATGCAGAAAACTACATGGTCTGCTTCAGTGGTAAAGCTATTTATGCTCAGAAGTCAAATCCCATGGACATGCCAGATCTGACTAATCATCACATCAGCTAAGAGTAAAACAAAGCTGACAGCTTCTTTCACCACCAGATTCTCATATAAGATATAATTTTCATAAGAAAATGAGGGATAAGGAACAGTCTATCTTTACACTTGTGAATTTGGTTTTAGAACTTTCAAGGAAGATTGAAGTTTTGACTTTGACATTGTTCGATATTTATCTGACTCTCATATACTGCATCCTACAAGCAAACAATTTCTTAATAAATAACTATTCCTGAAGAATTTCTGCTTGACGTCATCTTACAGTTTTCTTAGTGTGTCTAAATTTGATTATCTAATTTGAACTTGATTTATCACTAAATCATTTAATGTGTTTGAACAATTAGACAAAAAAAGCTTGATAAATGACATATTTAGTTTCTATGTACATTGCTGATTCTTATAAAGGTATGTTTCTTCCATATATTCTTCCCAAAAAGTAACAGGGAAGTACGTTGCATCAATGAGTTGGACCTTGAATTTTTCAAAATCGTCCCTTGAAACCAGATTGGGCAATGAACAAGAGTAGAATGGAAAAAATCTCCCTTTGGATACGATTTAGTTATTCAATTCAAGATTTATGAGGTGAGAATGGAAGAAGACAACAACATGCTTCATGTGGTAACATTTTTTCCTTTCCATTTGGCAGTTAAGGCAAGACAAATCCTCCGCTTTAGTGTAAAATATTCTGAAAGAATGTCAAATGACTTGTAGTGATTCGAAGCTTCTAATGGTTAAAAAATAAGTACTTGCGATACATTTTTAACTCGTATTACTAATTTGCTGTTTTTCTGCCAAAAGAAACGGGTGGTGATTCCACATGTTGATAATTACTAAATTGTAACAAACTTGAGTTCTAGGCTACCATCAAACTCAAGCTTGGCAAGAAGTTTTGATGATCCCAGCTGAGTTTGAGCTCCAATGACAGAAATCTTACTGCAAAGCAGGACTACCTAAATGAACCTTGAACTGTAGGCAAGTCAAGCTGGAGCTTGACCCGGACATCATACAAGCTAAGCTTGATAGCAGAGTTCAGCACGGCTAACATGCAGCTCAACGAGTGCCGTTATATTGCAGGAGACTTTGACTATAAAAACCGACAATTTGAGGCTCATAAGCTTTGCAAGTTACTTATTAAGGAGCTCCAACTTGATCAAAGAACTGATCAGTAGCTCAAGCACAACTATAAGTTCACGTAAGCCTAATTAACCAGCCTGAGTAGCTGAAGAAACTCAACTTGTTCACCCTAATTTCTATTGAATGTTTCTTATATCAAAAATAACGAGAGAAAATATGGTATGCACATGTGATGCAACATAAGCTGATGATGTGACACTCAACTTTGCATGTAAGTAGGACTGCTATTGAATTGGGCCCCATCCATGTTTAATATCTCTTAATTAAGTTATACAATTTCAACTTTAAGGGAGTTCATAAAAGGCTTATGAGTTCAAACAAACACAGCCCATTCTATATTACATTATCAAACAAGCAAAGTTGTATGCCACATCATAAGCTAATGTCACTCCTAATATGCATATACTAAATTTTTTTCCTAGTGCCAAGGTATTGGGTACTCAAGTTAGGCCACATTGACACTAAAATATGGTACAGTACTACCAATCACTCGTCACCAAGTAAGTAATGTGGGTCCTCCTTATCTAGTATCTAGTACCCACCAGACAAGGAGGACCACCTTACTTATTTGATATAGAGTGATCAATACTGGAGTACCACATGGTACGACTGTGTGGCATACCTTAAGTGTTTGATACCTTTCCACCCAATGAAGATGCTAGAGGAGATGTCTTGTAGCAGTCTTTACCCTACCTTCCAGCATGTGAACCACGTGGTATAAACAGGCCAAACTATATGGTTAGTGGAGTCAGTAAGATGGAGAACGGTACATGCAAGTCCACCAATTAAATGAGTTACAGATTTGCAGTAATGTAACTCCACGAAAATGAAGGTTCACGTGATGCTAATTCTCAAATGGTAAAGAACAATGACATCTTCACATCGAAAGGTTCTAACATCTTTTGAAGATTTTCACATCGAAAAAAGACCATACCGCAGAACCATACACAATCATAAGGAAATAACTATGTGATATACTCACAGAAGTAACCTCAATATTCAGGTCAATCTCCCACAACGTGCACATAGTAGTAGTGGTTTCAGGAAAAAAGCACAGCCATGAACCTGATTTTCAGCTAAATCACTGAATTGCAGAGAAAACCCAGATATGATTTAATAAGATTACACAAAAAGAGGGTTTACTACATATTCTTGTACATAAATTGGGAATGCAGAATATGGAAACAGAACAGAAACACAGCATTCGTATATTGCTCGAAAGTCTAACTAGAAACCTAATTGCATAAACTAGCAATTCAAGCCCAAAGGACTAAAGATCGACTTGAGTCAATAATGAGAAGGAGAAAAAAATCACTTGAAGTTCAGAAAATGGTCACAAGAAATATTCGAAAGAAGTGCCATCCTTGTAGACTACACCATAAAAGAGATCTCTAACTTCAGGACATAACTTTCAATCATTTTCAACCATTTACAAGCAACTTTCAATCTAGTACCAACCAAAGGAGTCTCTGAGGCCATCCCACAATATTAGATATGGTAGTCATTCATTGAAATTCAACATCAGCACTTTACATAGCCGTGCATATCTATCTACTTATGCTCCTAAAGAGTGTTAGAATGACAGCCACTATATCTTTCTAAACCTCATGTTAATAATCTACAGAATGAACATTTCACTAGGGCTCACAAATAATGAGCAAAATAGCTACCTGACCCTTGGCTGCATTACTAACAACAAGTATATTGGATAACAATAACAGTATATAATCTACCTACTACGACAATCTTTTATCAGCAGAAAGTGTAACACTAGTACTACAAAACTCAAGGCAATACATTGATAGTCAATATTGTGACCCTTGAGGAAGATATCAACTTGTGTAAGGAAAATGAGAAGAGATATATAGATGTGATGTCCCTTTTAATCAATAAATTTAACGTCTTTTTATTTAATCGTTTTTAAGGCAAGAATGAACGAATGACAAACTCAGAGTCGAAATACATTGGTGCAAGGAGAAGAAGTCAATTTTACCTGTAGATTGGCGAGTTCGCTCGTTCTATCGGCCTTGGGTTCCAGTCAAACGGAGAAGGAGAGGGGCTCGGCGGCTCAGCGGCGGAGGAGACTGAAAATGGGTGGAGCCAGGGAGGGAAGTGGTTGGCCGAGTTGGTCAGCAAGCAGGGGCGACGGGGCTGGAGTGGGTGACTTCGTTCGCTTCGTTTGAAATAGGGTTAATTACATTTATCCTCCCTGAGGTTTGACCAAATAACGAATCAGACCCTCAAGTTTGGCCAAACTAAAAAAGATCCGTCAAGCTCAAAATTCCATAACAAAATTATCTAGATAAATGTAATTGGATTGATTCATACACGAGCTCCTATGTTGGGAAAGTTATTTAAACATATTTTTGCTGAATCTAGATATGGTTTTGAAGAAAAGAAAAAGAGACTGCCCGTCTATGGAAGATGATGACCAACACTTTCCTTTCCTATTTTTGGTATAACAAATCAACGCTTTTTACTCTTTCTTTTTTAATTTTTTGTATCATTTTCCTTACACCCATTTGTTTTTATAGTACTTGGTCTTGTTATTCTTTTTATCTCTTTCTTCAATGTTTTTTCATGTGTTTCACCATTTTTTTCTTTTTTTTATCATCTTTCTGCTCCAATTTTCTGTGTCTTTGTCTTATGTTGGATAGTTTCTCACTGTTTCTCACTTTTTATTTGGCAATATGATGCATATGTAGTAAAAGAATAATTTAGAAATATGTAGAGAAAATATTCCAAAATTTTTGTGAAAACTCACAATTCACATAAATACTTTTCTTTTTTTTTCTGGCTAAAATATTCTTTTTATTGAATTTTAAATTTTATTATTTTAAATCTTTAGAACTAGGCCTCTTTCATCATTTCACAACATCTATTAACGGAGTCAAGGATCCATTACTAACAACGGCATAAGAGTTTTTTAATCAAACTACAAGATTTATTTCGTAATATGAACAAACCTTAGGGGAGGTTAATTTGGTAGGTAAATATTGTAGGGAGGTAAAGGCTATTTGATTCCAAGGCCAAGGCAAGTTACGTATAAGCTACCAAGCCATGTTATTTGGAAGGTATACATTGTAGGAGGGAGGATTTTATATACAATTATACATAGCCTATTAAATGATAATGGCTGTAGAAGGACTCAAAATCCCACCACAACAAGCCTTACAAAAATGAGCAAATCCTTATGGCTGAGTTTGGCTTCAATAAAACTTCAAGTATTTTTTTTTTTCCCTACAAAATAAAGGATACATACATTATAAAATTCAAGTATTTTTTTTTCCTACAAAATAGAAGCCCGGTAACTATGTATGCAAGTACACATGTTCGTCGCTCAAAATCACATAAACAGCCAAAAGACTGTTTGCCATTTGTATATGATTTGTCCGCTACTAAGTTCAAAGCCCAAATTCCATATCCAATTCTAATGCTTTTTCTCAATGAAATAAAACATCAGTGATCAGTACATGTAAAAAAATAATCATCCATGCCGAAGGAGCAATGAACCTTGGACTCATATTAAAGACTCCTTTACATAATAGCAGAACTAGGAAATGAAAGTGCATCACTATCCTTTGAGAAAAAAAAAAAGAACAGAAAAAGAGAATATTTTAGAAAGCAAATTCAGTAACCTGACAAAGATTTGGATAGTAAGCTAGTAAAATAAGAAGATATGTTTAACAAACCCACCAAAAGGAAAGCTTTCGTGGTTTTTTCCCATTCTAGCATATTAAAATTACACTATGCTGTTAAGCTTTAGCTACACTGGCAACACCAGGATCGCCACAGCACTAAAGTGAGAAAAATTTGAACCCCAGATTCTGAAATATGGTCCACAGATCAATCTTCACCAAATCTTCTTAGAACATAAAAAAGCTAATCAATTTCTAAAGCTCAATAGTTAAACTAACACAACCCTGAGAGAAAAATCCCAACTTTAGCAGAGAAATACAACAGCATTACATGAAATGAATCCCCAATAATCTAAGACGTTCAAAATGGTTAATCCTCTCTTAATTAACCCCTAATGCCTCAGCTGGCCAAAATCTTTTGTGGCATTACGCGAATCACAACTATTACAGGAAACAAGAAAAGGAAATTTATAAAAAAAAAACCCAATTTACCAAAAGATTAAAAGGGCCAGTATCACAGGCAAATGACAATTATAAATTAATTTAAAAAAATCAAAGAGAGAGAGAGAGAGAGATCAAATAAAAAGCCAGAGGAGTATAGCACCTTTGATTTTGAGGGAAATGGGGGAGCACGGAAAATGTTTAGAGAGAGGAGAGATGAGGAGGGTGGTGGTGGACGATGATGACGTTGGTCCAACACGCGTTGTCTGAAGAAGGTTTTAAGGTGAAAAGGAATTAAGGGAGAGGCCCAACCAACGCAGGGTTTGTCGGTGGCATTACTTCTCCACTTTACTCTGTTCTGTGTATCGGATAATTTTTACGCTACTATATAATTGCTTTGATTAAAATAATGGTACGAAGGCTATTTCTTTTTGACCCCTAGAAGTTTGCTAATTTCTAAAAACAGTGTACTATTTCACTGTAATAATTTATTAAGCACGTACAAATTATTGTGCTTGTGATCCTTAACACGTTAAACTCCAATTCATAAGTTTTCCTCCCTCCACATCTAATTGATAGACCGTATTGTAAACCAATTCTCTTGATTTGGGTGAAATTTTGCCCAATCAAGTGATCACATCAACTAATACTACTGAATCTAGTATCTTATTTCTATTAATCAAGTGTAGGTTGTAGCATTCCTGTCTAACATTTGAGTGATACAAAATGGGTTAAATAAATTTGATATTGGAGAAATTTTTTGGTTTTTGATCAATGACGATGTGCTAATTAAAATTATGAAATCCACCGATTTCAAATTAAATATAATTCAAATAAGATCGTGGACGTGCGATTTTTATTTATTCAATTAACAGCATCAGATCGGTCAACCATCAATAGTTGAATTTGTCACACAATTGATCCAGACTAACATTAAATTTTGTTGTTATATTATAACACCATGGGCAGAAAATTTTGCCAATTGACATCTATAGAACAAAGTATGGCAGATGCTAGTTTTGATTATTGATGACGTAAATGAAAGGCAGTCCTTTTCACAATAATTATCTTATAGAAACTGACCAGGCTCGCCAAAGGGAGATGGATGTGTTAGATATAAATAGTTTCATTATGTGTACGTAATCGTCTACAAAACGGGAAGCTGGCATTATCAAAATATGCTTAATGATTGAGATATTAGGTTGTCTTGTTTATGAATTTGCAAATTTTACTCTACGATCCTTTTCTTAATGTTTCTTCTGTCGTTTTGGCTTTTAGTGGATGAAGGTTTTCGTGTTTATTGCAAATTGTTCATCATTTGGTGACACCTCATTTAGGCTGTCCTTGTACTGTCGCCAAATTGGTACATCTAAGCACCATCATCATCAGCAATCAAGTCTTTAATCTTGACAGGCAAGTCGGACCAGAGGTTTCTGATATATTATGGGCATCAGAGGACAAATTCAGTAGCAAATCTGCAAGATTCTAGGTAATATATGATTATGCACCTCTGGGGTTGGCTCGGCTGGTGCTGGGGGAAACCTCTTCAGGTCCTGGCATCGGGTGGTCGCGGTTCGACTCCTGTTACCGTCTTGTGTCTTCTGGGGGTGGGGGCACAAGCGCAGTAGGATTATTCGGCCTCGGAACATTACTCCGTTGAATCCCGGATACCCACTGTGTCCCAAAAAAAAAAAAAGAAAAGAAGGTAATATATGATTATGCAGGTATATCTGTACAGTTTATATACCCTTCAATCTCGTCTTTCACATTTACATGTTACTGCACAGTTTATTGACAAGACTGGTATTCTCCTATGTGAAAGATGGAAGTTTTGGAGAGGCGGTGAGAAGGCCAGATAGAAGACCAACAATGAAGGCATTGTTATAAGTGGTCGGTTCTGCTTGGATAGAATTGTTCCTGGAATCAATGTAGGTGTCATTGAGAAATGGTCCACCAACAAGAGCTCCAGTTGCTATGTTTGGATTTGGAGATGGTGAACGAAGCCACTTGAACCCATCCTTGCAACCTGTATTAGCATCTGCCGGAATTGAAGCTCCCCTGTGATGTACATACTTGGGGTAGTCACTGCTATATCCAACGAGGTAGCTCATCTTCATTGGATTACTTCCCAGAACATAATTTGCCTGAATTAAGTTGATTGAAAACAAGATTACAATAGGAAATGGGAAAATCTAGAATCATGATCTTGGCGTGTCATGCAACAAGACTTTGGTTCTTGAGAGACTTTAGAAGTAATTTAACTGGGACCACCCTTTCTAGAGCTACTCGATGTGGCCAATTAATGCAGCTAAATCAGTTCTTAGATACTGTGATTAAAGAAAGAAGTACCTGTGAAATTGCAAAACTTCGCAGGTCCATTGGCTCGTATTGGTCTCCATTGCAATACAGGGTTGGTGTACCGGACCAGAACATGTAATCGCTATAAAGAACCGCCAAAAATGCCGAGGCAACAGAGTATTGTAAAGCGTTCCATTCTGTCACCCATATCAGCCCACCTACATGCGTAAAAATTGATGAAGTTTCACAGCTGCTTAATCATACACCTGAGAAGGTGGCCAGTGTTTGTGATGCAAGTTTAATTTGAGCCCTAGTACATACTCATGTCATTTATATAGGTGGCATTCACCTGGATTACCCCAAGATGGTTAAAATTGGTAGAGATACCAGAAATATTGTTGCTAGTTGCTACGGAACATTCATCTGCATCATGAAAATTCATCCTAAAGTGTAAAAAACTGCCCTTTAAAGATATCTTTTTGCTGGCTTTCTAACAATTCATTCATTCTCTTCTTGCTTGGCTACAAAGTTAAACAAAGAAGCCTTCACTCAATAATCATTACAACCAGATAGGTTTCGAACGATTTATTGTATCGTTTTTCATAAGATTTAGGCGAAGATTAAGGATTAAAGTTGCTCAATTAGTAGACAGAGTATCACCTTCTGTTCTATTAGGTGTTGCCAATGAGGAATAGGGGAGAAGGCTACACAGAAGAGCATCAGCAGTTCTCCTGTACTTCTGAAGGCCGAGATTTTCAGCATCAGAGGTATCGGCTGAACCAAAGAAGCTTACCCTGGACAGAAGAACCTGAATTGCACTAAAATCTAGTCAAATCATTTCCAACCCACGAGGTCATGGTTATCTTATAGATAACCAAGACAAAGCTACAGATTAACTATTAATATTGCACCACGACTATAGACTGTAGCTTAATTATTTCACTTTTAAACTTTCTATACCTGAACTCCAGCCAACTTGTTATCCCAGGAAAACCATGTCGGATTTCCCCAATTAGCAAAAGAGTTTCCATTTGCACCAGTAGTATATTTAAGGTATGACTGGTCTCCAGTAGCATGATAAAGCCAAGCAGCCGCCCACAGGAGTTCATCACCATATCCTGATGAATTGTAATACTTTTGTACTTGGGGGATGCTGATACTGTAAGAACCTCGGTAAGTATCTGCGAAACTGAACAATTGCTGAGCATGCTTCAGCAACATTTGTGAGTAGGTCTTGTTGATAGACTTGAACACTAACGAGGCAGATGCCATAGCCGCTGCGGTTTCTGCTGCAACCTCAGTTCCTGGATATGAAATGTTCACTTGTATGAGTGGCCGTGCTTCTGTAATGGCTTCTGGCCTCTCCCAGCAGTTGTGATCCACCTCAGGATCACCAACCTTTTATTGTCATTTACAGCATTCAGAGTTAACATTCCATTCATGCTTGACATAATGGAAACTAAAGGCAGAACAAGACTTATCAGGGATTACAACAATAATATTTTCATCAGCAGAGTGACAAGCCAACTTCAGAACTGAATTAACAAACCTGGATGAATAGCACATTGTCAGAAGGATGTGCATTTATGAGATAATCAGTTACCCACTTCAGGGAATCTTGAGCATTTTTCAACTGTTTCATTTCTTGCATATGTTGTCCATATTCCAAAATGGCCCACGACAACATTGTTGCAGTAAATGCCATCGGAAATCCAAATTTCATGTCATCCCCAGCATCATACACCCCTTTTGATAAATCAAGATTTTCTTCTCGTCCATCTTGCAAACCTGAATCTCCCCTCCAGGCTATCTTATTATCCACCAATTTACCAGCTGCATTAAAAATTTAAACATAAATAAAACAATAACAAGCGAATACAAAAATACATGCACGAGTGATGGGCAAAGCAAAATCAACTTAGCTCATAGTACATTTTTGAACCTCAAAGAATTGCATAGCAACCCCGAGAGCATTAGCATATTTTTCATCAACTACTCTTGGTGGTCTAGCAGGACGGTGTTGAGAACGCCTCGATCTGTGAACATCATACCATAGCGTAAATGCACAGGCGAGCAAGACAAGGGCTGCAAAAAAAATCACGAGCAGCATCCAGCTCCATCCTTTGGACTTCGTTGGTGAATCTGGTGATTTTGCTTCCATTCATTCAATCTCAACTACCTGCAACTTTCCTTTGCGTGTCACATATATATATATATATATATATATATATATATATATATATCCTGGAGGGGAAGTTCATATCAAAGCAACCATGATTATGATCAGAAGTTTGAATTAATCAATCTTGGACTGAGTAAAAAAATGGTTGATTTCATGAGTCTCTTCTAAGATATATGTGCCACAAGGATTGATCAGATTAAATATGAATTCCGTGCCGGTGGTTGATCCCTTTTTTGCACTAGGACAAAAGCGGACTGCTCTAGGGAGGAATACAGTACTTATCCAGATTGTCTCTATGCATAAGGTGATAAAGGGCATCCCAATCTATTGATACCATCCTTAAAAAATAATCATAATAAAAATGAAAACAGATACCCTCATAACTCATACATAAGTTGCTAGTAATGGTACTATGTCAATGATTATTAGCTCAGTTCAGCTGCACTCTTGGTGAGTTGCTTTCATAGCTATAGCTCTCAAAGCAGTCCTTCTCACGGCGAGAATATTTATGAGCATGATAAGATGGATTGGCTACGCTCAAAAGTTTCTCAAAAAACAATCTGCTTTAATCAGAATATTTTTGCGTTCATAAGATGTAACCTTTAGACATGCATCATCCATAAAGAAAATAGAATACTTCTCTTGAAGCTAAGTTATTAAAGCCTGGAGCATTTGATTAATTTGGTCAACCAACACAAACAACTTGCATTGTTGGATGCTGGAAATCAACCCATCCACTTAAAATAAAAATTGTAATTCCACGTAGGTAGGATTTGTCTGCCATTTTGATCCCATCTCCCAATTGATGAGTGCTACTACCAAAATTAACCATCACTGGGTCGCATAATTTTTTTCATCACTGGGTCGCATAATTTTTTTTGTCTTTAGCAACAAACACTAGTTCAGTTAGGTTGTGAATTTTTAAAGTTTTTGGATGATGATTTTGTATGCAATCGCGGTTGGCTTGCGTTTCTTGAAATATTTCCACTTCGTGGCTGCATTCTCGGTGCGTGTGTATGACAATGGATCGATAGGTTGCACTAACAACAATTATGCACCAAGAGAAAAGTGCAAAAAAAGCGGGCAACCAAAGGAGATAGCAGCAATGCCAGCTATGGCAATCCCTGGAGCTTCTGTCCCAACTTATCCAATTTATTTTGCCAGGGCACAAGGAGGACTCGATCAAAGGATAAACAACGGATTGTTGGGGAATGGATCTCTCCAGCAGTCACTGCCTTTGAGCTCTAACTGGCCTTTTGCTGGGACTGATAAATTTGGTCTTCAACCAGCTGCTACTTGGCCGGTGAATGGGATGAATACTTCTGGTGTTCTGCATGCTAGCCAAGCTAATCAACTAGTTTCTGCTCCAAAAAGCTGGCGCAGTGGTGACTGGATCTGCAGCTGTGGCTTTCACAACTATTCTTCTCGTGCACAGGTCTGACAAATCAGAAAATGTTTTAATATTTAAACTTGTTCTTCCAGATGAAGTGACATAGATCACACATCTGAATTTTGTGAAGTTGTCCTGTAGTGCAAAAAATGCAACACTCCAATGCCAGAAGCTGCACCTTCTTCTTTTGTCAGTATAGCAATTACAGGTTCGTGGATTGTCTTTTTTTATGTACTAAGTCTCTTAAACATTCACATACGGACGTGAATGTTTATTTCTTTGTTTTCTTTAATTGTGGCCTTCTTTTCCACCATTTCCATAACAGGTCCTCCTTTTATTTTTTTGGGGAGGGAAGGGGGGGCAGTGGTTGGGGGGAGCTGTATTGTTTGCTTATCATTTTGGGAGGCTCCAATGGAATGAAAGTTTGCAACGTTTATGTTCCTTAATCAGATAGTTTGAGTCTGTAATTGATCTTTGAGTTTGAGTCTGTAATTGATCTTTGCTATGCTATTTCATGGAAGCTCATGGAACAAAAAGACTAGCTTCTGAAGAACTTGTTCACGAATGGGATAGCAAGACACTGAACGCTGGACACCAATTTCTTTATGGGGTTTCAGATTGTGTATTTGATTCTAAATTGTAGCTTTGACCTTCTTTTATTTCTATAAATCTGATTTGCTGGTTATGGGTTGCAGCCTACATATTCAGGACCTGAATCTGTTGTCGGTCCTAGTGGCAGTCAACCATCTCTCATTTACTCGACCTTTCCAAGTGCAAAAGTTCAGCTTTGGGTCCAAATTTGCAATTTAATCTGCAGGTACCAGCAGCTCCTACTCTTCTTGGCGAAGGGTAATGATCGCTTCTTTGGTGCTTTGTTCATATTATGTGGAAGTTGGCAAAGGAATTTTTTTTTTTTCCTGGATGTGTTATATTCATCTGGGATGTGGTTATATATGCTTAACTTTCTCTTGTTCCTCACTATTATGTCATTACCTTTCATTGTTCTGTCCTGCCTTTCTTTGAACAGTCAAAGATTCCAAAATGAAAGTAAGTATTGGTCAAGCTACCTTCTGTGCTCGTCTGTCTTCTGACTTGGAGAATCAGATTTAAATATGTAAAACAGACCCAGTTGTGGCTTTTCTCTATGAATC
The DNA here is from genome assembly GCF_036785885.1 of Coffea arabica. NCBI lineage: Eukaryota > Viridiplantae > Streptophyta > Magnoliopsida > Gentianales > Rubiaceae > Coffea > Coffea arabica. Next base: position 36,227,996 of record NC_092327.1, read on the forward strand.
AAACATTTTTTTCTGAGCAACAAACAGATTCTTGTATGGAGCATTAAGCATATTGTATCTTGGCTCTTAATCTTTTCTTTGGTGTTTGACCCCCAAAGGACTAAAGACCGACTTGAGTCAATAATGAGGAGGAGAAAAAAATCACTTGAAGTTCAGAAAATGGTCACAAGAAATGTTCGAAAGAAGTGCCATCCTTGTAGACTACACCATAAAAGAGATCTCTAACTTCAGGACATAACTTTCAATCATTTACAAGCAACTTTCAATCTAGTACCAACCAAAGGAGTCTCTGAGGCCATCCCACAATATTAGATATGCTAGTCACTCATTGAAATTCAACATCAGCACTTTACATAGCCCTGCATATCTATCTGCTTATGCTCCTCAAGAGTGTTAGAATGACAGCCACTTTATCAGCAGAAAGTGTAACACTAGTACTACAAAACTCAAGGCAATACGTTGATAGTCAATATTGTGACCCTTGAGGAAGATATCAACTTGTGTAAGGAAAATGAGAAGAGATGTATAGATGTGATGTCCCTTTTAATCAATAAATTTAACTTCTTTTTATTTAATCGTTTTTAAGGCAAGAATGAACGAATGACAAACTCAGAGTCGAAATACATTGGTGCAAGGAGAAGAAGTCAATTTTACCTGTAGATTGGCGAGTTCGCTCGTTCTATCGGCCTTGGGTTCCAGTCAAACGGAGAAGGAGAGGGGCTCGGCGGCTCAGCGGCGGAGGAGACTGAAAATGGGTGGAGCCAAGGAGGGAAGTGGTTGGCCGAGTTGGTCAGCAAGCAGGGGCGACGGGGCTGGAGTGGGTGACTTCGTTCGCTTCGTTTGAAATAGGGTTAATTACATTTATCCTCCCTGAGGTTTGACCAAATAACGAATCAGGCCCTGAAGTTTGGCCAAACTAAAAAAGATCCGTCAAGCTCAAAATTCCATAACAAAATTAACTAGATAAATGTAATTGGATTGATTCATACATGAGCTCCTATGTTGGGAAAGTTATTTAAACATATTTTTGCTGAATCTAGATATGGTTTTGAAGAAAAGAAAAAGAGACTGCCCGTCTATGGAAGATGATGACCAACTCTTTCCTTTCCTATTTTTGATATAACAGAGTAACGCTCTTTACTCTTTCTTTTTTCTTTGTATCATTTTCCTTGCACCCTTTTTTTTTATAGTACTTGGTCTTGTTATTCTTTTATCTCTTTCTTCAATGTTTTTTCATGTGTTTCACCATTTTTTTTCTCATCTTTCTGCTCCAATTTTCTATATCTTTGTCTTATGTTGGACTAGTTTCTCACTATTTCTCACTTTTTATTTGTCAATATAACGCATGTGAAGTGAAAAAATAATTTAGAAATACGTAGAGAAAATATTCCAAAATTTTTGTGAAAACTCACAATCCAAATAAAGACTTTTCTTTCTTTTTGGCTAAAATATTCTATTTATTGAATTTTAAATTTTATTTTTTTAAATCTTTAGAACTAGGGCTTTTTCGTCATTTCACAACATCTATTAACGGAGTCAAGGATCCATTACTAACAACGGCATAAGAGTTTTTTAATCAAACTACAAGATTTATTTCGTAATATGAACAAACCTTAGGGGAGGTTTAATTTGGTTAGGTAAATATTGTAGGGAGGTAAAGGCTATTTGGTTCCAAGGCCAAGGCAAGTTACGTATAAGCTACCAAGCCATGTTATTTGGAAGGTAAACATTGTATACATAGCCTATAAAATGATAATGGCTGTATAAGGACTCAAAATCCCACCACAACAAGCCTTAACAAAAATGAGCAAATCCTTATGGCTGAGTTTGGCCCCAATAAAACTTCAAGTATTTTTTTTCCCTACAAAATAGAGGATACATACATTATAAAATTCAAGTATTTTTTTTCCTACAAAATTTAAATATTAGTATAGGATAGAATAACCCATCTTTAAAATACAAAGAGCAGGTGAGGCCCCAATTTTCAAATCTTTGTGGGTTTTTGATGCAATAATTATTAAACCAACCTTTTGTTGTGGGATGAAAATTTAGGTGTAGGTTAAACCCAACAACATTTTTGGTTCAGGTTTAGGTTTAGCTATTGTCATCACGGTTAAGAGTTAGGGCAACTAATTTAGTGGAAATTTGAATTAGGTCATAGGTAATTCAAAGTCTTGTAAATTCACATGTAGTTATATCTAATTATCTAAGAAGGGCATTCAAGTGAAATAGTTTCCAAGAAAAGTGCTTATAAAGTTATGGTGCATAATACAAGCTGCACAAGGGGCAGATTTAGTGCAGCATTTTATGGGAAGGATGCAAAGATTTAGTACAGATGCTCTATTTCTAAGGTTTTTTCTGACTGCTGCTATTGAAAGTGCGTCCAAAGTGGTGGTGGTTTATAGAAAAAGTACAACAATGGACAAATTTCAGAAACTAAGAAAACTTGACCTCTCTCTCTCACATCATTTTTCTCTTCTGACCATAAAAATCATAACTCAATGATGTAGTCTGAATTTCAGTCTTGCCATCAGCTTCACTTTCACTGTTTACATCTCTACAAATAACCAATATTACCCCTTCAAATCTGCAACCAGCAGAGCAGATCTTGCTTCAATTCACAATTTCACATGCTACAACTAACTCCATTGATCGGCCTAGGAACAAGATTGCATGAGAGAAATTACAGCATTTTAATGCTTGCTTGCTACTATTATTGTGAATTTAAGATGATCCCACTTTGCTTAAACAAAATCATTGCATGTGAAATGTGTTAGGTTGTTTAGCCTGAGCAAGCATTTGGACTACTTCTCGCATGGTTGGCCGCTCAATGCTATGTTCTTGAACACACAGCATTGCAACAAAGAAGACCTGCATTGCTTCATTAAGGGGAACATTTTTAAGCCTTTCATCTAGGATCTTCACCACCCCTTCTTTGCTCCAATTTGTCAGAATATTTGCCCACTGAACGATATCTAAACCTTCTTCGCCAAAGTTGCCAACGGGCCTTCTACCTGTTATAAGCTCCAAAAGTACCACTCCAAAGCTATAAACATCACTCTTTTCATCAACTTTCAAGGTGTAAGCATACTCTGTTAGGTGAAAGGAACAAATAAAGGCCAACCAGTTAGTAGTAATATACGCAAAAATCAGGAAGTATAATTCGCAGAAAGTTAAAAAATTTCAATAGCGAAAGGAAATTCAACATGCAAATGTATAAAGGGTAGCACCAGTCTTTTACAATATGCCTGAGTCACTATTCTCTTACACTGAAAAGCATGGAATTTCAACCATCAGTGGATGAAAGTGACGGCATGTGTTTCATAAAGGGAAAGGTGACTGTCTGTATTTCTTTTTATCTTTCTCTTTATGGGTCTTGGAGAAAGTGAAAGCTTAGATCCCAATTAGGATTCCGAAGTTGGGATTCCGAAGGAGGAATACTTTGGATTCTTGTACATTTTCATGGTTGTTCAGTTTAAAGTAGAAAACTTGCTTCTTTGTCTTCGGTACCTGAATGAATTCACATTAGAGGTTTTCAAGAATCAGGAGCAGGATAAAAGCTATGGAAGAATTTTCCTTTAAGTCAGTGGTAATCTTGCTTTTCTTGGAATCCACTCCTGTGCACACTACTGTGGTAATCTTGCTTTTCTTGGAATCCACTCCTATGCACACTACTGTGGTCCAAAGGTAAGTATATATCGTCCATGGATAATATACCATGGAATTATGAGTAAAAGAGGGAATATCAAATAAGGTGTTATAGCTTTCGGTTCAGAGGAGAACTAGATTTTTAGAAAAAGACTAGATCTTGATGATATTATGAAATAAAAAGACTAAAAGAACAAGGATCTGAAGTATCTGTGAGTGATGCTTAAATGCTGAAATTTAGATTGATGACATTTGATAATGAATTAAAGAAAATACCTGGAGCAATGTAGCCGTAGGAGCCTGCAATTGCAGACATGCACTCTGATGTTCCATTATCTTGCAAGAACTTTGCTAGACCAAAATCTGCTACATGAGCCTCAAAATTAGAATTAAGCAGGATGTTGTTGGACTTCACATCGCGGTGAATAATTAGAGGGGAACAATCATGGTGTAGGTAACAAAGGCCTTTCGCAGCTTCCATAGCTATTTTTAGCCTCGTATCCCACTGCAGATATATTCCAGTCTTTCCATGAAGAACTTCACCTAAGCTTCCATTTGGCATATATTCATAGACAAGCAAGTTTGTCTCTTTATTGGAACAAAATGCCAGCAACCGGACGATGTAACGATGTCTGATCCTCCCCAGTGTTTGAATTTCTGCCGATAGGCCATGATCATGAGACCCTTTGCTTATTCCCAACCTTTTCACTGCTACTTCCTCTCCATTTGGCATTGTACCTTTATACACTATCCCTGCTCCACCTCTGCCAATGATATTGTGCTCTTTCAAGCACTCTAATATGTCCTCGCTTCCAAATTCTAGCTTTTGAAATGCTGTCAGCTTCCAGGACTTTGAGTGTTTTCTTGCATTTCTGGTCTTAATTATTGCCAGAACAGCAAAAATTAGCGAACAAACTAGGAGTCCCAATGCGAATATGAGCTTGTACTTGGCTGGGACCTTTGATTTGCCATCACCTTGGTAGTTGTGCGCTAACTCTGCAGCGGTAGAGTAGTTGCAAGGATTCGAGTAGGATCCACAAAGATCAGGATTGTCAACATAAGCGGTGGAGTTGAAAACTGAATATTGTCCAGTTTCAGGTATTGAACCACTAAAGTTATTGTGGGAAAAGTCAGCAGAAGTCAGGCTTTTGATGGAACCAATTTCCTTCGGAAGTTTCTGGCTCAAATGGTTCCAAGAGATGTTGAAGTAATTCAAGATATGAATTTGAGCAATTTGAACAGGAATCGGACCTGAAAGTTGATTTTGGCTCAGGTCTAAGTAAGTGAGAGAGAGACATTTACCAATTTCTGGTGGAATGTTGCCAGAGAAGTTGTTTTTACTCATGTCTAACCTCAACATGTTACCAAGACTCCCAATTTCGGACGGTATATTGCCTGAGAAATGGTTACCGTTTAGAAGAAGAATCTTCAGACCAGAGAATTTTCCAATGGATGTGGGAAGAGGGCCAGATAACCGATTGTTGGATAGGTTGAGGCCCTCAAGTTTTGTAGACACCTGGGTATTCGTTTCTTCAAGTTGTCCAGCAAGTAGATTGTTCTGCAGTTCCATTAGTGATAGATCAGGCAAGTAAAGAAATCCATGTGGGATTGACCCACTCAAAAAATTTTGCCCCAGCCTGACTCTAGAAAGTGATTTGCAACGGCCAAGATCATCAGGTAAAGGACCAAGAAGAAAATTGTTGAGCAAAATTAAGATTCTCAACCTCCTACCAGAGCACAGAGTACTTGGTACCAATCCTGTGAGCTTGTTAGTTGAAAAGTCAAGTTCAATTAGCTTACCATTCTGTCCCAGCTTTTGAGGAATAGATCCTGTGAAGTTATTTTGCCAAAGTTTCAACACTTCCAACTGAGGCAACTCTTCAACGAACTGAGGTATTTCACCATGAAGTCTGTTCATGAATAAGTTCAAGAGGGTGAGCTCTTGTAGTGGGGAAAGCTCAGCTGGAATCTCTCCTGTGAGAACATTATTTGAAAGATCAAGAGATTTCAAGCTAGCTAAATTCCCAAGCTGAGGAGGAATTGAACCACTAAGCTGATTGGTTTGCAAGAAAAGAGTGTCCAATATTTTCAGATGGCCTAATTCTGCTGGAATTGGACCCACCAAGCCACAATTTGCAAGATCCAAATGGACTAAGTTGATCAGCTTGCCAAGCTCTGACGGAATTCCCCCATCAAACGTATTGAAATATCCCAAGTAGAGCCACTGTAGACTGGTAAGATTACCAAATTCACCAGGAATAAAACCACTCAAATCATTCCCTGCCAGGGATAGAAAATTGAGCTGGTTTAGGCCTCCATAGCTAGCTGGTATTTGCCCTGAAAAGTAATTTCCACCCAAGTTCAAGTACTGCAGCTTCTGAAGTTGAGAAATACCAAATGGAAGTGGACCTGAGAAGTTGTTGTTATACCCATCCAGAACTTCAAGTTCCTGCAAGTGGGAAAATTCCCAGCTCAAATTTCCACTAAAAACATTGTTGGAAAGATTGAGAATTCGCAGATTTTCAAATTTGTGAATTTCGGGCAAGAAAACTCCAAAGAAGCTGTTGCCAGCAACTGAAATGTTTATGAGGGATCGAAGTTCAGTTATTGCAGGTGAGAGAGAGCCTGAGAGGTTTAAATTGGATATGTCTAATGAAACTACTAATCTATTTTCATCACATGTGATGCCATTCCACATACAGAGGAACATGTAGTTTGACATATTCCAACTATCCAGAGAAGGGCTTGAAGTCTGGAACTTTTGTTTGACAGAAACAAGAACTGACGCCTGCCTTCTGAGAAACAAATTATGTGATGCATGACTCAACGTAGCAGTAGTAGTAAGGAAGGCTAGGAGAAGAGAAGGGAAGATGGCTAGTCTGATCACAAGATTGAGAGTTGCCATTCGTAGCTGATATGTGGGAAAAATCGAGTTTTAGCTACTTAGCTGATTCCAACCTTTTCAAGAACAGCATATGAATAAACCATTGGTTTCAAAAGATTTTTATGATGAACGAGTGAAACAAATAGAGAGAGGAGAGGTTCAAATATGAAGCTTGGAGTATGGAGTGGAGGTCCTTGGATGCTATTTGGATTTAACTTTGAGCGATTCACTGGAATTTCTTTCCCTGTAAATTGTGGATTCATCATCTTTAACTTTATCAAGAAAAGCAAAAGCAAAGTTCAAGAATAAAGATGCATCTTCCTGTTAGGCAGTCGGCCGTTTGATTTGATCAATTAAAGATGCAGTATTTTGTTACTGTGAATACCTTTTTGTTTGTTATTTTTTGTTTACATGTAGCCTAATACCCGTATAATATATGATCCTTTTGCTTTGCCTTGAAACACTGGTGAAGATGCAAAACACAGTCAATCTGTCATTTTAAACTTGTTAGGAATAAAATCTACTTAGGGCTTGCAAAATTCTGCATAAAATTCTTTTGTTTTATACATTGTTTTCTTCTTTCTATGTGAGAGTACCTTGGATATGGGACCCTAGTGCTCCTTTGTTACATAGGCATGGAAAGCAAACCTGGCAATTTAGGGAGCCCGCCTCTCAAACTTTAGACCACTCCCAAGAAAAGCAAAAGCTTTGCTCTCATTTTAAAGTTTGCATGAATCAATGCTTTAAAAAGTTTCACCCCTCTCTCCCTCTCTTCCCTTTACTGCCTCTTTCTCAATCAAGCACTCAAAACCAAAGAGGGAAAGGAAAATGACAGTTAACCTGTATTTTATTTGGTCAATGACTTTAAACGGCTGAGGGAAAGTCAAAAAAGAATCAGCCTTATGGGGTCATATGCTGTTTTATGAACTTAACTGTGTTGTGTTTTGATTCGAATCTCTCTTTTTGGTTTCAGAATGATTAATCCATAGTCTTATCATCTTAATAGCTTCATCACGTGAAAAAAAAATACCAAATTAAGTGAGCTTTTCTAATAAAACCGACAGTAGTCCGAGTCTATCCCTCCACCATAACAGGTAGTTTTTGTCAGAAAAGTTCAAATGAACCAACAAATAGATTCTAACTTTGAACAAAAATCAGTCGAAACCCTTCAATTCTATGAGCCAAATAATCCATAATGTTTATAAGTGATTGCTAGGCAAGTAGGCACAATGTGGCTTTTTTTTTTTTTTGGGGGGGGGGGCTAGAGTAGAGGGCTTCTTCCACCCATGATCATGATCATGATCATCTCATGTGTGATGATTCAAGCTGAGTTTGACCCTCCATTAAATCAAAAAATATGTGTTCTTGCAATCAAAGCAAAGAAAGTGGGCAGCAGACTTTTATACAAATAATGAAGGACCAAATGTAGCAGAAAAAAAATTGAGCCAAGCAAAAGGGACCAAGAGGGAACATATTCAATATATCTCAATGCGTGCAGTAGACCAATGCACTCAATCTTGCATCCTGATAAGGATGCTTTCTCCTGCACATACAACACGCACCCCGGCCAGGCCTGTTTGTGTAGCTATGATACTAACAGCTATGCATTATGATGCATGATGACTGTTCATGGAAAGGTACGTAGTTTTATTATTATAAATGGAATCTTCTTTTTTTCGATTTGATATATATATATATATGGTCATGTCATATGATCATATTCTCCACTCACAATTCACAAAGGTGTCACAAAACCCACAAGCTGCTTGGAGGGCCAAGCTCGATCATAAAATTTTGTGTATGGCCTTGTTTAGCGAGCTAATAGTGGGAAAGATTTGGATAGAGTCAGTCATTATCTGCCCAGCAAAGATTTGTTGCAGTGTCAAAACATGTCCAAGTTGCTGCCATTTGACTGGATGGTATTCAAATGGTGGAGCTTTGCAGCTTTGTGTGCCAGAAAATGTTTCTTTAGTTAAAGTATGATAAGGTACGTAGAGATCAAATGAAAAAAAAAAGGAAGAAGAAGAAGAAGTAAAATAAGAAGCAGCATGGCATGAGATATGAAAACTATCTTTTTGGGCCAAGGATCCACTGAACATTTTCATGCCCCTATTTTTCAATGGAATCTTGACATTTGAACTAATTCCATCGCAGCAGCAGATCGATTTAAGTTACGATAACGCTTTAGTCCAAATTATGAGGAGTTATATATAGCTTTTAAAACTACTTGATAATTATATGAAAAAGTGTTAAAACACAGGTTAATAAACTACACTATACCCTTGAAGCTGTGTAGATTGCAAATTGATCAGGAGTGCTAATAAATTTCAACAATTTTAAAATTCTCTTTGAATTCATGCTCCCATATTATATGCTTAAATTTTTCCTTAATCTCAATTCTGCACGTAACCTTGAGGATAATGTGAGTTCCTAGAAGGATTAATAAATGCACAAGCAGATTTGCCAAGATTCATTCTGCTAGCCATGCAAAAGTTACTTTAAAGTGTCGCTTTTCATCTTTTGATACATAACCAATGAAATTTCACCTGTGTGCTTGTTTGCTGGGGTCTCCTCAAACCCGTTACAAATATTGGAGGGTCCAGAATCTCCATAGCTAAGTGATTGTGAAGCTTCAACAAACTTAATTCTGACATTATCTATGCAGGCATATGTGTATAATAATACGCAGGCAAAAACAAGTGAAGTCACATTAAAAAAGGAAGTGACTTTGCTGTTATCCAAATTTTTCTTCTGAAATTGACTGGTGATGCAAGATTAAGAATGCCTGCAGCCCTCTTTTACATTCATCAAAATTATTGCTGGACCTTAAAGTATATCTACGTCCTGATTAAGTTCGGTGTGATTTGTGGATTGGTTCGCACGCAAAACCGAGATGATGTCCCATGTTCAAAACTAACCTATTCCAGCTTGGGCCTCCAAGTGCAATGTTTTGAAACTCGGACAGACAGGTAATTGAACCGGTAAAGTGGTCGGGTGAATATTGAACCTGTTCAACTCTGGTTCATTGATTTTTTTAATTTTTAAAAATAAATATAACAAATAAGTAGAAATGTGTAAAATCAACACGAAAATCTTAAATTTTGTAATATCTTTAGGAGAAGATTCACTGATCTATAATACCTTCTAATTCATCTACCAAATAAAATAAAAAGTATTTCATAAAAAAAAATTATGAACAAATCTATCCAATATCTTAAATTAAACAAAGAAGAGTTTAACTTTCCCAATTCAAAAATAAATTTGATAGGATTTGTAAAATTAACTCCAAAAAATGTAGAAAATCATGAATATGAAAACAAAAGATAGAACAGGAAAGGAAAAACAAGTGTGCTTCTTTATCTGCTAAGTTCAACTTCATTATTGTTTTGACCATCAATAATGTAAAAGAAAAGATAGAAAAGAAAAGAGAAAAGGAAAAAAAGAAAAGAGATGAGCGGAGCTTGTAAAGTGGCTTGATAGATTGTAATTTTATCATTTATTTTATAATTAATTTCCCCTATTACTTAACCCAACGTGAATTAATTATTAGATTCTACTCACTTTTCGTAATTTGCATTTATTTCAGGGAGTAGAATAAAAATGTCACAATCAAGGCCAATTTGACGGTCATCGGGAAAGAGTTCAAATAGCAGGCAATCAAGGGCATTCTTGGAACAAGAAGATGCATGACCTTTTTGGTAATTTTGACCGAAGACAGCAACTAGAAAAAGGGAAAGGAAAGCAAACCTCAGAGTCTTCTTTTTCTCGGGTGCGGCGGACGCCGCACAGGAGGAGGAGTAAGCACTTAGATAGGAAATATAGGAATTGCAGAGGAGAGCTGGCTTTAGTCTTAGTCTTTTCGTCTTGTAGCTTAGCCCTTGAATTGGTGGGGGACCACAAGCTAGTGAAAGGCATTTGGTCATTTGGGCTTCAAAGAAAGCAACGTAGGAACAAGAAATACTTGGGAGGCTTTGTCCACATGTGTGGGGACCACCTAGATAGCTTTTAGTCATCTTTCTTTTGTTGCTTTAAAAGGGGACAACGTACAGAAGCAAAATATATCGAGGGCTTTAGTTTTAGTTTTTTAGTTTAGTTCTAGTTTTCTTTCTTTGGACTGGCCTCTGACACACGCCAGGTATTCGACAATATTCCCCAACGGGGAGATTTCTCATGAGGCGTGGTTAAGCTTTTCTAGTCAAGGGGACAACTGATGATTTGGTTCGACAATTACTGTGAGATCGAATCTGTTTTAATTATTTTCTTCATTTATTAGTATTTATATGTTTCTTGATTTTAATTGCTATGGCCTTGTGTATGATTGATTAGTGCGCAATAATTAATTATTCATATAGGCTATTTTTGCTAAATAGGGGTAATTGAATCCGTAATTGTTCGTTATCTCTACCTCAGTAGCAACTGGCGTAATTGGGTTTATGTCAGGGGAGTATATGATCTAATTTAAACAAACCCTCGTAGCGTGTTTGTTGGTTAGGATTGGGCCTTTCTAATTATTAATGCAATCTAGAAATTAAATCCTACGGTCGTACCTAGGGTTATTTTTGGGTTAGAGAAATAGCTAACGGTCGTACCTTAGCTATCGAGAAATTAAGGAAGGGTTGGTTGTTTATCGCGTGCATGACAACTATAACTAATCTATTGCTAAATGTTGGAATTATTTCTGCATCAATGATCAGTGCATGAACCATTTCTGATGTGTACCCTTGGCTAGAGTTTCCCCAATCATTTCTTTTAATTAATTATTTTCTGCAGTTAATTTATTTAGTTAGCATTTAATCCAAAACCTCCCATACTTTGGACTCTAGAAGAAACAAATTATCCCCAATCCCTGTGGATTCGACCCTACTCACCGCTATATACAAAATCTGTATTTTTCTCGAGTAGGTATTTATTATTGTACAGGTTCGGCACCTGTCAATTTTTGGCGCCGTTGCCGGGGACTGGTGTCAGATTAATTTGTTTCCTTTTGAGTTCATTTTGTTTTCATTTTTTATTTATTTTTTTTCTCTTATTTTTTTTGATATAGTTTATGGCTTCTAACACTCCGTATTTTGGTGATGTATTGGATTTTATTTCCGGGCAAGGCGATGAGATTTGTTTTTTTCCTGAGTTTGCATATGCAGAGGCACTAAAATCTATTAGAAAAAGAATGGCTGCTGCAACCTGTAAAATTTGTTATGCCAGGGATCATTCAAGCGGTATGTGCCCCGAATATCAGGATAATCTGAGTGTCCCACTCAAAAATTATGGAGATTTTTCACCCTGGTCTCAAACGTGGTATAACCCTAATCCAAACGGGTATGATCAAGGATGGTGGGATATCTCCAGTTATGATTATACAACAGGGCCAATGGATTTTCAACAGCAAGAGTCTCAACAACCATCGTCCATGTCAGGTATGTCTTTTCAGGAATTGGGTGAATTATTTATTAATACATACAAATTCCAACAGGAGACACAAATGAGGAATGAGATGACGAAAGATGCAACGAGTTATCTGGCAGATCAACTATGTCTATTGACATCCAGAATGAATCAATTGGCTTCTCAAATGGAAGAATTGCCCTCGAAAACCATTGTTGATCTAGAAGAAAATGAGAGTGCAATTTGCTTGACTAGTGATGAGGAGATGCAAGAGTGTCAAAATGAGAAATCTACAGATGCAGTTGAAAAAGAAGCTGCAAAAGAAGAAATGGAACCCCAACCACAACCCATTCAAGTGAAAGAATCCAGTGAACAATCTCCAAATGCGGTGACATCTCCTCCACTCCTTCATCAATATTCTTCTGACTCTTACTCTTCAATTCCTGTTAACGAAATTGACTTTATTATACCAGACAATTTTGAATTTCATGACAGGAATAAATTAAGAGTGGCGATGGCGAGATATCTTGAACCAATAAATGCAAGTGAGGGAGGAGTGAATGGAGAATGCAAATTATCATCGACTCGTTTGGCGCCATTCACTAGTCCATGGAAGCCCGTAGCTCGTATGCTCAAGGATTATTCTATTTATGAGGGTTATCAGGACTATATAGAGGATGAAGCAGTAAGACGAGCCACAAGATTTTATCCTCCATGAGCAAAACATGATAATGTCTAGCCAAAGACATTAAAGAAAGGCGCTCCTTGGGAGGCAATCCAATTGTTCCTTTTAATTGTTTGTTCATTTTCGTGTGGTAGTTTAGATGTGCTCTCCTTGAATTCGACTGATTTTGGGTTTCAATTTTCGTTTTTGTTGATTTATAGGTGCCATTCAGTCATGACGCGCCCGCGTGGTGATGTGCAGGAAGCTCACGACCAGAAACTTCTGGGAGCTCTCTTGCTCTCTTGACGTGCCCGCATCACGTTCGCGGGAAAGGTAAGTGTTCAAAGAAACTCAAGAACGATTATTGATTTCCTGTTAATCACTACTTTTGAATTTCAAAAATAAATTTTGTCAATAATAATAATAAAAAAAAAAAAGAGATGATATATGAAAAAATTTTCCATTAAAAAAAAAAAAGGGAGTCTTTCATTGAAAAAAAAAATCTAAAATGAAAAAAAAAATGAAAAAGCAAAAAAAAAAAAAGAAAAAAATTTTCAACCGTAGCTAGGTTTCTCAATTTAAAAAAAAAAAACAATTTTTTTTCCCTTTTCCTTCTTTTTTTTTCTTTTCTTTCTTTCTTTCTTCTTCTTTCTTTCTTTCTTCTTCTTTCTTTCTTCTTCTTTCTTTCTTCTTTCTTTCTTTCTTCTACTCTGTTCTCCTGCTAGTCCGTCGCCCCTGCTACCCGCGCACTTCCAGCTCAGTGCCGCCCTCTGCTCTCTCTCCACCACCAGATCTGCTCCCTCCACGTCGCCACAGCTGCCGTCCGCCGCGGTCCGTCACCGCCATCGCGTGCTACACCGCGCACTACCCACTTCCTCTCCTCTCCAGCGCGCGCCAACCACCCATCGCCGCTGCCTTCCACCACCGCACGCCAGATTGTGCCACCACCAGCTCGATCTCACCACATCGGTGCCCCTCCGCTGTTCCCGCCGACCCCTTAGCCACTCGAGAGGGAAGTTTCGTTGTCCTTTTCACTTTAATTGCTTTATTCCCTCCATTGAGGACAATGTAGGATCTAGGTGTGGGGGGGACAGCTATACTAGTTCTTTATTTTTAGTTTGTTATTTGTCCACCTCTCGTTCATTTTTTCTTCTTTTTAGTGATTGGCTCGTAAGTGCATGCCAAGGTTTGATGTTAGATTATTGCCTCTATTTCTACTTTTGCCAATTTTTAATAATAAAAGGGTACCAAGTTAATGTGGTTGAATCCAAAAACATCTCTTTGGTGAATATCAATGATTGTTTTACTCTTATAATTTTTGGTTAACTATCCTAGGCATAGGGAATGATTATTAGCATTTTCATGTGAATTGGTCCGGTTATTAACCTTAGTTCTCCATGTTTGAAAATGAGGCTAGCTGATGCAAGTTTTCTTTTGGTTCTTGTGTTATATTGAGTTTTTGTGATTTTTAACTATGAATAAACTTGACTGTACTCCGCTATTAGTTACTACTGAGTAACCGGGGATCTGCACCTAAAAGTGTTGATTCTCGCGTCAAAAGGTAGTAGTTCCTATGAGTACGTGGTCACGTGGCGATAGAAGCTGAGTAACCGGGCTCCTTCATCTGGCCAATGTTGGAGTTCGCGTCAAAAGGCTCTAATGGCTAGCGACAAGTCTTTTGTTACTATTGAGAAAAGGAAAAAAAAAAAGAAAAGAAGAAAAGTAGGAAAACGTGAAAAAAAACAAAAAAGTCAAGGTTGTGTTAGTGTGTAATAAAAGTTAGTTTGCCGAATTATGGATTTAATGTTGAGATTTTGGTTAATAGTTGGACCATTTGCTGATAAATGTTATGCGACATTCCTTTTTCTTAGATAAGTTAACCTGAAATTGGAAGAGTTTATGGTTTAGAAGCTAACCGGAGTGATGTTTCTTGGACTTGACCATTGATGCTTGAATATTATTTTTTCTTGGTATCATGGCAATTTGTTGGATAGAGCAATAGCCACTATCAAATATTGGTGTTTGTTTCTTGTTCTCATGCTTGAGGACAAGCATGGTTTAGGTGTGGGGGGAATTGATAGGTTGTAATTTTATCATTTATTTTATAATTAATTTCCCCTATTACTTAACCCAATGTGAATTAATTATTAGATTCTACTCACTTTTCGTAATTTGCATTTATTTCAGGGAGTAGAATAAAAATGTCACAATCAAGGCCAATTTGACGGTCATCGGGAAAGAGTTCAAATAGCAGGCAATCAAGGGCATTCTTGGAACAAGGAGATGCATGACCTTTTTGGTAATTTTGACCGAAGACAGCAACTAGAAAAAGGGAAAGGAAAGCAAACCTCAGAGTCTTCTTTTTCTCGGGTGCGGCGGACGCCGCACAGGAAGAGCAGTAAGCACTTAGATAGGAAATATAGGAATTGCAGAGGAGAGCTGGCTTTAGTCTTAGTCTTTTCGTCTTGTAGCTTAGCCCTTGAATTGGTGGGGGACCACAAGCTAGTGAAAGGCATTTGGTCATTTGGGCTTCAAAGAAAGCAACGTAGAGAGACTTGGAACAAGAAATACTTGGGAGGCTTTGTCCACATGTGTGGGGACCACCTAGATAGCTTTTAGTCATCTTTCTTTTGTTGCTTTAAAAGGGGACAACGTACAGAAGCAAAATATATCGAGGGCTTTAGTTTTAGTTTTTTAGTTTAGTTCTAGTTTTCTTTCTTTGGACTGGCCTCTGACACACGCCAGGTATTCGACAATATTCCCCAACGGGGAGATTTCTCATAAGGCGTGGTTAAGCTTTTCTAGTCAAGGGGACAACTGACGATTTGGTTCGACAATTACTGTGAGATCGAATCTGTTTTAATTATTTTCTTCATTTATTGGTATTTATATGTTTCTTGATTTTAATTGCTATGGCCTTGTGTATGATTGATTAGTGCGCAATAATTAATTATTCATATAGGCTATTTTTGCTAAATAGGGGTAATTGAATCCGTAATTGTTCGTTATCTCTACCTCAGTAGCAACTGGCGTAATTGGGTTTATGTCAGGGGAGCATATGATCTAATTTAAACAAACCCTCGTAGCGTGTTTGTTGGTTAGGATTGGGCCTTTCTAATTATTAATGCAATCTAGAAATTAAATCCTACGGTCGTACCTAGGGTTATTTTTGGGTTAGAGAAATAGCTAACGGTCGTACCTTAACTATCGAGAAATTAAGGAAGGGTTGGTTGTTTATCGCGTGCATCACAACTATAACTAATCTATTGCTAAATGTTGGAATTATTTCTGCATCAATGATCAGTGCATGAACCATTTCTGATGTGTACCCTTGGCTAGAGTTTCCCCAATCATTTCTTTTAATTAATTATTTTCTGCAGTTAATTTATTTAGTTAGCATTTAATCCAAAACCCCCCATACTTTGGACTCTAGAAGAAACAAATTATCCCCAGTCCCTGTGGATTCGACCCTACTCACCGCTATATACAAAATCTGTATTTTTCTCGAGTATGTATTTATTATTGTACAGGTTCGGCACCTGTCATGGCTTTTAAAAGTGAAGATTTTTAAAGGAGAAAAGGAATTGAGAGTTTCTTTAGTTTTTAGTTGGATTAATCATTTTGTTTTTAAGTTGGGCTGACTAAGGTTTTTTTTTTAATTGTGGGAAAAAATGGCCCATCAATCAACTAAGTTGTAGATATTGGGGCTTGATAGAATCCAAAAAAAAAAAAGAACTACTCATTAAAAAAGTCCAAGTCCCAAGTCAAAACTCAAAAACTGGACTTGACTAATTTAACCGATTTATTTCGGTTCACCAATTTTGATAGATTTTGACTGATTTTTTTTTAAAAAAATTTCTTGGGTTTCTTATAGAATCGAACCAATATCATGGCCAATTCGCAATTTGATTGGTCGAACCAGTCGATTTGATCCGGTTCTTAAAACACTGATCAAGTGTTCCACTTGTATACCTTAATTGGTGTCTACATGTTTTTTTAAATTCTTTTTTAATTCTCACAAGGTCCTCCTATTTGGGGGGAGAGAGACCATGGCCTTCCTTTTTCTTCTCTTCTCAAAAGGTCTTCCTATTCAAGAGAGATACCATGACCTTCCTCTTTGAGAGAAAAGTGGATGAACTATTATCCCAACAACTTGATAATGTCAAATTGATCACTGGAGTGGTTATCAAGGAATTGCCATGGAAGGTTCTTCACTTGCCTTCTGATACATACACTGTAAGAACCATCTGCACTAAGTGGCGGCATTGTCATTGTGTGTTTTCACACCTTTTAAGCAACTTGAAAAAATGTTGGGTTGAGCACTACTTGGAGCTTGATCCTAGTATAACCAATCCCAATTATCCTTATGAAAAGAACACAAATTGATCTAGAACCCAAAAAAAAAAAAGATGAAACAATTAAAAATATTAATTGAAAGAACAACCCCAAGAATATTGTAGGGGTGGCAATCGGGTCGAGTTTGGGTTGGCGGGTCGGGTTGAGATCCGGGTATAACAGAAAACCCGCTGACCCGAAATGACCCGCCAACCCGAAACGGGGGACAGGATACGAATCCGAAAATTTCGAGTTGGCGGGTCGGCCCGAAATGACCAGAAATTTAAATTTAATTTATTAATTTATCACTGTAATTTCTAATAAAATCAATTTCTCACAAAATTAATTACATAATCAATTAATAAAAATTTAAATAAATAATTCCAAACCAAATCTAAAATAAATTAAACACCATAAAAGTGTTTTATCCCAAACCAAATATAAAATAAATTAAAATAGTATATAAGTAAAAAATAATATAATATATTATTTGTCCAAATATAATAATTTCAACTTCACACAAGTTAAATAAATTCATTTAGGATTAAGTAATTAATGCCTTTGAAAAAAAAGAATAACTTAGTTTAGTTAGATAAAATAATTTTTATGTTTATTAAATTATTTTTAATTCGTAAACGGGTCATATCGGGTCACCCATGGGTTGACCCGAAATCGACCTGTTTTCTTTTCGGGTTCGACCCGATTCTGACTCGAACTCTCGAAACCTCAATCCAAACCCATTAATTTCGTGTAATTAATAATTTCTTGAACCATACTCCAAGAATTAAAATAATTTCTTCTTTTTTTATTTTTCTTTCAATTTATCTAATTTTTAATATTCATTTTTAAGATTTAAAATAATTATTGATTCAAAACTATTTATGGAAGCAGAGATATGATTTTTATAAAATAATAAGCAAAAACGTTTTTCTATTTTTTTGGATTACTTGAAGGTTAATAAATAAAAATATGTTCTTTTTTTAATGCAACATGGCCTCAATAAGGGCATTTTCGGCATTAAGGGGGTTTTTGTTAAATGTTTGATCATTCAAAGGGTGAGACCGTTATTTGGACAAATTACAGGGATTGATTGGTAATATGGTCAAACCTCAGGGTAGGTAAATGTAATTAACCCTAAAAAAAAGGTATTTATTATCACCCCCATAATGGCTAACGATGGAGAAAAAGAAAGAACTACAGGCGTGCTTTTCCCTTTTGGTGAATTTTAAAGGCGTAAATTCGATTTTACTAAGATCACGCCTCCAAAGAGACGTATATCCTTCTCCTAAAAGGACTTTAAAGACGCAACTTCAACTGGCATCATATCGCACGCCTTCAAGTGCTGTCTCAGCTTGTAGTTGGAATTTCAAAAATAATACAATTAAGAGGAAAGATTGACAGGAAAGCCCATCCTATAAAATTTCATCGTTCCATTACCCGTTCCCAATCCTGCTCTCTCGCCCTTAAAAGCCCTACTAGATCTCCGTGCAATTCACAATCGCCGGCGGCTGCAGCAGGTACGCCACCACAACCACCTTTCCGACGGCGACGTCATAGTAAGACCAAATAAATTTCCTTTTCGCGGTTCACTACTTTAAATTTTCTTTTCCTGCACAAATCATGAACATTTATGGAATTTATTCTCTGAGATTCTCCGGAGCTAGGGTTTTTTTAAAAAAAATGATTTTTGGGGTTTATTTGGGAAGAAGGATTCTTTATCCTAGAAATTGATAAACATGTTTTTTGAAACATCGAGCAGAAGTAACAAATGCAGACAATGAAGCAATCAAAGGATCCCTTTGAAGTTGCATTCGAGGAGCAAGAAGAATCACCACCTGAATCACCTATTGCCGCTGATGAGAATGAAACACAAACCCCAGCAGCAGCAGCAGCTAGTGGTCAAGGAGATGACGTTGGTACAAGCGTTCCACCTTCATTGCCTTCAACCACCACTGGTGCGGCGATTTCAATTGGAGCTGCTGGTCCAATTGTCAAGTCCAAAGAAGAAGATGAGGAGGAAGATGAAGACAACATGGAAATTGAGCTTGGCAAGTTCCCTCCCAGTGGTGACCCTGATAAAATGGCCAAAATGCAGTAAGTCTTATGTTGGATTCTCGTTAATATGTTTGTTTCCCTTAAATTTATTCCTAATGCTAAGAAAATTATTGCACCAAAATATCTTTCCATGTATTGTTATAGTCTATGGCATTTGCCAGATGATTGAAGTGCATTTACATCACATACACGACTTTTACTCATTTCATTTCAAGAACATTGTATTTGCATCATGATTTTAGGAAACAATAACGTGGTTTAGAAAAGAAAATTGTGTGATGTTTGAGAAAAAAGGGGGAAAAAAAAGACACCAACTACTTATGGGAAATGGAAAAGAAGATAGGGTGATAACATGATTGGAGCGTGAGTTCTGGTAAGGAAAGGCGACGAATTTACCGTTTCTCTTTTTGTTCATAATATTGCCTGTTACTCTTCAAAGTTATAGAATCTATTTTTTAGGCCATAAGGTCACTCCTGTTGCAGGATAGGTAAAATATATATATCTACTAAAAAGGGGGAAAAAAGATGGGAGAATGACAGAAATTTGAGTTAAACCAAAGGAAAGTTTAATGTGAATTACCATTTCATGTATTCTCAGCAATCACATGTTACCTAGTAAGGACAAAGAAGTCATTTTTAGTTGTTTAATGTTTAGTCTGTGCTTGATAAAATCCCTTTTATAATTAAATTCCTTCCAAGGAATTGTAGCTCTCAACACCTGGCTGATGATGGCTTGTTATTTGCAATATGCCATTTGGGACTTTGATGTATAAATAGTGCTGCTGAGGAGATGTAACTATTTCAGTCTTCAAGTTTTAAAAATATTTTATACTTAAAGTTGGTAATTATGTTTCATCCTGCAATCTGAAACTCAAAAAAAAAAAAAAAGGTACCTCCCAAGAAAACCAAAAAAAAAAATAAAAGTGCATATTATGTACCCGCCATTTCATTGATTTGAGAAAGTAAATTGGCTCAAGTTGTTATTCTTGTGTTCTTCGTCAACCGAGTAACAGAAATGTTTTTGATATATACTCTTAGGAAATGATTGCAATGTGTTTTGATTCTGGGAAAGCAACAAAACGCAGAATAGATTTCTTTGAAATGTGAACAGCATTCAATTATTTGTATTAGCTCTAAGAGAAAGAGTGTTTATGATTTTTCTGTAATTTTTTTTCTATTTCTTTTTCTCCATTTTAACGCATCCTGTGTTTATAGGACCATCTTATCACAGTTCACTGATGGGCAAATGAATAGATATGAATCATTTCGAAGATCAGGATTTCAGAAAGCCAACATGAAGCGGGTACGCTATAACAACTAGAAAGCCCTTTTTCCCCTCTCCCCACATCAATACATCCTGCTGTACACAGTATCTGAATTATCGTTGGTCTTTCATTTTGTTTTTTCATCGTTATCTTCTGCAAAGGATTGTTCTCTCTTACTGTTTTTTAACTTGTACTGATCTTTCTGTGGTCTCATAGTTTCTTATTCTAAATTTATCTGGGCATGTGAAATGTTAGCCTAGTGGTCATATTTCAAATATTCCCTCCAACTAGTTTGAGAAGTGATTTATTCAAACTTTCAGTCGATAACATACAGAAAATACGAGGGAAAATTAGCTGGCAGAACCTGTTGGTGACATGCACACCTGAGACTACGCTGGCCACATACCTGTTTATGTAGCTTACATGTCTTATTTCTTGGGCATTATGAAACGATCACTGGCATATTTATTCCTCTACATCCTTTTTGCATCATAACATTGTTTTGTACTGTTGTTCGTTTATATTGTCATTTTGTCATTGCAGTTGCTAACGAGCATCACTGGAAGTTCAAAAATTTCTGTTCCTATGACAATTGTAGTATCTGGTATAGCAAAAATGTTTGTTGGGGAGCTTGTTGAAACAGGTACATGGGCAATTTACGAGCTGAGTCTTAAATTCATTTGTCAGTTTGCAATTTTTGTCTCTTGACAGTTGGAAGCCACAGGGAAAAGATATAATTCTTTTCTATTGTGGATTTTTCAAAAAGTATAGCGGTGGAAAGTGCTAGAATTTCTTTAACGTGATACTATGATGCCTACAACTTGCAGCCAGAATAGTAATGACAGAGAGAAAAGAGAGAGGGCCAATTAGGCCTTGCCACATCAGGGAAGCATTTAGAAGACTGAAACTTGAAGGCAAGGTTCCAAGAAGATCAGTTCCCAGGCTTTTTCGCTAGACAAATCTGGAAGCAAGATTCCATCATGTATGCAGGTGTTGAATTCTCCTCCATCTGCTGCTGGTTTGTTTTGAAATTTGTTTCTTCTGCATTGTAAGAAAATGTTCTTCTGCTTATTGTTTCTTTACTGGGTGACAATATTGGCAAAGCATGCTAACTTTTTGCATTAGTCTGCAATATCTGTGAAATGCCTGGATTTTAGCTTTGTTTCTGCCGTCAATGCATTTCCTGCTGTGTTTGAAAATTATGTATGGTTCAAGGAAGATACACGGACTTCATTGTTGCTGTACCATTATGTTCTTTATGTTCTTTTTAGATTGAGTGCCTGTTGATCCTTCCCCTGATATCTTATATGCATTTTACTCTGCATTTGAGTAAAATAAGGGATCGAGGATTCTAAATTTCAGCCTAATGTACTTGAACCTTTGATCCTTGTGCAAGAGAGCAAACTGGATTATGATAGACTAGTGTGGCTTGTGGTCTTATTATAAGCTCTTGTAAAGCTTCTTCTGTCCTGATTTGCAGCTGCACGTCTGTCAGGTTTTTGCTATTATAGATTCCATTGAGAAATGAGATAAATTTTTTTACATGCACTTTATTCGGGGGAACGTTGGTGATGGAGCCGAGGTTAGTAATAGGAACCAGTAAAAGTTGTATTGACAACTCATGAAAATGCCTAACTGTTATTTGAAGGTCTAATTATTGGAAATATTTTCTTTTGTCCATTTCAATGACAATTATCTGCTGTTGCACTTTGACGCAAAAAATCATTTTTTTGGTCTACAGAAGGGTCGCTATAGCCTATAAGCCCAAGCATACCCGGAGAACTGAAAAAAAGATGTAATGATAAGATGGTTTATGTGGATACAAAGGATTATGCTTTCCTCCAATGAAGAAGACTCTTGCTGCAGAGATTTACTGGAGGAATTGAGCGTGAGTTACCATTATCAGTCATCCATCCGGCATTGCACGGCCAGAGAACTATTAAGATCTCGAATTGCAATTATGTCCATACTTTACAAGTTTAGAATTTGGATGGTGTAGTTCACCCGTCTTGGTGAGTTGTCTATTAAAGGGTAGGCTAGTGATTTGGGTGGTGTATATCTCGCAAAGGTACTCTTGCACGTAAGCTGATTAAGCTCAAAACTCTTCCCCTTGACTATTGAAGGATTGCCTAGTGATTTCATGGTTGCGTGGCTACAGATCATCATCCACATGATTGAGAGTGTTAGTTTGGGAATCAATACTATATTCACGATTATGATTTATAAGCTCACCGATTGGAGTGGGCAGTCAATTTCTAACTTGATGCAGTTTAATCTGGTATTCCAAGCAACTATAAATGTACACAAACGATTTTTTTTTTTACGGGTTTTTCTAAAGGAGTCCATTGAACATTCGTTAAAACATTTAAAATTCACTTCACCTATTATATATATATATATATATATGCAGATATTAATAATTATTATCTCTCTTTGTATTTATATATTTTTTATTTAATTTTATCTACCCTTTTTTATATTTATTTATGTTTTTTAGTTAATCTTAAATTTTTAAAAATATAATACTTGAAATGTATTTTAACGAGTGTCTATTTATATCTGAATGAGCGTATTTAGAATGAGTGTTGCGACAAAAAAAAAAGAGAGTATTTGGATGAGTGTCTAATAAATGCCTGTTAGACAGACTTTTATTTTATATAGATCTTGTTTGAATTATTATTTTTTGAATTTCTTGTAAAAAAATATATTATAATAATTTAATGTATATTAAGTAAAAAGATAATTCGAAAATGTGATCAAAGACAAACATAAAAAATTTTCTTTAGAAATTCAAATCGTTGTTGCCCGAATGGTAGCTATTGAACCACGACCTTTGATAACAAGTGAGGGTTTAAGAAAAAAAAATTTCAAAATCCAAAATGGCTGATATTTCCGGTCCGAATCTGACCCCACCGGAAGGTCCGGAACCCATTTGTGGCTTCTTTTTTTTGCTTTTAAAGAAGAAGGCCCCTATTTAATTGGGGGTCACTTCCTTTCTCTTTTTTGGTTTACTTTGTGTCTGAATACATGAATTAGTTCTATTTACGCAATGCGGTCAACATCACTGTCTACACAAAGGAGGAGCAGCGGTAAACTGGGAATATTCTGACAATCCTGCCACATTCTCGCTCAATCTTTAACAACTATACTCGGACCCATAAGCTGTTCGACGAAATGTTTAACAGAAGATTCTGAATTTAATTATTATGGCACTTATGGAGCAGAGGAGCTTTCTTGGCTCACTGGGTCCATACCCACTCTCTGAAGCTACAATAACAAGTAGCAGAATTCTATATGGAGCTAGTTCAAGTCTGTTCATCCCAAGCAGTTATAATACTGGAAGAAACATGAATTTAATGGCACACTCTTGTGCTAGTAGGAATACCAAACTGTATTACAGGAAACTTCCCAAGAACCTGCATAATCCACGCCGACCTAAGCTCCCCCCAGACCCCAGCCTTCTCGGTCTTGACACGGTTGCCCAGAGGAATATGCCTGGCTCTTCTACCAATGACATCTTTACAGATGATGACAACTTTGATGATCTTGTAGTTGATGATGAAGAGAAGGAAGAAGGAAGTTACGTTAGTCATGATGAAAATGGTGAAATTATGTGGGACCAAGATGAGATTGAGGCAATCTCCTCACTTTTCCGGGGGAGGATACCTCAGAAGCCTGGAAATTTGAATAGACAAAGGCCTTTACCGCTGCCACTTCCCTGCAAGAACAGAGCTTTAGGCCTTCCAAACCAGAAGAAATTTTCAAGAAAATCAGTTGCTATATCTAGGCAGTCAGTGTCGAATCAGTTGTACAGGAATCCAACTTTTTTGGTTGGTTTAGCTAAGGAGATTAAAGACCTCCCTCCCAAGGAGAAAAATGTGTCGCTGGTTCTAAATAAGTGGGCTCGGTTTCTTCGTAAAGGGTCCTTGTCCATAACAGTTCGTGAGCTAGGCCATATGAGTTGTCCTGAAAAAGCTTTACTTGTGTTTTGTTGGACTCAGAAACAGCCACATTTGTATCCAGATGACAGGATTCTTGCTTCCACTGTTGAGGTCTTGGCTAGATCACATGAGTTGAAAATGCCTTTCAAATTTGATGACGTTAAATTTATCAGCATGGTCAGCCGGAATGTATATGAAGCGATGGTAAAGGGCTTTATTAAAGGTGGAAGTTTGAATATCGCGTGGAAGCTTCTCTCAGCTGCTAGAGATAGTAAAAGAATGTTGGACTCAGGAGTATATGCTAAGTTAATTTTGGAGCTAGGGAAGAATCCGGATAAAGAAGTATTAGTCTTAAGCTTACTTGAAGAGCTTGCTGCAAGAGAGGATCTGAATTTGACTCCACAAGACTGTACTGCAATCATGAAAGTTTGTGTAAGGCTTGGGAAGTTCCACATTGTGGAGGGGCTTTATGATTGGTTCAAGATGTCTGGTCGTGTTCCAAGTGTAGTCATGTATACTACAGTCACTCATAGTCGCTATTCTGAGAAGAGATATAGAGAGGCATTGGATGTTGTTTGGGAGATGGAAACTACAAACTGCCTCTTTGATCTTCCTGCTTATAGAGTAGTAATAAGGCTTTTTGTTGCTTTGGATGATCTCCCTAGGGCTGTACGCTATTTCGCAAAACTTAAAGAGGCAGGTTTTTCTCCAACTTTTGATGTGTACCACTGCATGATTCAAATCTATTTGTCTTCTGGTAGAATAGCCAAGTGTAAGGAGGTCTGCAGGGAAGCAGAGTTGGTGGGGTTCAAACTGGATGAGCAAATAATATCACAATTGTTTGAACTGGATAAATGAATTAGGGTAACTTTTGTTGTCTATTTCATTTTTGTTGCTTCTATCTGACGGCTCATTTTGATCTGTATGCACTCTGTTGAAAGTATGATATTCTGAGCCTTGACCATCTCAGTTGAATTTATCCAGATATTCAATTTAGTCAACCTTCTAGTTAGCTGATGGAATTTCTTCTTTTGCCCTTCTAATTAGGATTTTTAGTTGTTGTTATTCCTGTGTTTCCATACTTGTTTCTTTTTCTTTTCCCTTCATTACCTTTGCCACTTAATATGGTTTAAAGATGTCTTTGCTCTGCATCTTCTACAGTGTCTTGAAAGGGAACTGCAATTGATGCAAAGTAGCTTCTCATGGTCATTGTTCATATTGCATTCAACTTGCTAAAGCCAGTCTGTCATGATACCTCAACAGGATATTTGTCGTTCATTTTCAGAAAGCTGTGGATATAAATGTGTCACAGGAAAAGTAGGAAATACCTCTATGACATCCATCTTTTGTAGACTAGAAGCACAACGTGCATTCTTTGAGTTCTGTATTGGCAAAAAAGGCTAAGAATTTTCTTCATTGACATGGTAGAGTGACTAGATATGTGTCCCTAGGATCCCAGCCAAGCATCTTAAAAGGCTCAGCATCTTCTGTTTCTTATGGCCAATCTATTTATAGGTGGTATACTCTTTGTTCAATTCTAGGCCCTTAGAAATCTAGTGAATCTTATTTTCTTTTAGTTCTAGAATAAATTCATAATCTTATAACTATACTTCTCTTGCTGTAATTCGCATGACACTTTTGTTTGAAGTCATATAATAAAAAACCTAATAGTACTTTAATGTAAATGAAAAAGACAAATATTTCAACTACCGGAATAACTCAGCCAGTTTTGATGTTTTAAAGTGAAGTTTGATAGAAGAAAAATAGTATTATACATAATTTCCTTTAAATTTTTATTGACTCAACAGTGAGGTACTGCAAATATTCGGAAAAAGGAAAAAAAAGAGAGGAAAGGTAAAGCAATTGGTTAGTTAATATAGCAAGATAAATTTCATGCCTTGTGTTTATGAGCAAGTGCACACTTGTGGCTTCTGGGTGTCTTTGTTGTCGCAGATACATTCTGTTAGGCTGTTAGATCATCAAGCTACAGTTTGTTCTGAATGAAGCTGACCTTGCTCTCTTGGGGTTTTTCTTTCAGCTTTCTACATGGTCTTCCTTGGCCTTCCTTTTCTCTACATACTTTTAATGCTCTTTTCTCAAATCCATGACTGGATTAGATTTAGATGCTACCAAGTATTTAGATTCTGTGTATGAAGCCTTGTAAAGTTTTGACTAATCTTTCCATCATATTCTGCTTTGTCTTGGAAACTGGATGACTCTAGCATTAGCTCTGGTTGTATACTAAAGCTATATACGTTGATTTGTAGCTCCCTCAATTTCATATGCCACGTCTGCTGTCTGAGATATTTGTAATCTGATAAATGCCACAGGCTTCAATTCAATCCGAGCTTTCCTATTGAATTGCACACTCAAGGAGCTTTCTCAATATTACACCTTGTGCTTTTGTTGCTCTTTAACAGGAAAATATTCCATATGTCTTTAAGCTAAAAATGGTGCAAAAGGTTAATTTTTTTTTGTGCTATGTCAATAATTCTTACTTCTGCTTTCGTTTCACCCATAAGAACTACAGTTTGATGAGATTGGAAGTCCACAATTAGCTTCACCATGGAAGAGTGCAGCGATTAATGACTTTCCAAGCCAATTTAAACAGGTAGAAAGCTCATTTCAGGTGCAATTTCCTCAACTGAATAAAGTTATGGCTGTGCTCCCTGGATGCTGCTGCGGTTTTTCTTTAGGTAACTCCTCAAGTCACCCTTTTTTAAGTTCAACCACTGTCCTGAGGGATGGCATCTGTGCTTGCACTATCTTCAGCAGTTCCTTTCCAAGTTGTGCTGAAAAATGCATTGGCTAGAGAAAGATTCAGCTTTCCTTTATTGCTTGATAGGCCACGACAATAATATAAAACCAAATACTTCGCTTGAAAGAGTGTTTAAATCGACAGCAAGAAGACTTTTCTCCGGCAAGCTAGTCAATCAGGCTGATGTCTTAATCTTTCTTTTGGTTGGCCTTGACTTTCCTATTTTATTAGGTCTAGAATTCTTGACGGCAAGAAAATGCATACTACCATAACAGTGCTGAGGATGGTTAAGGAAAGAAGTTGGGCCTCTAACGACAGAAAATGGTCAACAGATACGAAAGTGAGGAAGGAGTGAATTTCGATAGGAAATCGGCCTCAACCTCATACTACAAACCTTTCAGATGCAGTAGCAATACATTGGCTGCATTACATATAAGGGCAAAGATTGAAAGCCTTTAAAGCCGAATTTATATGGTGTTACAACTCAGGGAGGTTCAGCTTCAAAGGCGGGAATTCGGCCGATATTAAGCCGAAAATGAGTGTGTTTGGATAGGAGATTATTTGCAATAATTATTATGACACTTTTCACGACGTGACATATGTGAGATAAAAAGGTTTTAGAAAAATAAAAAATTAATTGAAAATTATAATTGTGATACTGACAAAAAAGAAGAGGAAGTTCGAGAAGAAGAGGTTTTAGGTGGTTAAAAATATCTGATATCTTGGACTAAAAACTGCAATGTCTTCACTATTTTGGTTAGAATATGAGAGGAGTATAAGGGAGAGCCAAATTGAGGCTGAGGAAGAGAGATTCCGGCTAACTGAAATTGCCAAGGAAAGATGTCCAGATAAAATGCCAAGAACTTAACTTGTAATAAAGCTTTTCTTTAGCTTAGCTTGTCATGCCATTGAATCTCAATAGTGATGAATATTTGCTTTGATTTCTTATAAAGAAAGAAGATACATGAGGAATTCTTTGAGGCTGAGAAAGAAACATCCTCTTCATTTCCGCGAAAGACCCCAGAAGACTATACCACAAAAAAAAAAAAGGGGGGGGGGGGGGGGGGGGGGCAAGACCCAGATATAAAATGGCGTCAAATTAAACCAGATATGTCACAATACTAAAATTAAAATTGAGAGAAATACTTTACTGTAGCAGTGTATATGAAAATTTGGATTAGCTGTTTTTTAGGGTGTTTTAAAAATATTTTACTGTAACAGTGTATATAAAAAATTTTACTATAAATGTTTTTTGAAATATTTGATACATTATATACATGAGATGTTTTTGTTTGTATTTGAAAATCTTTTTTTTTTCAAAAATAGACCAATCCAAATGGACTTTTATATTGTGATTTTCGTTGAAATTTCTTGACATATCAACAATAATGAGACTTAAGTCAGACATGACGAGAAAAGGAAAACGGAGAGATAATTAATTCACAATGGCAGTGGTGTCATCTATCCTATCTCCAATTTACGTTGCAAGCAAACATTTCTAAGTGGACCAATGGATATCGTAATCACATTTCTATGTGGACCATGGATATACGTCATTACTTTTTTTTTTTTTTTTTTGTAAATAACATACATCAAATGTAGTTAATTAAGCAAGTTTTGTGTTAAGTTCTATCTTTTTCCATAAATTTCAACTCATTTTATTCCATCCAAATCATTTCATGCAATTTTGATGACAAGATACTCTTGGATGAATATGATTCTTACATGTTGACCTATTCATCAAAATAAAAAATGCGAAATGGTTAGAAAATTTAAAACAAAATAATAAAAGTGAGCCTTACCCTAATGAAAACACATCATCTTCCTTTCTCCATTGATTGCACTCAAATGAAAAATGAACAAAAAGAAAATAAATCACAAAAGAATGAAAGAAAAAGCAATCCCAAATGGCCAAAGCTCGCCTACAAGAAAGGAGTCTTTATATGATATCTTGAACAATCTGTTTCGGTTGCATTTTTTAGAACTTTTTGTGAGTTTTATAAATAAATAAATAGTACTGTAGTGATATGATATATGTGAGATAATAACGTGATTAAAAAAAAATGTGTATGGAGAATATTTAAAAGAAAAATTCTCCAAAACAAGTGAACTTGGTGTGCTCATCTAATTGGAGTGATTCATTAGTACCGTGTATCTTCAAACCACGAATTGAACTGGTGCATGCTCAAAATATAAAGGTGCAACATCCTAGTCAAAAAAATAAAACAAGAAAACAAAAAGAAAAAGAGAATTGAATGTCACACACACAAACATAAGCAAAGGGCCAAAGGGCGGAATGGAATATGAAAACGGGGCGGGGTTGGAGAGGGTAGGGACCCGCCCCCCACCTCCTGCTCCCCTCGCCCTGCTTCTTTGCGCGAGCTAATAAAAATTTGTTCTATAATTATATTATAATTAAATTTTAGTCATTAATCAAATATTTAAATATCAAGGCATTGTCAAATTATTATCTATTATAATTTCATAATTAAAATTCATAATCAAAATAAAATTATCTGAATACAATTCAACATGACGACGAGATAAATATAATTAAAATAGTCAAGTTTTTACTTTTGAGACAAATACAATCACCAAGTCATTGTTGTGATTTTTTTTTTTGAAAAAAAAAGGATGTTATTGTATTAAGTGTGATTAGGAATTTAGTATAAAAGTATCAGTAAATTTAGCATAACTAATTAATATTTTAATTAGTAAATATGTATAATTATTAATATAATTGATAACATTAATTTTATTATATATACTAATACACATTATGTAGTATTTAAAACTAATAATATTCCCAATTAGTGTGTTTGGATTGCCAAATTATCCCAAATAATATTTTGTTTGCATCATAAACACATTTTCCAATTCACCTTTTTATATTTCCAATTACTTTTTATCTCACATACATCACATCATAAAAAGTGCTACAGTAACTATTTTAAATAATATAAATTTATAATAATAAATTTATAATTAATTAAATTATATATATAATTTTTTTAATGGATGGTGAGACGAGGCTGGGATGCAGGTGTATGCCACCCCCCCCCCCTCCCCAACCCCACCCATTTTTAATAGGAGAAAATTTTTCACCAATTTTGCCTCATTCCATTAGATCTCACGGGTACTGGCCTCAATTGCCATATTTAATCCAACGGAAAAAGGAAAAAAAAATAGGGTAGAAGAGGGTAATATAGAGAAATCACTTAAAACCAACTTAAGTGTATTTTAAGTGTATATTTTTCAACCCATATTTTGATATTGTACCCTTTCCTCCCTCTCCTGCTGCAGCTCTCTTTCTCTCTCGCTTCTTTGTCTTCTCTTCCCCACTCTTCTTTCTCTTGGCTTCCTCTGTACTTTCTTTCTCTCGATTCTTGTGATATCATGAAGAGGAGTGAACCACACACCATTGGAGAGAATTAAGTACTAAAAAAACCATCCTTCCTTCCTCTTCCAACTCTATTCTGTACTGGGGACTAATGCTGGATTCTTTCTAGATTCTAAAACAGAATAAAGTCAATCGGTTTCACCAACTGAAGCAGCTGGATTGTATTGTGTTTTGTGGGTTTCTCTTGTCTGTGTGTACATGATCATGAGGTGGGAACAAATCCCATATTCCAATTCTCTTTCTCCCTGTTTTCGTGTATGCTTTGATGGGAATTACAATGAACTCTCTCAGCTGTGCCTTTTGTGTTCTTGAATGTGAGAAAATCATCTGTTTTGGCCGTTGTTTGTGGATGTTCTTTCTTCAAGTTTGAGTCTTGAGATCGGTTACTGTTAATCTGTCTAGCCAATTAATCCATCAATGGGTCCTTTCTCTCCTATCTCCTTCCTCTGTCTCTATTTGAGATGAGAGGCAGAGCTATATCAGTGTAACCAATCATCATCTTCTTCACAGTAGCAGCTTCTTGATTGGACAATGCCAAAGATCCCTTTTTGCTTTGAGTTGAGAAATACCTTGAAACGCTTCTTGCAAAGGGACTATTCCCTGATTTGCTTATTTTGGTTTATATTTTCACTTGGAGATTGTGTTTAGCAGATCATGAACGAAAAGGGTTTTTTCTGTTTTGGAGAACATGAGTCTCTTAGAACGGTGCATATAAATCTTAGTCGGCTGCAGAGCACTATGTTTCTTCGATGGAAATGTAGGTGACCTGAAAGCCTGTGGATTCTGGTTCAGAATTAAGGATGAATTTGATTAGAGTTCATCAAGAATTGGTCTAGATATGGGTTTGGGAGTTTTAGGCCTAGTTTGCTTTGTTTTCTTACTCCTTCAATTTCAATCGTTGGGTTTTTGTTTCTGTTTTGCTGGATGTGCTGTCCGCGTCCCTTCATATTCCCTACACCGGTTACTGGTTAGGCCTCTGTTTTTCTGAAAGACTACTTCTTCCTCTGCTCTACCTCCTCGTACCTCTGTGTTTGAAGAACATTCTTTGTTGATTGTCAAAGATGCCATATTTTTATGGTATTCTTTTTTCCATGCTAAGGAGTTGGATGTGATGATCCGTTCCTTGAGGGAAATTCTGTTTCTGGTATCTTTTCCACTTCCCTTGTGGCTCTGGTGCTGAGTTATGAACTCTGAGTTGGTAAGAATATAGACCATTTCTGAATGTAAAGAAGGAAAGAAAATCTTGAAAAGCAGGTTACTTTTCATACTGTAATCGTAAATCTGTTTTGAGGCAATCTCGTTTGTTACCTGAGATCTTATTCTTGTGTTTCTTCACTCTTTCTGTTTTGGTTTTCCTGTGTATGTTAGTTTTGGTTGCTGGTGATGCATTCGTATGTATGATCTGCTTTTTGTCCATCAAAGATTGTTCTTTTGAACCTGAGCTAAAAATGGTTATCACAGGTATCAGAGGGTCATCCCAGATAGTCTACCATTGAGCAATGGAAGAAGAACACACTCAACTTCAACTCCGAGCTGGAAAACTAGCAAGGAAGACGAGGACAGAGCGGAAAGCAATGGCCATATCACAACAAAAACAAGCTCCAACTTTGAAGGCAAGGGCCTAACAAGATTTAGATCTCCATCTAAGGCCTCTCAAGACCACCATATTGGCAATGGAAATGGTAGTGCAATTGGCGGTGATGAAGCTGAAGTTCCTAATTCTCCACCAACTGCTAGTAACAGCAGGAATCATCAAAATCTTGACAGCAATGGAGTGGTTGGGGGTGGTGGGAATGATAATAATACTTTTCTGCAGTGGGGGCATAGAAAGCGGTCTAGGTGCTCTAGAGGCATGGCATTGACAGATGACACATCTTCATCAACATCAACTATTCAGTCCACCAAGCTCCAAAGGAGATTGGTGCCTCCTCACTCGTCATCTTCCCCAAATTCAAACGCAAATACTATGCCTCCACCTTCACTACCTTCTTCCAATGGGATTTCCAGAGGATCAAACCACAAAACTTCATCCAAAAACACCAGCCCTTCTCCTGTCAGGTAACCACCTTCTCTCTGCAATTCTTTAGGTGGGGGCTGCAGTTTTACTGTTTTGACTGCTTAACCTTTTACTACTATCAGGCATTCAATTTTTCCAATTCTACCTGCCGTGTTTAGAAGAAGAATCAGATCTCACAAGCAACCAGAGGAAACTTTGCATTTTGAATTGCTTTTCTGCCCCCGTCATTTTGGCTTGAACTCTTCCACTTTGGAATGGGTAAATTTCAAAAAAAATTTCTTGGGTCGGCCAAAAAAAAAAAAGAGAAAGAAAAAGGCTCTTGCTTTCTTTTCTTCTTCCACATATTTTTTTTCCCCATTTGTGTGGCTATGCATGGTGTGAGGGGTACATACGCTGGAGCTGGGGCTAAGATTATTATTGTTTCAAGTATTCGTTAAAGAAGTAGTAGTAGTTGTTTTCTAGTACTATATGGAAGTATTGTGGTTGATCTACTTACTTAAAGCCTCTGACCTCGTTGGATGCACTAAATCCGGCCAAATTGATGAGGCAAAAGACTTTTTTTAATTTTATTTTTCCTTTCTTTCTTTTTGATTGATTACCTGTTCTACCCTTTAAAAAGTGGATGCAGAATCCCCTATTCATTTGATTTGATCAATCTGTCAAGTAGTCATACGTCAAGCTGTGCGCGTCCAAAGTCCAAAACCAAGACCTTGATTACCCGGTCTTCCCCTTTCTTGGGTTAGACAGTACAATAAAACAACCAAGTCTTAGGCGATAATCCATGAATATGAATATGAATTTCTTGATGCTTCTCTCTGCAGACTTGTGGGTGGACATTTATTTATATATATATATATATTGTTACCACTGAGCAGTTTTACTTAATAGTAGTACTAGTTTCATCCCTGGTTTTCCATTTTTCTAAAATTGATTTTCAAGATTTCTTACTGTTGTTACTATTCAACTTCAAATTCTTGTGCATAAATTCTTGATGGGTTTTTTTGGCTCCATGGTGTTATGATGGCAGCAAGTACCTGCTTTGAATATGAGTAGTGTATCTGTTCTGGATGGTTTGTATGTGCTTTTCTTCTTTTTAGGTGGGGATTAAAAGAGTGTACTTTCTGTTGTCTGCCCTGCCCTTGATTTATCTATCTGCAACACCACTAAACGTAATAAAGTACTGCTTACAATATATATATTGTGAGTACACAACTCTCCTTTGCTTTTCTTTTCTGATCTGTAGTAGCAGACTCCTTGAGATTCTTTTGATTGGTTTTTTTTTTTTTTCAACCAACCAAAATCAACAAGTGTCATCACCTGTCTTGCTCGACTCTATAAACAAAACAAAAAACTCTTTGTGACTTTTGGGCCATGAACAGGCGGAATTTGGAAGAGCGATCGGGACTTGTTGGCAGCAAGTCTCCGCCAACCGGTAGTGGTGGTGGCGGTGGCAGCAGGGCTGTTGCATCTAGATCTAGAGGAGGAAAAAGGTCTCCTTCGCTTGATAAAAAGACCCCTTGTCTGTCTTCTGCTTCGGCCAGGGATGAGAAGATGAATGCCTGCTCCGTAGCAGCAGCACAGCAAGAAGAACAAAATCAAGAAGCAGCTGCTGCTGCTGCTGCTGTCGGAGACGTAAGTCGTATTGTCTCTCCTCCACGTCAAGCTGGTGGTTGCAGCATCAATGATGATAACAACCATGACAATACCAATGCTGTTCGGACGGCGAAAATCACGGCGGCAGCAGGAGGAGGAGAAAGGCTGAATAATGGCGGTGGCAGTGAGGTGAATGAGTGGCCTAGGATTTACATTCCACTTTCAAGAAAGGAAAAAGAAGAGGATTTTCTAGCAATGAAAGGGACCAAGCTTCCTCAAAGACCCAAAAAAAGGCCCAAAACTATTGATAGAATACTCCAGGTATAATCTTTCTTATCGTTCTCTTCCATTCAATAAGCAAATATTCCACTTAAGCTGCCAGTTTTATCTTTTTTCTTCCTGGTCTCCTTTAGTAGTAGTGACTAATTGTATTGATGAATGTTCTCAATCACCCCCAAAAAAAGAAAAAAAAAACACTCTTCTTTTCTAATGAAAATGCAATATTTTTTTTCTCCTTTGATGGCATGGCAGTATTGTTTTCCTGGGATGTGGCTTTCTGACCTGACCAGAGGTCGATATGAAGTTAGGGAGAAAAAGTGCCCCAGAAAGGTAATAAATTCTTGATTCCTTCACGTTTCTTCCTTAGTTTATTTGTTGTTTATTATTATTTATCTACTGTTAACCTAGGTGTGGTCAACAGACTAACTCAGCAGCCTCGTTTGCTTTCCTACCCAAAAATAATATATATATATATATGTATGTATGTATATATGTATATATATATACATATATATATACACGCGCGCGCGCACACTTAGTAAGTAGAAAGTAGCGGATTGTGAACGTAGAGTTTTTGAATTCTAATCGTGCTTCCTTCTCACATCTTAAATCTCATCCTTCCTCTATTAAAAAAAAGTTAAAAAAAATTTGTAAATTTAAAGTGGATGTCATCATTGTCTACTAAATCAATTTAAAGAATTAACCCATAAATTTTTTTTTTCTTGTTTTTAACCCATAATTTTTAAATGGGCTATTCATCAATAATAGTTGATTGGTGATTAAAATAAGGAGTCAGGGAGAATGGCTGGTTGGTTGGAATTGAACAAAATGGCGTCCATGAAGTTTTGAAGGAATCAATGTACGTCGTGTCACGCGCCTTAGGAGAGTCAGATGTTTGTTTTCTTGGCAAATTTCGTAGTATTTTTTGTAAAGGTTGGAATCAATCAAATCTTTTATGTGATAAAATTAGATTGAATACACAAAATGTTTTTTTTTGGAATTATACATAATGATCAAGTGCCAAATTTTAATCTTATGACATGTGGATTCACCAATCCCAAAGCCTGGCAGGCAGTGGTTTTATCCACTTATCTTGGAATTATATTCTAACTCCCAAAAAAATTTTTTTTTTTTTGACAAAACAGTGGTTTTTTCCTCCTTTTTTTTTTTTTTTTTTGGTGTGTGTAAAACCATAACATAGTGTTGTGATCCAATGGAGTAGAGTGATACACGCCAATTGCTAACAAGCACGTAATTATCTATAACAAGAGGCCTTGTTTGGATTGCGATTTTTCGTCGGAAAATTACGTTGTTTTCCGTGATCACATTTCCCTATTACCTTTTTCCCTCACATACATCAAATCGCTACAGTAATTTTTCCATGAAAAATCATGGAAAATGCAATCCAAACACAACCTTATCCTTCAATTGAATCGTTTATTAAGAATAATTTATACACCTTCAATTAAATAAATGGTTTATTGTTCACTCACTAATCATCAAGAGATTGGATTCTTGAACCAAAATGAGCACAAACTTTTAATTGGTTGATAATCACTTATTGAGCACAATTTAAGCTCCATTTCTTAATTCTGTTTGGATTGCTATTTTTTGGAGGAGTTGTAGAAAAATGTGTTAGTATATTGATTTGTTGTTGTATATGAGATAGGAAAGGTAATTGAAAAATATGTTCATTGAAAATGCAAAAATTTTTTAGAGAAAAATGGCAATTCAAACGATTATAAATTTTTTATTTAAGAGAGACTCTAGATTTTTTAATCAATAGTAACTGGTCAACAGTTAATGTTTTAAGCCTCGTGGGCCCGAGGTGTCTTTAAGGCTATATAGAAAAAATGTTTAGTAATTAATTCCACATACTTATTCATTAGTTGGATTGGGCCCATGTGCGGGAGCTACCCATTATGACGAATGAGACCGAGTCCCCGTTTCTTTTCTCGTGGATTTTAAGTTAGACCTAAAAAGTAAACAAGGGTAGTACGGCTAATCTGGACGCTGATGGAGACTGACTACTTGGGTTTTCTCTAATTGTTAGGAATTGGGCTATGCACGTGACCCTACCTAAATGGAATTAAGGCTTGGCCCGTCTAGCCCTTGGACTAGTCTAGCGAACGTTGTCCAATCATTTTTCAGTTTGCAGCACTACTTTAGACGGCTCACAGGGTTTGGTTTTGATGGATCATTTCCTATAAAAAGGCTTTTTTTTTTTAAATTTTATTGTTAATGTGAGGATTGCGTTAGTAAATATGATTTTAAAGATATGCCTTGATCCGACGGTAGTGGGATCCGAAAGCACATCAACTTTTACTAATCCAAAAAAAGAAATACCTTCTTTTTTAAAGAGAAAAATAAATCAGCAGATAATATGAAATGGGGGTCTATCTAACCGGGGGGGGGGGGGGGGAGCACGTGTTAAAATATATTTCAGGTGTCATATATTTAAAAATGTAAGATAAATTAGAGAAAATAAATAAATACAAGAGTGGATTGGTAGATTAGATAGGGAAAATATATAAATATAAGGGAGGGTATTGTGTACGAATATGGTATGTTAGGTGAATTTTCCCCATTTCCATTAGAAAGGTTTATAGTTTCTTTTGAATGGAAAAAGCAATAATATCTCAAACATGATTTGTTGTTGATCCATCTAACTTGCATCTACCTTGCAGCAGAAGCGAAGGGGACTGAAAGGAATGGAGAGCCTGGAAAGCGATTCCGAATGAAAAATTTCTTTAAACATCAATGGAGATGATGAATGCCAAGTCAAGAGTCTCCAACCTCATCACATTTTTGCCTCTGCTTGCCGAGCCAATGTTGGAATAGCTCACCATACATTCCTTGGCTGCTGGGATTCCTCCCATCAGCAGGCAGACAATACCAGGATTTGATGGATGCAGACCAATGAGCTCGGATCAGAGATTTCCACCCTGGACTTCACCAAATTCTTGTTCTTGATGATCACTTGTATTGATATACTCTATTCTACGGCCGATTTTGCTACCTAACTCATTTGGCCAGCTACCCTATAACTACCAGAGCATGGTCCCAGGGGGGAATATAAACCAGCTATTTCGGTTTTGTTGTCACCATCATCAAACACTCTTAATTTGTTTCTGTACAAATCAGCTGCCTTGCCTTATTTCTTCTTATCTTGGTTTCTATGTACCCTTAGAATTGGTTCTTTCTATCTAAAGACTCTACCCCATTTTATTGGTTCTTTCACATTTTAAAACGAGATTAACTTTCATCTTTATTGCAATTATCCTTGGTTCAGTATACCTCTTACGCACACTAATAACTCGATATGTTCATAACCAAAGTTTAAGCCTTTAAGGTATGGGTGATGGTCCAAAGTGGCAGAAGATATTTGGTACTTCAAACCACGGTTGAAATCTGCACAATCACATACCAGCAACTTAAAATCCATGGTCAAAGCAAGGCAGAGTGCCAATCCCCTCCAGAAAGACTTTTGATCACGGTCAAATAGGAGAACAGCTAGAAGCATTTGGTGGCGACAAAGTAACTAAGCTATGTCATTTATTATTAAAGGCCAAATGCCACTCGCTCCAGAAGTTGGTGACTGATGCTGGCTTACCATCAGTAACTTCATCTTTTGGCATCCTAGTTAAGAGGGAGGGATCTCATTTCTGAGTAGCCCAACAACCACTATCACCCTCCATCCTTGGTTCACCCACATTAAAAGAAGGGAAAAGAAAGGGAGCAAAAAATCATATAAGTGACTGTAAATGCTACATGTAGTATCCTAACATTTGTAATTTGCCAAAATACAGAGCACTTAGAAATTTAGAATAGTAATCCAGATTTCCCCGAAGATAAGATATGTTTTTCCTTTTTCGACAATGGCAACAGACAGATTCAAAGACGTATAAATGTTCACTAGAAACTGGAAAAATCCCAGCTTGCTCTGGGCTGTATAAGCTTTTATGGAACATAATGGAAAGTAACATCCCTACTTCTGCAGGTTTATTTTGAAGATATAGACTTGAGATCGATATCATTTAAAAGAGAAGGAATAAACTTAACTGGTTCAATGACAAAACCAGCCTTGTGATATGCATCCTCCAGAAGCTCTACTTGTGAAGGTCCGTCAGGACAGAAAACCACGGCAGCACCTCCACTCCCAGTGAATTTTGATGCAGCACCAACCCTTCGTGCCACTTCAATCATCTTAATATTAAGAGCACCAAGTGCATTGTCGCCAAACATGCTCCTTCGCAGATCAAAATTACGGTTCATGAGAGTCACCAACTTGCCATAGTCCTTTGCAAGCAATGCAGCCCTCCCTTCCAAAGCAATATTAGCTACCTCATCCATTGACGATATAATGAACTCATCACCATCTAACCATCTCTGCCTAACTGCACTGTGCACCTTTCCAGAATCACTCGGATTCTCGGCATAGACAAGATAAAGAGGGGGAAGAATAGTAATATCCATAGGCGTATAATTTCCATGCCCCAATTCTTCCATGTACTTTTTGCTGAAATCCATGTAAACAAGCCCCCCGTACACCTGTGCCACCCTGTCCTGGAGACCAGCAACAATGCCAAGTTCCTTCTCGGCATTAAGAATAAGGTTGGGCCTAACCTCAACCTTAATCAAATGCCTCACATTATAGAAATCCAAAAAGCAGCTAAGAGCAGCACAGACGATGGCACTAGACCCCGATAGCCCTGTCTGGCGAGGTATATTGGTATCATATGACAGGGTAAAATTTCCTTCGCGTAAACTGATATTCTCATCCCTGCAGTAGTTGTGAAAAACTTTGCATATGGCCATAAGCAAACGAACCCCTCCATAATACCCTTCAGCTTGCAACCGATTCACCATGTGAGAGAGGGACTCAAATTGGACCAAATCATGAGTAGGGTGTGGCACAATAACAAGCTCTTTAGAAGGTTGCAAACGCACTGAAGCCCAGAAGTTGCCAAGGCTGAAAGAAATGGTTCGCCCATAATAAACATCGCTAGGATTTCCCAGCAATCCCACCCTGGCATACGCCTTGTGCTCTATCACATTGCCATTCTCTCCGGCCATTCTCAACAACACAATTTTGCAAACTAGCACTGCAGAAATGTTATAGCAAATATATACAATGAACCAATTAGACAATAAGAACAATGTAGGTAATCATATCTTGAAAACTGTCAGAGAAATGAGATAATCATCAATGCTGCTAACTTTAGAAACTTTTTCAATAGCATCACTAATCTGAGCAAGTGGAAAAGGAAGATGCTGAACTGTTTTCTTCTCAATCATTTATTTAGTGCATCGGGGTACCTAACAATCTTGAATAATACCATCAGAGAAAACAGTAAGAAAAAATATTTCCCATTCATGGGCTTCCTACCTCCAATGGTTGGTTTCCTTAAAAGTTAAAAAATCATCATTGCCTGGCAGAACCAAATCTACATATTAAAGAGTACTAGATAAGCATCAAGCTACAATTTAGGTGAACTATGGAGGGTCCTAAGCAGTTAAGATAAAACTGGTCATGGTAATAAAGAATTAACAAATTTGACAAGAAAATGGAAAATCCCAACATGGAAAAGTTACTAAACTGATGAATCAGAATTACCTTCTTGTTTGCCAGACTAGAGAAGGCTGTCACGCCAACAAGATCTTATTCTGGTCTCCGGTAACGATGGGTTGGTTGGGAGATTTGCAGCAAGAATGTGACGGTAGAAACAGTAATCCTATTCCCAGCTAGTGTTATGGCTGGCTGCTTAGCAGCCGCCCGTCGGCGAGGGAACCCGCCGGAATGGGGAAATATAAAATGAATTAAAGAAAATGGAAATTAGAAGGAAACGTAGAAACCTAGGAATGCAAGTGGAAATTAACGTGAGCAGTCCACGTATGACGCACGTTGGAAAATGGAGTATTGTGTTAATCAATTATGGGAAAAATATTAAACGGTCAATCTGCAGCACTTGGCAAATTTAAGTATTATTGTATTAGTAGTACCAAAATTACCAATGATCCATCATCAACTCAAGTATAGGAGAAAATATATGGCTGGCTAAACCATCATTATGTGGTAATTAATGACTAGTGATATCATACTTTCTCACACTCTCAATTTTTCAATATGAATTGTCAACAATGATATTATCTTATCTACAAAAAATTTAATATTTTTACACTAGAAAAAACTTCTTTTGAGAGGGAAAAAATTGACTATTGGTTGAAAGGAGGTAGCATGAGTTACTAAAAGCTAAAACATAAAAATTATTAGAATTAGACATCAGTGTAGCAAATCTTTGTGCTCAACCTAGACCAAACTCTGTTGGGGGTGGTAAAAGCAAGTGTGTTGAGTTTCTCCAAAGGAAGGGCAATGGAGATATTAATCTAGATGGTTTCAAACTTAGGGACAATTAGGAACTAATTATTTTTAATTATATAACGAATAACTAAAGAATTGCACGCAGTGATCAGCAGAGGGCTCTTAGAATTTTCTTTCTTTACTGTCAGGTCCAAGGTTCGAATCTTGGACCTAATAATTGGAAAAAATTCTAAAAGTATGGAGAAGGGTGGGAGGTTCAAAAAAGAGAAGTGAAAAAAAAAGGTTTGTAGTACATTTGAAAGAATAGGCAAAGCAAAGAACAGGGGACTAAGGGTGGGGGCCAAAATAGAAGAGAGAGATAGTTTAGGGAGGTTTTCTATAATTTATCCTTGAAATGGTATAGAGATATATTTGTTTTGGGTATCTTTATCTTTAACTGAATTGGAGTTTCTAGTAGAAATTTTTGAGACTTAAAAGTTGAGAAAAAGCCTTAAAACTGGGGAAAGTTTTCATGCAGTGACAGCAAAAAAACGTGTGGTAGGAGTAGGAAGAAAAGTGAATGATGGACAAACTTTTAGGATGAATTCCAATATTGTAACCGGAAATAATTTACAAGCACTTGAATTAACTGCAATTTTTAAGTCAATTTGGTATCAATGTAAATTTTTCAGTGGCTGGCAGCAAGATAATCTACCAATTTAGCTTTAGGGGATATTTATATTGAATTATTGATTCATATTTAGCATCACAACAAACCAATTGGCTTAGTTAAACTTATTATACTTTTATATATATTTTTTTAAAAAATTCTAACAGGGGATGGAATGGATTTAAGAAATGGGGAAGGAGAACAGAGGGATTAGAATCCAGAACCTCTACGTTCTAGGATTTTAACCTAAACTTGCATTATTATGTTGAATGTTAAGAATAAAAAAATATCTCAGCAGAGCTATAATTTGCAAAAATCTAACTTAGGGAAGCATTAAAAAGAAGGAAATAAAAAAAAAAAAAAGGAGAATGCAGTAGTTTCATCAATAGTCAGTTTAGCCCAAATGTAACGGAAAACATTATTGATTACGAAAGACAACATGAATATGACATCTTTAGTGAACCTTTGGAGGGCAAACTTTTGTTCTGATTCAGTATAGGCATCTGGTTCTGGTCATGAGAGAATTAGAAACGGTGAAAGAGGAGTTAAAGAGAGAACCAGCAGACAAAGGCATACAAAGTGGAGGTTCAAGAACATCTTCTCAGAAAAGCCAAAAAAATGGGCTGTCATGCAACAATTCAAGGCAATTGGATGAAACAATAAAGAGTCTGCCTCTACATTGGATGTTGAAAAATTGTTACGTTTTCGTGAACACATTTCTCTATTACCTTTTTATCTCACATACATCAAATCGCTACAGTAATTTTTCTACAAAAAATCCAGAAAAATGCAATCCAAACACAAATCAAAGTGATTACATCACTCTCATACATCAAATATTAGATTAAAAGGTCAAAGGCAAGCAAAAAGGAAGAAGAAAGCTGGACACCAGATCTACATGTGAAAGCTGCACCTAGAGCTTGCAATCCTTGAACCAAAATGGCCACCTTTATGGCTTTGAGGTCTCAGCTACAACTCCAAAAACTGCACACTAATGTACCTGCATTGCCTCAAAAGATGACATTCTACCTTGGTGGAATGGTGAGGAAACAGCATTCCAGGATTATAACCACTGATCAAGAATAGCCCACGTCAAAAGAATACTTTCTAAGCATCAAATGGTGGAAGAAATTTGATAACATAACGATGTCACCTTACGGTAGAGAGTTCATAACTGGAGGATTAACGTGAACAAGCAATAAAGAGGAGGATGGCCATTCTCTTCTTGGTTCCCAAAATCCGTGCCTATATGGTAGTATGGTAACTAATAGTCTATTTGAGGTGATTCTAAGTGAATATCAAGGTTCAAAGCATCATAAATTACATCAAGTCCGGCTGTAAAAAGTATGACAGTATGATAAAAAAACTTTTGCACACGCACGGTTTTCCACCTTCGATAGACCTGTTTAAAATCCCCCCGTAGTTTATTCCCCTTGACATATCATACTGGAACTATAAACTATGGTGCAGATCAATGAAACATAAACAAAAATGAAGTGCAAATTGTAATCAAATGCACATATTGCCAAATAAAACACCCAGCTCTAAACATTTATAGTGATCCTCACCTACCAGTTTCAATAAATCTTTGATTGTTGACCTCCCCAAAGTGTTTTGCTAGTTGGGAATTAACAAATTTGACAAGCAAATAAGTATTCCAATTTGAACTAGGACTGATCAATATTTAATGGAAAAAGGTATATATCCTTGTATCATCATCATCCAGATTCTCCACAAAATGGCACGCTCATCCATGAAGCATCTTTGATGCATAGTATGTCTATAACATACCACTCTATGTTCCACAAAATGAATTGCTCACCCATAAAAATCTTTAGCCTATAAGGTGTCTATAACTTACAATGATTTACATACTTAAGGTGGCTAGAATATCTGGAACATCAGAATGGGTCATAGTGTGAGCATTGTTCTATGCAAAAATTGGTTAGGATTGTCCAATTGTCATCCCTTGAGCCTACAGAAGAAGCAAAAAATGTGAGCAATGTAATGCTTGATACGGACTTACCACATGCAAAATATAAGGTCAGTAACTTGAAATCACTTGAAACGACACTATTGAGTATGAGAACTCTCAAATATTGCCTCAGATAAACAAGACAGATGATTTGTTGACCCTTCAATGAAATCACTAGCAAAACCAGGGTTTGGACTTTCTTTTTTGGGGGGCCGGGTGTTACGTATGACAATAGTGTCTAAAGCGAGCCACAGTAAATTATTAAAGAATTAATAGAAAGCAAAGCATGTAATTCATAAACACATAAATTCTCAAAAAGTTAATCAAATATTGCATGATATTTGAAATCACATAAGTTCTATCCTGCAAAGTGGGGATCAAATTACTTTCTTAGAATCTATCAAATGCAAGGCATTCTAAATTGTGCATGTCATTCTTTCTTAGAATCAAAAGCATTCATGATAGAATCTGTACCAAAACTTCTAAATTGAAAGTTTTTGTAGAACTTACAACTTCGAACTTTGAGAAGTTTTAAGGCATTATAAATAGATAGCAACTTACTTTCTTAGAATCTATCAAGCGCAAGGCATTCTAAATTGTGCATGTCACTCTTTCTCAGAATCAAGAGCATTCATGATAGAATCTGAACCGAAACTTCTAGCAAATCCCTTTTCTACTAAATTAATCAAGGAACCTGCAAGAAGGTCATCTCCCATTTTGTTTCACCATGGAGTTTCTAAGGAGTTTCATTGTCAAGAATGCTTGCTCCATAGCTGAAATAGACACGGCAAGAGTAAGAACAAGGATCCTATATAATTTAGTTACAGACTATAAAATAGTAGATCAAACGGATAGCTAAACCTGAGAGTACAAACTACATTATTTGATACATAAGTCTAAATTTAGTACATAGTTGCGATTTGAACTTGGGCAACTATTATCGTACCAGTACTGCAATTTGGGGGAGCTTTATCAGAAGAAATTTTGGGGGGAAGAAACTTAAACCAAGAAAACTTCTTAAGCCAAAATACCTATTACATCAAAAGAATTTATAAAATTCTTGGGGGGCTGCTGCCCCTCCCCCCAAAAGCCCAAAAAAAAGTTCCACCAGTGTATGAAATTATTTTCATAAATGAAAGTTACTGGAAGCTACACCCTCTCGGTACCCAAAAAAAAAAAAAAAAGATCCGCATCAATATCACCAACACATAATCAGAAGCAAGATTTCTCTGTGAGAGTTCCTGGAAGCAACACCCTCTAGGTACGATAAAAGAATCCTCA
Source organism: Coffea arabica (assembly GCF_036785885.1). Lineage (NCBI taxonomy): Eukaryota > Viridiplantae > Streptophyta > Magnoliopsida > Gentianales > Rubiaceae > Coffea > Coffea arabica. The sequence continues at coordinate 36,272,444 of NC_092327.1, forward strand.
TTAATACTGCCAACGCATTGCCTGCTCTTATTAATTTTCCTATTTGCCACACCTGCATCACCAATTTCTTTTCTGGCGTCAGAGCTGTGTGGGTGTGGAGAAACACAACAGGTACAATATTCTCAAACACAAGGCATTTGTGGTTCAGTATCTGATGATAAGCCATTAATTATAATCACCTCTAATTTTCAGATTGAGAAAATCTAAAATCACAAACTTTTTGAGCCCCATTGTTACATTTTTTAGGTGCCTGAGATCTAAATTTTTGGTCAAAACTGACATTCAACTCTACTAAGAAACATTAACATCATGGATCCGCTCCACATAACAGAGTTTCGAGGCGACGGAATGCAGATGCTGATACCATCAGATGTTGAAAGCATCTGGCTATTCAAAGTCCTTTGGTTAATTAGGGAGGTCAGATTGACCATTATTTCAAGGTCAATTGACATGATTACAAGAGATATGCATTCAGTGAGTATAGAATCAACGACCCCTAGGGAAGAGCAAAGACAGCAGGTAATTGAAATGTTGGGTTGGGAGCCTCACGGCAATCTACCTGTACACATCGATAACCCATCAATGAAGATCTTGTTATATAATTGCTTGGGAGCCGGAGATGATGATTTCACAAGATGCATGAGAGAGAGTCATAGATTGCATTCAGCTGAAGTGGTAGCAATACTGGAGCCTCGTGTTCAAAGCTTTAGTCTAAGGAACTTCTTCAACCAATTTGGCCTTACAAGAGCTGAATTTGTGGAAGCACAGCAGCAGGCAGGTGGAGTTTGGCTACTTTGGAACCCTAATAGAGTTGGGATTACAATTGTTGAGTCAAATATGCAATCTGTAGCAGCAATCATTTCTAAGCCTGATTTTCCAGCTTGGGTCTCTACTATAGTTTACGGAAGCCCCAGTCCCACTAACAGGGAGCAGCTATGGGGTAAACTGAAGTTTCTTTTGGAGCAAACTGGTCACCCTTGGACACTTGCAGGAGGAAAGCTGACGCATTGTGCCAGTGATGATCAGAGACCTGGTGGTAGTGCAAGAAGAAGAACTTTCTCAGAAACTATCAATCAGTGTGGTCTGTTGGGCCTGGAATTTAATGGTCTGGGATGCACATGGTCAAACAACACAGTCATGACTACTAATCCAAGTACAGTACCAAATAGAGCTCGGGAGAGTTCAGGATGGAACATGTTGCTCCAGAAATCCATAATTACCGACCTATTTGCGATTGAATTAAATAACTTCGCAATGCTAGTGAACATCATAGGTAATAATCCCTTGAACAATTTTCATTTGATTTTACCTACTTATATTTCTTTTTGGTAAGCATTTGACTTTTGTCATACTGTAAGTGGTTTTAAGTGTGCAGTGGCCAAGACTTAGGTTGTGTGGGGATACCCTGTCTGAAGCAATTACTGACAAAGTTGATAATGCTAGAGTGGAATGATCACATTTTTGGTAAAATTTGTTCAAGGACAAAAAGAAACTTCATGGGCAGAATGTACAATGTTCCTTGATAAAGACTTGATACTCAAAAGATATGTTAGAACCCTTATACAAGAATATTTATCATTTTAAATTCATAGCTAACAGGACTCTCATTGGAAAGAACAGGCATATACCGTGAAATAGTCATTAAGAGAAAATATACAGACTGTATATGATTAAGGGATTGCAGGAAAATTAGAACCCTTGTGACTTGCAAAAGGACTTTAGATTATAGAGATGAACATGCAAACATGAATATGCTTGCTAGAGTAGTGACTGGATGGTGAAGGACAATGGAGAACTGAAGATTTCAATCTTCGTCAGGAAGATGACATACTTGAGGAATTAAGGCTGCCTCTGCTGCTTAACCGCACTAGTTGCTAACAGCTTATGTTGGGCAGCCTCCAGCAGTGAAAAGAATCTCACAGAACTCCTCAAATAGATCAAATATAAACTGCTGAGGAAGAAACTGACTGTAACATTGGAAGTTATCCTTCCAGTTTGACCTAATGCCCTAAAAGTGGGATTGCTGTTATCCCTATCTGTGATATGTTGATAGCACTCCAACTTCTGTCCTAAGAGATGTCCCAAAACCATAGTTTCCCTTTGTCTACAGAATTGTGCGCAAGGTCTCACTGATGAGACTCTCATAGAACAATGGTTCAGCGTCAACACCAAAATAAGGCCAATGGTTTAGCATCGATACCAAAGTAAGGCCTCCAACAGATTATGCTCACTGATGAGACTCAAATAGACCAATAATTTAGCATTGACACCAAAGGAAGGCACTCAACAAAGTATGCAAAGCTTTTACTGAGATATTTTCAACTATTCTTTTGATGGGAAAGGAAACAGGGCCGAAATTGACTGAATAGACTTACTAGTGACTTTGTTTTTCTCACCAGCAGGTCTAGGCACATCAAAGACAGATGTGATGTGGAAAAGATGTCCAGGATCATCTGGCGCTGGAGGATTGATAAGAGCTGATCAAGGAAACAATGTAGGAGCAACTGCAAGCTCTGTAGCAGAATCGGAATCACAGACGTGATTCTGCCTGAGCAGATCTAAGGTGGCTGATCAATTTAAACTATTTGATGTACCTTGAAGCCATGTCCATGAAGTCTGATATTTTCAGCTATTTGAATTCAGAAGTCTGTAGTTGTTAATTTAGATAGCATAAAATCAAACTAATTTTCTATTCTCTGGCAGCAAAAAAAAATTTTTTTTGGGGGGCTATTGATCAACAGGATCTTAATTGTCATTGACAAAACTTGAAGGAAACTGAGGTGCTGTGGACGGGAGGGCAGGGATATATTTAACTAGCTTACCTATGGAAAGACAGATAATCTGACAATTTGGCAAGGCACCAACTAGAACAGTCACTAACGTTCACTTGATGCTTTTGTTTACTAGACCTCTGATTATTGATAAGAGAAAGTCAGCTCCACTCAAGTTTATTCTTGTTATTCCCAAGAATAAATATGTCAAGATACTTCCACAATTAAGTAGCTGAATGTTGACAGGAAAAGGTGGTACTTTCTCTATTAGGAGTGCTATTGGATGGGAAATCATAAAGAAGGAAGTGCTACTTATTCCTATTAGGTGATCATAAATGAACCATAAAGCTGATTTTGGTATAGGCATGCCATGTATATTTTGCCACATCAATGAAAAAGCTGATAAGAAATTCACAAAATAGCTCAAATGAGGTATTAGAAAAATCAAGCAGTAGGGGCTTTTGGGGTCTAAATCCAAATAAATATTTAGATATGTATCACTAATTGTGCGTTAGTATATTATGTTCCTATCTGCGTGTATGCATCTCCGGATTAAGTGTTTTGCCTATTGTATTCACCTCTTCTCAATAACATAATTTTTTCCTCATAAGAAGAATTTTATGGATCTAGATTGTGCTTCAGCATAAATATGAATCAGCCCAAGTAAAAAAGGGAAAAATAGAGCAAGCTTCCATTTACTTGAATCGAAGAAACTCAATATATTCATTAGGACTTAGATGTGTATCTGTCTTGAATTACAAGCAAATCATTAGGATTCAGACGGGTTACTTTTTTCAAATTACAAGCAAGGAACATCCATTAGCATATTGTATGAAAACTTATCTCATATATTTATCAGGGTAGTTAAACTTTCTCTATCACTTGGTTGAAATCACGGTTAAATTAGTCAAAATGTCCATAAACTTCATCAGGACAAAATTTTAAAAACACATTCCATTTTGCTTCCCTCTTTGAGAAAATTTATTCTTAGACAAAATACAGGAAGTGAGACTAGCTGCTGCAAAATTCAATTATATTTATGTCAAGTTAGAGCTTTTGTTACACAGTTCTTCTATGGGAGTTCTTTACTCAACCTTTCCACCATTATTCTAAATCCAATGATTTCTGCAGTTTCACCAAAATTTGAAATTCATCCTCCCATATGCGACTGCAACCTCCAACTAATAAATATTTACTTATAGTCACATAATTACATCTTTATGGACCCTCCAATCAGTTATCTGTTTGAGCTCTTTTCGACATCATCAATAAGCCAAATATCTAATACATTAAGCATTGATTCCAAAGATAAAATAAGACTAAATAGGTGCATTTTCCGAAAAGCCCCGCATAATTTGACGAATCCATAGCTTAGAAAAGAAAGATGTAATAGTTAATTCTTGTATGCGAGTTTATGGATAGAAAAAACAATGAACAGAAAACCGGTAAAAAAGAACATGGAATGAAAAAAAACCCAGAACATCAAACATTAACAGGCATTTTACATTGAGAAACACAAGAAATAGAGGTGCATAACGTTCAATGGTAAATAAGTTATAATAATTTAAGTAACGATGATAAATCCGGTAGTATGAAACGGGGGTTCAAGACTAACCTGGGTCGTGAGCAAATGGTAATCTTGGTTTGAAGCGAGACATGAGAGGCAAAAGTTGTTGCAACCCACAAAATTTATTCTTGGAAAACTGGTTCAGATGCTTGGATTTGGTTAAGATTCAAGGATTTTAGCTTCTTTAACTGAAGTTGGTATTTTGTGCAGTACACAGCTTTCATGTTTCACTGTTTTGTCTCGAGAATCTTTTGGTTTTAAGGGCACCCTTTTCTAACTTTAGTTTATTTTGGATTTTTTGAACCTCCAACGCCTATTTAGAGTGTATAAACGAGACTGATTAAAGTGAACATTTTAGTATTTAAATCCTATAAAATAAAATAAAAAATTTTCGTCAAATCAAACTTGAATAAGATTTGTATAAAATTTAAAAGTTATCGAATATAAAATACTATTTAAATTTAATTTGATTAGTTAATGAACCAAATTCGAATCGTATTTGACTTGATTAGTCAAATAACCAAATTGAAATGAACTCGATTCAACTATTTAAGTAATTTGATTTATTTTTCAACTCTATGCTTGCTTGGAGTGAGAGTTTTTTAAATGTAAGTAGAGGCACTAGGCTGGGTATGTTGGTTTTAAATATTTTTTTTTTTTTATTTGTTTTCCTTTGAATAATAGCTACCCTTTTGTTTTTATGTAAATTCTTCTTTTAGCATCATCAGGGGAAAGATTATATTATTGTTATGCCTAAGACAAAAGGGTTTTAAAAAACAAGTTTAAATTACTTGAAATTATCTTCCTTGAAATATCATGCTAATTGCAATTTGTCAATTGTTTTCTTTACTGCTTTGGTGAACTATTTACTTTCCAAGAAATTTTCTTGAATACAAATATTACCTCGTGTCCAGAAAATAATGGCTAAAGACGGGTGATCCAAAATGGCCTCGGAAACTTTTAATTCTTTCTCTTCCTTGTTCTAATAATCACTTATTTGGTGATGCAAAAGATGGATGGATCACAACTCACAAGAATGCATTTCGCATGTACAGTCATTTGGAACAGGGTTCAACTCATCCTGCAAATCTCTGTTGAGCTACAATGGCCTCAAGTTTTCTTGGTTTTCTTGTTACATGATTAATCTCTTAAAAAGGTATCCAAGCTCTCGAGACAGCCCAGAAACTGGCACCTCTCTCTGCATCGGGTTTCTGTGGTGGTGCAGCAATTTACTCATTCAACCAAAATTATGCACTTACCAAATGAAATATCTATGCATCATGAATTACAGACTGAACCTTTTTGACAAAAAAAAAAAAAAAATTACAGACTGAACCTGGCTCAAAATCTTTATCTTAACATGAATGATATAAAATATGATCCCTACAAAGTACAAAACCACTATGCTTTCTGCTGCTGCTGCTGCCCAGAAATGCAGAACATAATAGATTACAAGGCTCTGGTTTGCTGATAAGCAAATAAACGCAGAGGAAGATTTCAAAATATACACCATAGGAGGGCTCCTCGTTGTTGCCAGGCGCCAGCTAAATTCTCCCTGAGTGAAGCAGAACACAGTTACTAGTGCAAGCCTTTCACGGTATCAGCGAGTACATCCTGCATTCTCAGCTAAATGATTTCAAACTGCTCCTTCCATCCTTGAGGCTCTACAGAGGACCCGAGCAGGAAAGAATAGAAACCGGTCAGGGTTAAAAAAACAAGGGAATAAACATATTAAAAGTTCCAAAGATATATCTTGATGGCGCACCAATCGCTTAAAAGATCTGTTTTGTGTAGCTTTCACTGCCTTCTCATAATCTGGTTTGGCACCATCCAAGGCCTGGGGCAGAACATATTCATGTTGTTACCACTTGGTTTACTTGTTCTTTTTCTAAGAATTTAAGAACTGAAACAGCAAAGTGCACAAAACAGAAAGTAGATTTAACAAACACCACATAAAAGAAGAACTAGAAATTATTTTACCTGTATTAGGGACTCTACCCGACGTCTCATCCGTGTATGCATGAAACCTTCTGAGCACTGCCAACAGAGAATTATTATGTAAAATTGAGTTCTCACAGTCAACAACTATAAAAATCAGTACACAGAAGTCAATCTATGAATCAAACCTACAGGAATTAATTGATGTTAAATACTGTATGAGTCAACTAAGAGCTCATCACTACCAAAGGACAAGCCACGTTGTCCAAAGGATATGAAAAAAGGTTCTCATTTGATGAAGCTTACACAATAAAATCATCAAAATTAGTTAAATGGCATCCAAATGGTTTTAGCTATAACTCTAATTCTTCCCCTGCTCCACAGAACAATGTGTCACCACCTCATCTAACCCCCACCCCTCTACCCACTCCACAAAGAGAAACAGTACACCGACGTTTCATGTTAAAAGAATTCATATTTTGACTGAGATAGCTAGATGCTTGATACTCTCCATCAATGCATTTAGTCCAGACGTTTCACATCTTCTTCATTCATTTGCAGCCATTTCTCAGGAGTTCAGACACAAAGTTAACACCTTGTTTTACATTAAAAAACTGAGTACAAATACTTGACACTGCAAAACAAACTCGCAAAATTTTGGCTAAACAAAAAGGAAAACTGACAACACGAAGTACAACTTCTGCGAATGAAAAGTTTTCGTCTTAGTCAAGTGCATTCAACCTCAGGCATGAAAATTCTAAGTTACATTCCCCATGTTCCCATCAGATCTTCACTTATTCAAATTGAGCAAAAATGTACATTGACAAGGGAAAGGGTTAAAAAAATGAGTTTGTAAACAATCAGGCATCAGATTATGTACTGAGAGTCTTACCTTAACATGATAACTCACATATGCATGAAATGTTGATAGACTCCAAACGGTTCTATCCAATTTTCTGCCTTCCACATGACGAGGGAAAATTACTGCAGTGAGTTAAAAGTCAAAGTGGTCAAGGAGAAAGTGGAAATTTTCTAATGGAGGAAGGGACTGATGTAAAATTCTGCTGCTACCAAAACTAACAAATCCAGCATTTGATGATAATGCTTCTGGAGGAGCTCCCTTCAGTTCGGGGGGAGGAGATGGAGACCACGAACAAGGAGGGGCATTGTTGAGACCAGCAGTACGCCTAGCATCTACAAATTCCTGAAATATGACAAAAAGAACGCTGAAAAAACTACCCCTGCACTGGAAAAAGAAAACCAAACAATGCAAACTAAAGCAAGTTCACACAAAGATGAAGACAGTGCAATAAATTAGCCAGTTCAAGATAGAAACCAATCGTAGTATGTTCTCTTAATGGCAATTAAATGAAGTGTTTCAACTCGATCCAACTCTATTAGTTTCAAAGCCCCTATTGATTGCATCATCTCTGAAACTCAAAGAGCAAAAACAGATCAGAAACCAAATTTTGTGACCTCACATCCATATATCCACAGTTAAAGTGAAACGGTATAGAACTCAGAACTGCAACTTAATTTCCCAGGTCCTTTTTCCTTTATCATAAACAACCAACACCAAAAAAAATGCCCAACAGACTTCTAGCATTTCTTGGCACCTTTTCAAGCATTTTTGCTTACAAAAATGGAAACCAACTAAATAAGTACTTAGAATCCAGTCAAAAGTGTAACATTACCTTTAGGAAAGAAGTTGCCAGAAGAATATCTATAGAATCTTTGAATCTCATAGGAAATACCACAGTGACCTTTTCCACCTGCAGACAAGTGTACTAAAACATTCAGAACCCTATATGCATACTTGACCCCAAAGAGTCACAGTGATTTTGAGAACTTGACTTATTACAAGTATTCCAAGCTAAGTGATGCAAGAAAAATGGTATTAGATCAGAAGGAAGAAACTCAATTGTATTTGAATATTAGAAAGGAAGATAAGAAGAATAATCAACTAAAATAACTTTAGTAATAAGGCGCCATATGTGATTCTTAACATTTTGATTTCATTCCATACTTTATTGAGATTATTTCTTCAATCAGTTCTCTTAAGAACCAAAGTACTTGCAAAAATCAGCAATTTCACAAGGTTTTGCTATCAGTTCAGCCTAAATGAATCAAAGTGTGATTTCTTCCCTCGTGCTCCAGTACACAAATTAGTATCCATAATTAGCTTAGGGGATGAAATGACTTGCAAATACCTGGAAAAGACCAAAGTATATGCACTTCTACAATCATGGATATGAAAACCATTCACAGAGAAGATGGAATGAGGGTTATTCAGTCACAAGCCAACCAATGTTTATATTAGATAAGCTCAGATTAAAATAGATTATCCAATCCAATAGAATTTTGCAAGAGAGTCAACAGAAGATGAACTCTATGACAGATTTACCTGAGGGATGAGAAAAAAGGATTCCATGGGCCGATGCACCAGAGCAACAACCTTGTCAATGTCAGAAGCAACTGTCCTAGAAGCAAGCTGTTTAAGAAATACTCTTAACGGGGCACCCAATACCACTTCCCTCACAGATGCAATCTTCGTCAAAACCCCATGTTTATGCTCTGTAATAGTTCCAGGAAACACTTCAGAGAAAGACCACAAGAAGTATTATATGGATGGATTCTTTACTGCAGGAACTTGAGAAGGAAACTGAGAGCAACAGCCTTGGAGGACAATTGAAGTGAAAACTGAGCTACTACAGTTGAAGCCACAAACACGCAAGCAAATGCAACTTGAGCTTATGGCAATTTATGTCCAATATCAGTAGCAAAGCATGTTTAGAGTTGTTTGTAGATGCTCAAAGAACTAATAAATCTAGATCATATAAAAAATGCTTAGAGAACTCTTAGAAACTCTAATACTGTAAAAATCATGCTCAGTTTGTACATATTTGACAATTCTAGGGAAGATAATTCAACAATGCATTATACATTAACTAATTCCAAGCCAAAAGGATGACGGACTCTCAAAGCTTTACGTCATTTCATTAACTACCCAGAGAGCACCTAATTCCATGACCACATATTGTACCTAAAAAAGATCTTTGACTCAAGGACAAAGGACAAAAGAATACATACATCCAAAAATAACAATTGGGCAGTAACATGGTACAAATAACATGAAAAGCCATTGTTTTTCAAAGACAAAAGCTAATAAAGCAAATAACCACAGATGAAGGCATCCGAGAAAAAATCCTATCTCTTTCAGCACAACCATGGCAAGATCATAATGACCTTAAAGAAAACGCGTTGAACCTTCATCTGGAGGAAGTTTTGACAAGTTCAATTTCAATGTGAGACTGAATCCATCTCTTGGAGGATCAAGAATTTGTGCAACCACTCCATATGCTGCTTTTATAGCTTCTATGGCACCTGGAGGTAGCCCACCAAAGGATACTGTTTCGGGAGGTGGTGGAGGTAAACTCACCGATAAAAAGAGAAGATTGGGATTTTTCATAGAGGCCTGAAAAATATTTTGGTCATCAAACATGTAAATTAATCATTCAGTAACACTTATTTGGGAGGAAGCATGTCAGCCGATCTGTATCTAATGGCTGCCCATTTACCAAGAACTTGACTAAGATGCCAATAATACCTGAACATGGTAACGGACATCATTGAATTCAATCCAATAGGAATCCAGCTCAACTCCTTTGTCAAGACTGCAATCAAGCAGGTATGTTTTGTCAATTTTCATCATAAGATTAAAAGATTGGTCATCTCCTTTTAATTAAATCCTCAAAGTATCATTGTCCGTAACAGGAAAGTTACAAATAGTTTATAACCAATCCATCAGTACATACAAAGAGATTAAATCATTATTCAAGTATTTGAAGAATCTTCCTTTAGTCCTTATATTAAGAAATGAAGCATTTGAATCTCTTTACATTTATCATCAGTCATCAGAGGCACCCAGAAGTTAGTTTTCTGGTAAATCATATTATGGTTTGGTTGCATGCATGTTCTATCAAAGCCAGATATGAAGAAAAAGAAAATACTGCATAAGAACAGATTGTGCTCTCCATGCCAAAGAAAGGATTACATTTTGGTGCATTTTCAAACCAAACGAGAACAACATCAGAGAGTAAAATGCTTTTGAAGGGTCAATGAGTTTCACAATCGCATAAATAATTTTGGCCACAGTTTCCAATACGAAATTATTATGACAATGCATAATTCAGAACATAGACGATATGATAATCAGTAGACATGTTGGTCTCAGAACAGCATTGACGTTTCATTGCCAGAGACAATATCTTGATTTAATCATCCATAGCATTTTGGTAACAACAAACAAATAAAAGGTTCAACAACCTAAATGAATTCCCAGTCTTTAAAAGCTTAACAGAGGCTGATTGTTTCCTTCCCAACAGAAGCAAAGAGAAGGGAATAGTTTGATTGTGGTATCAAATGCTTGCAGCTTCTCCAAAGGCATGAACTTCAACAAAGAGCAATCAACGTTCTTAAACAAAACATGTTACCAGCATCAGAGTCCCCATTTGGTAGCAAGTGCAGTTGGCCTTTTAATAATTTTTGTCATATCATTCACAAAATTCAGCTCATAAATTTGGAAATGACTAATATTTATACCACCCTTTTGATTCTTGAGTGTAATAGATCTTTTGGTTGGTAAGGAAAAGGAAAATGCCAATTAAAATATAGGCAATACCACTTGAAGAAAACTTGAAAAGTTCCAATCAGAACCTAAATATTCATAAAGCAATACCAAGTCTCATAACTTTAAATGTCTGCGACAGCAATATTTCAGCCACTATTTACCTAAAAGATAAACTTTATACCTATTCCCTTCATCCCATATCTAAGAAAAGCATAAACACGATAGTTTCCTGTGTAATGTCGATGAATTGAGGTTTTTCGACCCATTTCCAGGCGACATTTGCAAAACCCAAAAAAAAAAGAAGAAGAAGAGGAAGAATCACCTGAGTGTTAAGCATCACAGCAAAATGCCCACTTTTTCTGGTTTAAACAAACCTCAAACTACTCAAGTTTGAAGCTTTACAATTTGTCCTAACCATGAAAGCCATACAAAATGGCTTGGAAAAACATACTTCATTTCTTGTACACTTTCCTTTACCAAAGCCACGAAAAAAAGACCAACAAAACGAAAAGAACAAAACTTTATCGCAGTCACATAAAATTGAACAGTTGAATTTAACAGATACCATTCAAAATTGCTAAATAGACAAGAAAACAAAGACCCCAGAAGGAAAAATTTGAAGGGAAGCACAATTGGGAAGAGAAAAATGAGAGAGCGTACTTTTCAAGGCGAGTAGTCAAGATCTGTAAGAGATACTTGGAAGGGGACTGCAAGAGTATCATGGGTGGTAGGCTTGCAGTCTTTTCTTTTCTGTCACCTTCAAATGCTGTTATTCTTGTTCTGGGAAACTGATGATTGTCAAGATCGTGGGTCTTATCAGGCTAAAGGAAATTCTTCTGGGAAGGATCCAACGCCGTGTGATCTAAGATGAAGGACTTAAAACGCCCAGATTCCAGAGCTACCGTTTTAGACTGTTTATCCTAACTTTACCGCTTACTTTCTTTAATCAAATTACACCGGGCTCCCTCAAGTTCATTTCAATTACTTTTTGAGCTTCTTGCCCTTTTATAAAAGTTTTTGTAAGTTATTAGTAATTGTTTTGTTGCAGTAATTAGTTACTGGACTCAATTTATGGATTTTTTTTTTAAACGTCTCATTAAGGTTTAGCTACAACATTCTTTTTTCTTTGTTTGAGTCTATTTGACAAGTAATGTGACTAAATCTTGACCATAGCATAATAGATGATAGATAAGACATAGTAAAATAATTTATTAAAAATAAAATAATATATTATCATTAATTTACATCAACTTTTATTTCATTAATTTTGCTAACAATAATAGTAATTGAGACCTTATACATCGAGGGATAATATGCTAACAGTAATAAAAAAAACTAAGGGATAGTAGTTAAAACAAAAAGATACATTGTCATTAATTTTCATAACTGTTTATCTCATTACTAGAGCGGGCAAAAAAGCGCAAAATCCAACAATCTGCCCAACCCGTTCATTAATTTAAAATGATGGGTTGGATCAATTGGGTTATGGATTTTGTTGGATTGTGTAAGAAAGATCCAACCTATTCATTGGGCGGATTGGGTTTTTTATGTAGGCACCCAATACCCAACTTATTTGAAAGTAAATACACATATGCCCAATCACTTGCATTTTGACATGTGTTAATAATTCATTGACCAATTTGCATTTAAAATTCTCATATATATGTTTTCAATCAGTTTTTAAAATTTTTATTTAAAAGAAAAAAGAAACTTGAAATAAAACTCATAGTTATTTTACTTTTATAACAATAGTTAAACTTGCTCAACTTTTATAATAATTTATTATGCATTTTAAGAGTATGTTGTTTTCCTCTCCCTTTTTTTTGTGGTTGTTCTCAGGTTACTACTTATTTCTGTTTGTTAATATTTCGTGTACATAGAATAGAGTTTTAAATTTGTTCTAATTACATTCTTTTACTTTTCTCTAACTTGTTTTATTTCATCGTTAATAATTCCTCATCAATGTTATAATACAACAAATTATATGTCTATTACTTACATTTTCAAGCATAATATAATCTAGCATTCAATAATTTAAATACATAGAATATTAAAACTTACAATAAAACATATATGAATAGTAAAAGTGTTAATAAGTTATGACAAAAAATAAGTTTCAATCAATTACTAGTATTAAAAAGTATAAAGTAAAACAAAATTTTTTAGCTAATCTATTTAAATGTACAATTTATTATCTAAAATTCACAATACAAGCAATATAAAATATTATTCTATTTATGATGTATTTCTAAGGAACTTAGGAAGTGAGTGGGTGTTTGTGCATGTGAAAGTGTGTTAGTGTGTACAAATATGAGTGTATTTGGATAGTAAATTATTTGAGATAATTTTGTAAAAAAAAATACTGTAGCACTTATTTTAAAATGATGTATGTGAGATAAAAAGATGATTGGAAAATGTGTTAATGATGCAAGCAAGTTAGCGTGTGTAAATAAAGTGTAAATAAGGTGTTATAATTTACAATACATTTATGTGTGTGAAAAAAAATCTTTTTATGTGTTAAAATGTATGTGAGAAAGTTTATGTATCAAAATGTATTAATTAATATATTAGGTCATATTTGGGTCATGAGTTTGAGATGACCTAATATGATACAATCCAAAATCAACCCCATCTAAAGTTGAACGGATTGGAAATAACTCATTTAAATAAAAACCCAATATAAACAACCCAACCCGCTCAATTGTCAGGTATACTCATTAATTTTGCGAAAGTAGTCTTTGATTGAATTTAAATTGAATAACCTTGATACTTTAGAGTGTAAAATATCTAAAATTGAAATTTAAGGTACAAAATAAAATAGTGATACAATTTCAACTATGCAAAGTGAAATTAGGCTAATAAAATTATTAGAGTAACTTGTTTAATATAGATCATTTTTGTACGGGTTGGAATATGAATTTGTATGTTTAAAGTATCAACTATCATCACCTCACCTAATACCATTTTGTTTCTTATGCTCTAGCCTTTATTAATAAAACAAGCATTTTTTGCTTTTTTTTTTTTTTTTTTCAAGAAACACTCTTCCTTTCTTTTAGAGATAATATCCTTTTATTGTAACAATAACTATAATTTTTTTTCGACAAAATAGCATCATTGTCTTGTGAAAAGTATTGGTATGTCTTACATTTTTAAAAATTTATTGCAATACACAATGAATATTTGTTATTTTTTTGACATATATTTGGTAGTTTTATTTTATAGTAGCAAATTAACTAAGATAAACATGATGTAGCAACATATATAATCTAATTGCTGCAAAATGTAACATAATTTACCCAAGATTCCACTTCTTCCCTAAATAACATGACAAAGTTTAAGGATAAACACCAAATAAAAAAAAAACAACAGAGAAGTAATAAATAATTAATAAACCAATTTTTTTAAAAATAAATTACTAAAAAAAATGAAAAAGCTCAAAGACTGATAAAACTGGTAAACCCAAAACCCTCTTGTTGTTTGCAACCAAGTCCAAGTCCAAGATGACTAAATTGAGATATTGGTCTTTGTAGGGGGCTCAATTGACAAAATGGGTTATGCTGCCTTTCCTTCTTACTGCTGTGAAATTCTACAAAAATCTTGGAGCCTATGGACTCCCTAAATCCATTTTTCTACCCTCCTGAATCATTTCTTGAAGATTTGGAATCACAGAGTTGAGCAAGTGATTTGTTAGGTTTGATGGAAGGCAGACGCATAAGAAGATTTGGGAGAGGCAGCCAAAGCAGTCAGACCCTTCTGCCACTTCGACTCACTCGCCTTACAAACGCTGTTTCTTGTTGGTATGCTCATCTCTCTCATATTAAAATCGATCAAAACCTTTCCTTGAATTTAAAAGAATTCTGGGTTGTGCTTGAATTCAATGGAATTCTATATCACGTACAGATGACAAATACTTGACAACTATGTGTAATACAGGTACTGCGACTTCAAAACATCTGTCTTGAATGAACCTCTATATCGATATGGTCGTCGTCATTCCAGGTTTGCCTTTTTATCACACACACACACGCACACGCAAAAAGAAGGAATTTCTCCAAGCTTTTTTTGTAAGGGAATCGTGAAAGACTAAACGTACATTGTTGAAAGATATGCTGCAGAACTGCTTGAGAGCTTTATTGCCTGCATCAGAAACTTATGTGGCAGATTGACTTAGTCACTTTAGATTTTTTTTCCTTTTTTCCATTTTTACGAACTTTGACATTTTTTTTTTGGAGACAAGATTGTTTTTTTTCCTTTGCTTATTTATTTACAATCGTTTCTGTTTTAGGTGTTTGAGAGTTTGGTTTTCGGTGGGCCTCGGGTTTAGTCTTACTGCATTGCTTGGAGTAATTTTGGTTAGTCACTGCGCCAGAAATTTTGTCACTATGGAATTGGTCCGTGGAAGTCATGAAAAACGTAAAAAGGACTGCTATCGTAAAGATGACATGAAATGGTGCTTCCTGGTACTATATCAAATTCTGTGATATGCAAATGACTTGATTTTCTTGTTTTCTGTGTGTTGTGAGGCAGATTCTTCTATGGGAATTTGGAGGAGCTATCCATCTGTATAAAGGGAATGATGGGATGATCAGTCTTTTCAACGGATCATTATTTGGGTTTTCCTCTTCGGTTAGTGTTCAAGTGTGCCATGTCATTCAAGTTAGTTAGGCATCCATGAAATTTACTGATAAGTTTTTGTTAGGACCAGCCCCAAGGAAAGATTCACTTTTAATAAAATGATCTAGATCTTATAGCTGTGCAGCTGCTTGTATCTTCTGTGCTGGTACCTAGCTTTATGGAATTTGTCTATTTCTGCAGTTCTTGGTTCCTGATTTAGTACGTTAATGAATAACATTTGGGGTTTTGACTCACTATAAATACAACTTTGGTAATGGAATATTCTAGCAGCCTATTGCTGTCTGATACATTGCTGTTGGTTAAGTTGTTTTTGGATGTATAGTGGCATTGGTGCCCAAAACTATTACTGAGAACCATATTGTTTTCTTGTTTGTCCAGCTATTTGTATCCTTTATTGTACATTAATTTAGTTAGGTGCATCTTGTTATTCTTCACTATTAGGGCAAGGTGATAATAGTCTCCTGCTTTTACTAAAGACTTGGGCTTTTTGTAAATACACTGGTTTCTAGACTTACTGAGATCTTCTTCATAGAGTTGGACACCTGAAATCATCTTTCAACATTGAGTATCCAAACCAACATGATTGTTATCCTCAATTTTCTTTATGTCTTCTGTGTCTGTGTATTAGAAATGCGACAGTTCATTTCTAATTCTATAAGAACCATAGACTCCATGTTATTTATAATGTGCAGCTAAAATTGATTAAAACCTGTTATCAAACAACTTATGTTCAACGTGCTTCCTTGTTCTTTTCGTAGCGTTTTAGATAAATGATCTGTATTCAAGCTAATTCTGAAAACTTTTTGCTAAATGAACAGAATGCAGACAACCAAAAAGTCAAATGTTCAACTTGTTTTTTCCAGTTTGAGCTGGAAATGTTGTGGTTAATTAAATAGTCCAATAGTAGAATAGTTCGTGTGGGGAGTTCGTTTTGATAGATGAATAGATCCATTAATCTGTGCTTATAGCAAAGAAAAGTAAACATATAAGTGAAACAGATTTTATTTCACTAACTAAAATTTGTATTGTCCTCAAGCTATTTCATTTCATTATCTCTATGTGTTGAGTAAGCTAAGCTTATCTTTTTGTCTAATAATGGTTGAGGTGAACAAAAGCTTTAGCTAAAATAGATGAGATCTAAATGATTAAAGCTGGGCTTCTGCTTAAATACAACCTTATGAACACTGTTTGTATGTATTCAGCTCTTAATTTATTTAAATAATTCCAAATCACTTTCGGACATACACACCTGATTTGTAGACCAACTACCACATTTTGAACAAGCATTTTGAGACTAATTTATTTTGCCTGTCAGTTTCAGATTTTGAAAGCATTTTAATCTTGTGTTTTTTCTGCAGATTTCCGGTCTAATCATGTCACTTCCTGATATTGGATACATCTTTCTGTCCTCCATTCTGTCTGTATTCATCCATGAAGTTGGGCATGCTCTTGCTGCTGCAAGGTTAAGATGTTCTTCACTCTTTTCTGTGGGTCAATGTGATATCATGCATGATGTTGCCTATATATTTTGTTTGATTCAATGATTTTTAAGTACACTCTGTCATGTCAATGTTACCTCTCTTTGTGGTATGTGAAACCATATTTATGAATACCAGCTCACGTGGATCAACTGGGCACCTGCTGGTTTATGCTGTTTTGAAAGAAATGCTTTTATTTGCTAACTCAATGGGATAAGCGCGGCAGATGATCTGACCTTTCTGTCATTTAGTAAATAATGTTAATGATGTCAATGTCCTAAGCAGGTATTTTTGACTAAACGATCAGGTATACATGCCAAATATCATCCCCTTTCCTCTTCCATGAGATGCTGAGTGATAAGTTAAACTAGGAAGGCTGCTTCTTGTTAATGTTAGATGCTTCATGATGGATACTAGTGCCTTTATCTAATTAGTATGGGATTTTAAATCTATAAGAACAGTTTGAACTTGAACTTTGTGTGTTATAAAATATTATAGCTTCTTGTTGGCTATACTTTACCATAGTTTAAAATAGACCGGATTTTAATTATGTATGTACCTCATCCCTGACTTGCTTTTACTGCATGATTGGACTAGCTTCTTGCTGACTTCATAGTTTTTGCAGTTAGGCTCCTCATTTTACAGGAGATTAGCAACATGTCCTAGTTGCTTTACTTGTGTACCTTGTCCAAGAGAAATTAGAATATAGTCAGATTATTATAATTGATATGATCTCACAATATGTTGCTGTAGGTGCCACTTATGGGTGAAGCAGTGAGGGTATACAGATGGAGTATATTGCTGTCTTTCTAGCGGTGTTGTTTCCAGGAGCTCTGGTGGCTTTAAATGAGGAGTGCTTGCAGGCATTACCAAGAAATGCTGCCCTTCGTATATATTGTGCTGGAATTTGGCATAATGCCACTGTAGGTTCTGGATGTAATTAAAATTCTTTCAATTTCTCTGACGTTTAGTCATTCATGTTTGTGCTAATATCCACCACTTACTTTGAACTGATTTATTGAACTTCCTGCAGTTTTGTGTGGTTTGTGCCTTGGTTTTGTTTCTACTGCCATCGATCTTGGACCCATTTTACATACACGGTGAAAGTCCCATGGTAACTTCGCGCACATATCTGTTTTGTTATCTGTTATAAACTCTTGATGTGTATAGCCTAACAAGTTCTTATCTTGCAACAGGTCCTGTATGTGTCTCCTATGTCACCATTGTTTGGTTATCTCTCTCCCCATGACTTAATTATATCATTAGATGGCACCCGCATTCATAATGTACAACAGTGGAAGGAGAAGGTTGCTCTTTTAAATTGGCAGCTTGAAAACTTACACAATTCTGGCGAATACAAAGGCCTCACGAAAATCAATGGCAGAATAGGGTATTGTGTGCCCTCTTATCTGATTAGGAACAGTATGCAGCTTCAGTTGGAAGGCAATTATACAAGTTGTCCGGATGAACTTTTTGCACTTGCAGCTAGCCCTTGCTTAAATCCAGCAGTGCTAGATAATGTAAGCATTGAAGATAATCGTGCTAGGGGAAGTGAAAGCATTTACTGCCTCAATCCTATGGATGTTATAAAGCTAAGAAAATGTGGTGATGGAGTGAGAACCCTTAGCGACCAAAGAAGATGCTCATGTTTGGAGGTAGGAAATTCATTTTTAGCATGCTGAGTAGGTACATTATTATGAGTAAAGTAAGATTTGTGTCTATATCATAGATGCGCCGAATAAAAAGTATTCTCTTTTGGCACTTGCAATGTGGCTGATAAGATGGTAGTGGATGCAGGAAGAATATTGCTTCGCTCCAGTCCAGATGCCAGGTCTAGCATGGGTAGAAATAACGTATTCAAGGCCTGCTTCTCCTGGATGCCGGAAACTTGCAAGAAATTGGCTTCCAAGATATGAGAATTCTGTTTCTGGAGAAACGAGCTGCGTTTCAAGTTTCACGTTTGTGGGTGATTTAATTACCCTGGGACATGCACTTCATTTGACTTCATATGAACCTCGTTGGTTGATGGATGTTGGTGCATCTCTTCCAAATATGCTGGAAAAGCTCTTTATATGCGCCTTCCATGTATCTCTCAGTCTTGCTCTTCTCAACAGTTTACCAGTATGTCTTCTGCAATTTATTACTTATTGGACTTTCCTCTTTTTGTTTTTACTTCTCTGCTGATAAGTTGCTTATAGGAAACCTCATGAATGCAAGATTGCTTTGGACCTTGTAAATGACTCTGGTGTTAAAACTTATCCTAGCAGTATTTAGCATCGAAATGGGATGCCTGATGCTTTAATAAGTTGACTAAGTCCCTTATTCGTGTTTTAGGGTAAGTCTTTGAGGTCTAATTTTGTTGAGGGTTCGTGTGCTGTGTGAGGGGCGGTGTGAATCAGCTAGGCTGCTTAAGCACTTCAGCTTTTAGAATGACAAAAATATCAGACAGGAATACCATTATAAATAGGCTACACCTCAGCATCTTTTCCTGAAATTTAGGGTCTAAATTTTCTTTAAACATAAAGGTAGATACCATTTTAGGTTAAGATTTCTGTCAGTTTTCCATTCTGTTGAAACCTGTACTGTTTTACTCTATTGTTTTTTTCCCCTTTGTTTTTTTGCTCCAGTTTCTTATCAAAAGAATTCTTGTGTTTTCATGAATTTATTATGCTTCATAACTGGTACCATATTGGTTTAAAGGTTCAATTGGCTGAGAATAAAGTTTAAAAATGATGAAACAGGGCTGGGGCTACTTACATGAATTTACTATTTCGTACCAAATTAGAGATGTGTTGATTCTTTTATTTGGTTCCCTAATATAATCGACGGTTGACTTTTAGAACGATCTCTAAGAAATCCACTTTTCCTTTTTTGCTTCCCCCTGTTTATTTCTCTGTCTTCTTGTGCACTTCACACAACATTCTCAGAGTCACGATCAAACACACACGTCATCCATGTGGTACGTCACATGTCCGCTTTAACTGGTCCCAATAACTAAGTAGTCATTGACACCAATCTTTTCCTCCCACACAAATAGTTTCTAATACTGCAGACCTTTCGTTGGACTTGGAAGTTGTGAAGAATATGAGGTCAGGAGCGTACTTCAAATTCATGTGTGAAGTACTGTAGGCACAATAGCCATACCCTTGCTGGTCTAAACCCATGAATTGGAATGAAAGAAGGCTTATAGGTTGAAATACGTCGGCTTTGGAGGTGCATTGATGAATCGTTGTATGCCTGAATTTTCATATGCTTTGGGATGATTACATCCAATGCTGTTGGATGATGTGTGAGAATTTGGTGTGAATTGCAAAAGAAGAAGAGGAAGGTAACCGGGAAGTAGGAGGAGTTCATTTCTCAGTTATGGACTCCAAAGTCAATTCCAAGACATCGACCTCTATATGTATGGTAACGTAATAAAAGCCTCATTAATTTTTTGATCTGAAATAGAATTAGCAAAATCATGGTAAGTAATCCAACAGGGCTGAGATAATGAAGTTTAGCTCCAAAGAATGAAATGGTATCACCTCAGGCGGCATCCTCTCTAATGTACAACATGATTTGTATCACATATGGAGAAACTTGATATAATCATATTCTACCTTTTGTGGCATATTATCTTGATGTAGAAATTTGATATGCTCATCTCCTACAATCTCAGGTGTATTTTCTTGATGGTGAATGCATTTTAGAGGTGATACTGCAATACTTCAATTTCTTGAGGCCAAGGGCAAGGAGAAAAGTTCTTCAATGGGTCCTAGTTGGAGGGACAATTCTTTCTATACATACTTTCTTGCGGATGCTCATTGTTAAATTCTAGACTGATCAACCTTTTAACTCTCCTTGCCACTGATTTTGATGTCTCTTCTAAAAGTCTCATGCATACAAGTATCTTTCATTTTGAGAATTTGGAGGCGATAGGCAATCAATCGGTTCTTTCCTGTGTTGTTCGTAGGGTTGAAAGATGAATCAAACTACTCGATGCTTGAATCGAATTCAGCTTGGTAAGAGATCGTTCACACTTAGTCAGCTAACTAGTCAAACTAAGTTTGAACAGCATTTTATATTTGATAACATTCAAACTTGATAAAAAAATCTCGTTCAAATTTGGTTCTGTAGGTAAACAAGCCAAATTTGAACAAAATATCAAACTCGTTAAAATAATCAAACAAGTTTGAATATTAGAATGTTCGACTTAATTAAACTCGTTTACACTCCTAATTTTTCAATACGTTCATTTGCATGTACCATAAATTAGTGTCCATTTCGTATGGTGTTTACATATTTGAAGGCTAACTAAAATTATATAAGTCCAGTGAAGTGATAAATGGAAGCCCATATTGATGTGGCCGGACTGTTACTTTTGGGTCTACTGAACTGCATTGATTTTGAAGTACTAATTTGTTACCTGGGCTAGCTTAAAAGATTCCCTTCTGGCGATGACATCCCATCCTGGTCCATGAAGATGAAATTTCTGGGAAACTGTGCAGCAACTAGAAAGAAACCTTCAGTCTTGGTGGTTTGTGCGTATGCTTTGCATCATTTGGGCCCAAGGAATGCCCGGGATCTATCAATTCATTACGTAACATAGGGTCCCCCACTGTTAAGGGCGGTGGAAATATGTCTTAGTCGGAATAGGACATCAAGGTGTTGGTCACAAAATTGGCCAAGTTCAAAGGTCTATTTTTGATCAATTAATGAATATTCCCAGAATCTATCCTGGTATGGTTTGCGCGGCCATGGCCACTGTACGAAAAGACAGGCACAACCACCTTATAATCTGGTTCAGTTGCCCCCTAAGAAATGATGAACAAACCTCCAGCAGACATGGATAACACGGATAGCTATTGCTGGAAAGTCCATTCCTTGTCTAACTCTAACGTCCCCCCGACTTTGGTGACTGCACAAGAACAGCGCTCATGGTGCATGCAAAGTAGGATGTCCCTGTGTTTTAGCTGCAACGTCATCTTCATGGAAAAAACTTGGAAAAGTAAAACTAAAAGTCCAACAAGTAATCTATCTTCTCGCGACGTAAATTTGAGTCGAGTCGTCTGGATAGGAGATTATTTGAGATGTTATTTGAAACGATTATTGTAACACTTTTTCGTTTTTGTGATTTGACGTATGCAAAATAAAAGATTGGTTGAAAATATTATAAAAAAAATTGTGTTGAAAATGTATTTACGATGCAAGCGAAATGTTATTCGGCAAAACTTAGCTATCCAGACACATTCATTATGTTAAGAATTAGTCAGATTGAAGTGGAATTGGGAATGAGTCCTCCTGTGTATGTTCGAATGGCTAACCTTAAGAGAAGCAACATCTAAACTACTTTTGATATGGATGGCTTTTACAGTTGAAATTGATAAAAGGGCTAAAAATGTACTAGGAAGTGCACAAATGTTGAGCGCACACTGTGCCAGGTGTCAACCCTGCATTGCCACGGGGCATTCTGGGAGTGGATCAATACCTGAGAACAAGAAGTCGGTGCTTCTTTTTAATTTTCATTTTGTCACGTAATCTTCGTCGTCGTCCTCGTTAATGTCTGTGGTACAAGTAAATAATTTTTGTGTAAGTAATTACCTATCCGAACATGCCGATTAATATTTCTCTTTTTTGCCACATATCACCATCTCACCTACTAATTCTACGAGCTCGTAAAGCATGATTCTGGCGGTTGCTTTTCATCAGCGATGACCCTGAAAAGAGGCAGTAAATCCTGCGCATGAGATATTTTTTGATTCAGTTATCTTTGTTGACGGTAGACATCTGTTCTTCCTATGATTTTATGCATAGATGAACACATTATCCCTTGGACAATGACAATATCTATGTATCTGTCTTTCATTGGACTCTCAAATATATTTTGGTTTATGTATACTATGGGCCGGGGCTCAAAAAAAAAACTTTTTTTTATTATTACAAATTGTGTGCATGTGTTTGGATTTATGTGGTACTAATGAAAAGCTTCAAAACTATATGTATATAAAATAGTAGTACTATGAATGGTAGACGAAGATGGAGACTGAAGGGAGAAAAAGTATCTTAGGCCGGTGGAAATGAGGATTCAAGAAACATCATCCCATTTGGCTCCACAGGATACAGCAGCCCATGAGTTCAAAATTCTCTGCTACAATTTTTTTTTTTTGTTGCTGCCTTGAATGGATAATGGTCAAATTAGGACGCTACGCAAATCCTTATCTGCTAACTACAAACCATCGAAATACAATTGGCTAATCCCAGCTGGGGATAACAAATACTATATCCCTATTCGGTTTTAATTCTCTTTGGAATATGGATGAAATGACAATTGACGCAGATAGGAAATTGTTTGCTACGTACTATGTCTTTTTTTTGGTTTGTGTGTGTATGTGTGCGCGCGCGCACGCGCGTACGTACGTGTTGTAGATTAATGAGGTTATTAGCACAGGAAAATATGAAGGATGAGTAGTCGGATTGTGCCTAAAACAACTGTTTTTGTTGTGAAATCATCGCCCACGTATGGTGTCGGCAAGTCACCAATTTGTTCAGAGGAGGACTCAGATGACTCAAAACTAGGATGTGTTCTTCAACTTAATCATTCAATCTAGGATATATTGGTTGAAATGATGATCAAATCTCTAGGAAAGAGACATGGGGTTTTTTTTTTTCTTCAAAATTTCAGGAGAGTTATATGGTTGTACCAGCTCTGTTTTTTGGTAAGAAACAAGCAACAGAAATGTATCGTTTTTGTTCAAAAATATTTTGGGGGCCATGATTAAATAAATATCAGTGGGAGAAAGAAATCTTTAGGTTTCATGTTTAGTGCGAAGATAATTTGTCGATTTGATTAGCCAAAATTGAATTATCTCCCTTGCATAAATTGGGTCAAACAAATTCTTTCTCAGCAGAAATCTTGATGTTGGTTTGGGAGATAATCTTGTCCTCATTATTTTTAACAAGAACAATGGTTTTCTTTTATTTTCTTTCTTTCTTTCTTTCTTTCTTCTTCTTGAACAATGAATTTGCAAATTTCCTGAACAATGAATCGAGATTTTACCAAACTCCCAATGCTAAATGTACGATCAATTTGCTAAATCAAGTTCTCAACCTCCCAAAACATTTCCAAATCAACACGAACGAACGAACAATATAGAGGAAAATGGCCGATGCTCTTGTCTTAATTGGTTCCCTTGAATTAATAATGATCTTCAATTATTTCTCACTGAATTAGGATAATTCCCACCACCTTCCTCAGATGAATCATTGCTTTCTTTTCAAGTATATATATATATATATATATTTTTTTTTTCTTTTTGGCAAACAGGCATGAGATCATAAAAGCAATGGAAGCATCACTCAAGATTGACAAAAATAAGAGGTGGGGTATTGATATCTAGTACCCACATGGTTTGCCTCCATTTTCTGACACACAAACACATACTCAATTTCTCAAATGTTTGCAGTCGGAAGAGAGTTAGGTAATGGTAGTTATGAAGTCTCTTTTCTTATGGTGTTGAACCGACCAACTCCCAAAAACACACACCAATTCTCTCACAGTAGATGACATGATAGTACTGTATAACATGGCGTTGGTTAATTACAGAAGATATTATTGTGCATGGAAACGAAACAACCAATAAAAGGAACAAAGGAAAGAAGCAAGAAGCAAGGACGAAAGGAGGACCATTGTTTGTTGTTGATAAGAAAAAGTTCACGAAAAAATGAGAAATTATGGTCGGACACGGCATCCATTTTTTCTCTCCAAGGCTGCCTTGTACAGCAGCAGGTGTAACAATCAGCTG
Organism: Coffea arabica; assembly: GCF_036785885.1. Taxonomy (NCBI): domain Eukaryota; kingdom Viridiplantae; phylum Streptophyta; class Magnoliopsida; order Gentianales; family Rubiaceae; genus Coffea; species Coffea arabica. The sequence continues at coordinate 36,297,247 of NC_092327.1, forward strand.
CGTCGTTGCTGACTAAGCACCATAAAATCAACATCAAATTTACCTGGCCCTCGTTTAGTCAAGATTCAAGAGCCAGTCCCATGAAGCACCACCGAAGCAGCATCATCAAAGTTATGATTCATAAACTGGACTCTCTTTTACCCCACTGACCTACTTCTTTCTGTTTTGATAGTTGGATTCCTTGACTTCTAGTCTTCAAGATGCCAAAAATCTTCCATTCAAAGCATGTTGTTGGAAGAGATAATTGCAGGATCGATGTTAGAAAAGATGCTCGTGGAAATTCTTGAGAAGTTAGGAATTCTGGGCATTTTTCTTTCCTCAGGATAATTTTACTCATACATGGCTTTAGACTAAAACGATAGAACTCAAAAATTCGGCACGATGAAGTTGAACTTTCGTCTCAAAATCAATTAGTAAGGATTGGAGTTGCCTAGAAACTTAAACTCTTGATTAGATTAAATGTCCTAATTGAAAGAGGAATTAATGTGGACGATTTGGCCATCCACATGAACCTGACCAAAGTTTCTCAACAATTACCAAAGTGTTGTTCGAGCTTTGATCTATCTGAGAATATGTGCCTAACTCATCACTCGGCATGCTGGTCGAACTATTTTGGCTTATTTAGAACATGCAAGTTAGGTCGCTCTTCCTGATATACAAAGGCTTGTTAGAGCAAATTGTAGTCCTTACTCCCCATGCAAATGCAATTGGTTGGGGTGAAAATTTACCCCATATGTATATATACCGACAAAGATTATTCATGATTAGATGTGATTTATGCATAAATTCATAAATAATGTAAGGTAATTGGATAACAAAAATGACATGCGACCTCTAGGTTTCTGCTTTTGTCAAGATTTGGTGGTCTCTTATGCCCTTATCTTATACTAAATTAAGGGCTGGGATTGTAACTTGCATAATTATTATCACCTTGATCCAGCACGCATTCAAGGATAAAAAAAAAAAAGAAAACAACTACTAAAGATAAGAAACCAAAACGTTTAGGTAACAAGCCTAATGCATCAACCATTTCTTCTGGGCTGATAGTTTGTGGGACAACTCGTTAGGATTCCTGGTTCAGACATAGATCGATCCCTGATGTACTTGCTATATATGGTACAAGAAATGGCTTGCTGTGCCCTTAATTTCAGGCGCCTCTCCCTCCAATCTTTTGGTTTTTTCTCCATCCATTCTACAGTTTCTAGCAGTTAGAAACATTTGGGCACTCAGCAATTTTTTTTATTGGAGAAAAAGGAACTTGGAATCCAAGGCCACCAACAAACTAGATAAGTTTTATGAGTACAAATTACCATATGCGAAGAAGATACCTAAAATTTTAGGGACCTTGTCCGATCATGACGTACCAGTTAAAGCAAGAGACTGAATTGACAAGTGGGAAGTAGTACTTTGGATCAGAGGCATCACATGGGGTTTTACACTTTATGCTATACAAATTTCGGTCCAATTCGATCAAGATAATAGTTTTGATAGGCCAGAAATCCACAATGTGCAGATTAAAGATTTGCATGCCTTGATAAAGTAAAGAAAAGAGCAGACCATTGCTCTCAGGCAATGCCACTTCAATCCAGTGGTCGGTTTAATCAGTCGAAGACTCGATCAATTCCCCCTCCTATTTAGCTGCAGAAGTAGTGAGCTAGTGAAAGTAAAGAGGAGCTTGCGGGGGGGTAAAGTTGCTCCTACCATGTGGGCACCAGTTTCGGTGGTTATTAACTACCAAAACCGCTAAAAAAAAGCTCTTTTACTTTTCAGAAAAATCAACGTACGTGCACTTTTTTATTTTTTGCTTTGCTTTGCTTTTCTTTGGATTGCAGGGGATCATGATCATTTATCATTTGTCAACAGGTGTCTGTCCCTGACCTCCTGCTGCTCAAGAAATCAGCCTGTGCGGAAGCAGCGGAACATGACCATCCCATAGCCGCTCACATGCAAGAAAAGCAGGACCAATGACAAATCCTTCCTTTCTTTTGAATCTTTTAAATAAGTACTGCTAGCCACTGCCACTTTTTGCCAACGACAATGATGTATCTTGACATATAAGCCAGAGGCATATGACTCCAATTTTTTTTTTTTTTTTTTTTTTTTTTGCTTTATAAAGTAGGGGATCGTGGGATTTTAGAATTGGAGAGGGAGAAACGGGCTTGAGCTCAAGACTCTAATTTTCGAACTCTCAACGTTAATTACTAGACTAAAGTCTCCCTACAGCATAAAACTCCAATCGTTGAAAGTAAGAAAAGATAACTTGAAGAAAGTGGAGAACATCAATTTATTCCGGTGGTTTAAAACAGATAACAACATAAGAAGAAAGGCTTGCTAAATTCTGATAAACTAATGTACACATGACACTAGTGTTTTCCCGTCATCGTCCAGGTGAAATATATAAGATTTGAGTTCAACTTTTATTTTCTTGAAGACAAGGATGGTACCCTGAGATCTGTACTAGTATGCTTTGAATTGCAATAGTGCTAGCAGCTCCTTCGACCTCGAGCCTTTTGCTTGCATCTTTTTTCTTTCTTTTTTTTTTTTTTCATCTTTTCCCCATTAACCCAACAACTTTCACTTGGTTTCTAGATATCTTTTCCATATGTTTTGCTTATTCTACCAATAAATGTGGGAAAGTTGCTCAGTAAAAAGTCGCTGAAAACTTGTTATCTGAAAATCTTTGAGCCGAGCACCACGGAGATTCAGATTGATATTCACGAATTACGGGACTGATTATGCATGCTCCAGCATTGGAAGAAGGATCTTGCATGTTACTGATCAGTCAATGTCTTGGATCGCGAGCAGATTCTTTTCCTTTTCATCCCTAAAAAATATATTCAACAAAGAGAGTTTTTAAGTTGGTCTTTTTTTTCCCTCCCTTCCAAAACCCAAACACCGAGAAAAAGCCTCCGTTCATGCACTTCTAGAATCACCGTTAATCTTGTTGTCGAAGTACTAGTAACGTGGTTATACAGATATACTTTTCCATGTTAGTACAGTCGACTATTGGTCCTTTCGTGAATAAAATAATGACAGCCCTAAGATCCCAACGAGAAATTTTGGAGTAATCAGCTCTAACCAGCTCACTTCCTTTTAATAAAAATCTTATAAGTGTCTGAATTTCTGCTGTAAATGCGAGCATATGCTTGTATTAATTCTTGACATAATCTACTTATATAAAAGGATCAAACTTTTTTATACAATACTAGCGGGTTTTAATACATGTCATATTATTGTTATTTAAGTTTTGAAATACACTCGTTACGCAAAGTGGTATGCATCTATATCTGTTAGCGTAAAAAAATATTCACGTTGACATACTGTACAAAAGATTAAAAATGGACAGTTTCAGGCTATGCGTGACTTCTCCTTTCTAAAAAACTTTCTCGTTTGGATTGATATTTTTTCGATTTTTTGCAGAAAAATACATTGTAATGATGTGATACATGTGAGATACAAAGATAATTAGAAAATATGTTCACGAAAAATCTAAAACTTTTTTAGAAAAAAAAAAATGACAATCCAACCAATCTAACGTACCTTTTCACTCCATGTGGTGAACCTCTAATAGGGCATTTTGAGTTTGTTCAGGACCACCCCAAGACTTGGTCTTCGGATTATTCATGTTAGACCCTCAAGAGGGGAGTTGAAAAATTGCACAAATAGGTATCAGTCCCAGCTGATTGGACCACCCCTCAAGTTGATGTTAGGATCTTGGCACGTCATACCCGAATTGTTTAAGTAATTGAAATCTATTCCCATTTCTTGACAATATGATTTCTCATTATTGTTACCTTAGATATCATCTGCTTTGCTTTGCTTTCTTATTATGCCAAGTGTAGCTAGCTTAAGTTAAGAAATATTTTTCCGACAATCTTGAGGCAAACGATATATACTTTCTGAAATTCAAATCCATCGTAGTGCACAGCTCAAGAAATCACTTGAAGAAAATATCAGACGTTTTCTTTGATAATATGTTCAATCAGAATTGAAGGGCTAGCCGCTAGCTTGAGTAAGGGACAAACAAACCTCCCCAGGAGAGGACGCATTTACTATTGCTAGTCAATTTAGTCATGTTGCTTCTTGCCATCTATCCTACATTACTGCTCTTATTCGACAAGTCATAAAAGAAGGGCACATGAAGATTCAAACTTTTCTACGAGAAGGTCAAGAAGATTGAAATTTTTCTATGAGATTGTAGATTCTGATACATTGAACTTTCATCACCCATTCATTTTTATTACTCCCCGGGATGATTAACTCGAAACCAACCGAGATGGTACTATACATGTATATATATGTCCCTTTTGACTAAGCAATCTTCTTTCAGGTATGAATTATTTCCTGAAAATACAATCAGATAGATAAGATACACTTTTTGTCTGATGCAAATAATCACGGTGCTCGTGACTGGGGGACTTTTGTTTTTGTTGGTTTTAATGTCTTTGTTCTATTTTGTTTTACCCTGCCACGTGCATTCTCTTTTCATATATAGAATCCAAGTGAGATTAAACAGTCGAGCTGCTTGCACGATGTTTAACAGTACAAGGATTTGGAAAAATGTGGGAGCAGTCGCCACTCGACAGTCGACAGCTTTCATGGAAGATCGATCACCTGCTGATTTTTCATTTTAGTCGACAGCTTTTACCCTGCTGATTTTTATTTTTATTTTTTTAAACTGAAACAACGAATGTTGCTCGGTATATATTCAGGGGGTTGAAGTTCTGCCATGCAAGCATAAAAATTAGGGTTATATCACTTCTGCCATGGCGTTGATGAGACGGCAAGTCTTTTATTACTGCATCTATACTTCTGCTGCTACACGCGCACACATGCATATGTCTCTACAATAATAAAGCACTTGTATGTATGCAATTATTTGGTGTAAACATTACCCTGACACTTTCTTGCAACTAGTGGGTGGGGCAAACACTGTATGTAATGTGGGTGCATATTTTAGGAAAAAGCAAATAATAGATAATATATACTTAGAATAAAAATTTAGTTAGAGAGATTTTTGGAGGGTGTCAATTAATCTACCGGGAAGTTTAGTTTAGTGATAGTTACGTAGGAGCGTAAGGTTTTTCAAATAAGATGTGGATAGATAATGAAAAATATCGGAAGGGTAAATGTTAACACTTTTCGTTAATACCAAATCTCTGCTCACGCTTTATTATACGGTAAGATTTCAAGTTTACGCTCATAATCCACTAATATACATAACTGGTACGGGATACGTACACATAGATATAACTTATCTTACTATTCATAAATTGTGACCATATCCTTTGGTTGTAATTTTCATCCTACTATATTGTAGATTTGTAGCATTCTTGAAATCCCATTCTTTACGGCTAATTCTACAACAACTAACATCCACATGAACTTCAATGGAACTTCCAATAGTCAGGGGAGGACTGTTAAGATCTCTCTTCTGCTACTAGGTTCAATGTTCAAATCCTGACTTGTCGGTTGGGGTTGGGACGGATTTGGGGAGGGATGGGAGGAAAAAAAAAAGAAAAAGAAATTCAATGGAATGAATTTTCTCATAACTTCTGAAGCAAACGATAAAGAAGTTTGGTTATTAAGCTGGAGTTGTTCAAATGGTTCGATTGCCCTTTGACTATCCTTGAATTCAAGCCTTCAATAGCTCCAAAATTTCCCCTGCCACCTATCTAATCTTGGAAAAAAAAAAAAAAAAGGATTTGAAGAATCTTCCAGGAATCAATTATCCTAAATAGCCGAAAGTAACTGTTAACGTCACCCCATAAACTGCCGTCGAGAATTTAGAGACAAAAACAACACAGAAATACGTTACCAGATTAGCTACGGATCATTTTATACTAGAGTTTTTGGCAAACCTAATTTGACTGTCCATTCTTCTTTCCAATCTATGATAAGGACCCCTTTTCCCGGCCGGGTCACTAACTTCTGCCGACTTCAATTTGAAGAGTTGGTTATGTTTGCTATTTAAATGGTTTTTTTTTTTTTTGCGTAAATGGAAGAGCTCGAATTCAAAATTTCACACTTGCTGTCCCTCCCCCAAACCAACTCATTCCTTCCCCGGTTATGTTTGCTATTAATTATTGTTGAACAAATTAAATTAAGGACCAAACTTTACTTGCTTAAGAAAAGAACGGAACTTTACATCCCGAAGAAATCAGAAATATGTTATTTATTTCAAAGAAATAAATTTAATATGACACAGTTGTATCTTTTACGTAGAGATGTAAACGGCCCTAATCAAGTGCGAACACTCTAGTATTCAAACTTGTTTGATTATTTTAATGAGTTTAAAATGTTGTTTAATTTCAATTTGTTTATTTACCGAATCAAATTTAAACGAACATTTTATCGAATTTGATAGTTGGTGAATTAAGTTCGAACGAGATTTTATCAAACCAAACTGAATCTGAGTATGGAATAATTTGATTCATCATCCAATTCTACTTACAGAGTGAAAAATCTTGGGCTTAATGTTTAAGATAATAAAAAGAATAATAAAAGAAATTTGTCGGCAGAAGAGAAGTTAGCCAAGGAAGATTGGAGAAAAAAACTACCACTGTGGAAAACGAGAACGCGGGACCACCAAACCAAAACGCTGTACGGATAAAACGGTCAACGGTCAAGGTGGGGGTGACGACAAGTATGAAAAGCACGTGTCCCTAACGTGGCAAACTGCTTATAACGGACAATAACCGTGTCCTGGTCCTCGCTCTCGTGTTTGGTGTTCCGTGTCCGCACTAAAGGACAAGCTTCCAAAAGTCCCATTCTCCTAATTTCCAGCCGGGGGGGCCATTTTATCAAATTGTCAATTCAGGTCCTCATTTTCAATATACTTGTACGATAAGAAACTAAACCAGGTGTTTTCAGCCATCTTAGCACTTCACCGTCATTTTATATAATCTTTTGGAAGCTTATTGGGTTGTTGCAATATGGTCCTTCAAGTATTGAAAAAGTGGCCGTGATGTGACCAGGAAAACAATGGAAAATGAAAGTTAACCGATTGAACGACGTTCAATTTAGTTTATAATTGCTTAGAGTGATAGGTTTCTTCAAAAAATTTAGCAAGTTTTGATACCACGGAAAATTTTCGAGTTTATATCACTGAATGGATTGACAATTAAACACGTATAATCAGTTATGAAGTGATAACAACTATTTTTGACAAAACAACAAGAAATCGAAAAAGAAACACCTACTGCTATTCAGATTATTTCAGTCCTTCCAAATACCGTTTCGCAATATCATTTGATCAAGGAGATAATTACTCCACTCTTTTTTTTCCTCAGATAATTACTCCATCAGTAGATGAGTTTAAAGAGTCCCCCAATTTTTACTGGAGTGAATTTGGGAAGAAGTTGATTGCGAGTTTGCCATCTTTTAGGGTTGCTGCAAACGATTAATAATATGAGGAATTGAAATTAGATCGATCATCACCCAGAAGAGAAAGGAAGAGGAGGAGAATGGCATTAGTTCATAATGAAGTCCTTTCACTATAGGTGCAAGACTGGTTAGAACTAGAAAGGGGCAACATTCAATTCTTTAGGGGTTCAATTGAGAAAATCAAAAGTTAATTACTGAGTAGGTCCTTTTCAAGAAACAACCACATAAGTTGATAGTTGATGCTTGCCGAACCGCTGTCTAATAAGTTGATGTGTGCATGAACCGTTGATATTCAGTTGGTCGCTTTAAGCCTTTGCCTATGTGAACGTGTGGAAACTTCTACTAATAAAATTGACGATCGCCTGTGTTCGTTTTCTTTTGCTTGATGATCACCTTTTTATCCAAAATCGATCTTTAAGCAGTGAAATAGCCTAGAAACTTACAAATAATTTTCTAGGCGTTCAAATGTTAAAAAAGTATTGTTTGATTCAACACTTTGTGGTAATATCACGATCACCTTTTCCAATGCTTAAAACCTTTAACGACTCAGAATTCAGATGGAAAGCAAACAGTCGTTGAAATTTGTCATGATATATATAATTAGGATGATTAGGAGGATCTTCGTCCCTGTTCTTGGATTTATCTTAATTCTTTTTGTCCATTAAGTCCATGCATATATGATTGTTCCTTGATATTTTACTTTCAATGATATTTTCGTACGTCGTTTAGTATAGGATTTTCAAACTGAATTTTATGACGATCATATTTCCACGTACACATGACATACACCAATACAATGGTCTGTATAGACAAAAGCTACCATATAATTAAACTAGGAAAAAGGAAAATTAGGAAGTACGTGTGATACACTATATTTTAGATTTTCATATTGAGTGGCCTGTTTTTTAGATGAAATGCAAAATTTTGAATTCTTGACCACCAAATATGACGTGTGCACTAAAAAAATGAAGGGTCTGTTGGTGGTTGGATGGTTTGATCATGAGATTATGCAAAATGGCTTTCTCTCTACAACGTGGTTTCATCTGAGCACTAAAATAATGGGGTTTGGGTCCTAAAAGAATGATGTCCCAAATGTTGTCGAGCAAAAAAAAAAAACCACCGGTACCCTACTTTAATAGCAGCAGTTTCTTGAAATAGGAGACTGCAATCTTTAATGTTTTTCACAACTTCCGTCCTCCCCCCCCCCCCCCCCCCCCCCCCCCTAACAACACCCTTCCTTTTCCCTCCGACAAAACTGCTTTTGAAAAGTTTCAAACATTTATCCCTCAGATAATCATGACAAATCCTCATTTTTCCCCACTGGTTTGGTCCTTGATTAGCTTTTCGATTAACTTTTCAGGGTCCACCATTTGTTAAAAGAGTATGCAAAAATCCTTCTAATCTTAAACTTATGTTGTTTCTCACTTAAAGTACTTTCAAAATGAATTATATTTCTGTAAGAAGAGACGAAGTGTCAATGAAAGAACTAATTGTAATATTTGTCCATGAGATCCTTTTGTATCACATTTGCATAAAAAAAATAGATAATTTAGTTGTTCTCTTTTTTGTATTTAGGAACTCTTTAAAGAAAAGGATATCAAATGAATAATTCGGCTTAGTTTGGATTGAAGAATTTGTCAAAGGATTTGAAATTCACCCAAGTCGCTATAGCTGTTTGAATTGTTTAAGAAGCATTTGGGATTATAATTTGCCAATAATCTAAATATATTTTAAATACTAAAATAATTGGTGACTTACAAATCTAAATGCCTTGTAAATAATCTAAACAATTAGACGGGTTTGAGAGGATTTCAGATTCTTCGTCAAATCCCTCAATCCAAACACAGCACTGTATTCAATTCTCTGAAGTAATTTTGTTCCTTTTCCATATGACTCGTGAGGATGGCCATCCCGACTCAGCCATACCGAGCTTGATCCTTTATTATTTGGGACGGGTCGCCACCAGTTTTGGTCACCTCGGCTTGACTTCGTGTGCGGGTAACTGAGATGACTCCCACACCCATTGGTACCTCGGATTGATGCTGTGCTTGACACGACATCCGAGATCTTATCGGAGAACCTGACACTTGCATGACGGACAAGACATCTGACGGGACCTGTCTACTGCTCCGTTCTGTAAAATCAGACTGGACACGCTCAATCCTTGCCAGGTCCTAGGGAGTTGGAGCCCATTATTTCTTCCTCCAACTTATCCCCTATAAATACCACTCTTCCTCATTCAAAAAAAGGGGGAACGAAAGTAAGAACTCTATTATTTCCATTCCCATTACCCATTTACCGGAAAACTAAACTTAATCATCGAAGTTATTCCAGGGGAAAAAAGCCCCGTCTAATGTGTGTATTAGGAAGAGTACATCACAAAGTCACTTTGCTAAGGAAAATGACGTATTAGGTCAGCTCGGTTTGATCGTCCAAAAATCACCTCTTCAACTCATCTCTGCTCTATATTTAATTCATTCTTGTTATAAAAAAAAACTAATGTATCTTTTTGTAATTTTATCTATATATTGAAATTTTATTTTTATCACGTTTTAGCATCTAACTTTAAATTCTTTTGCTTCAAGTTCAAGCAATTCTCTACAACCTCGACCATTTTGCTGAATGCTCCACTAAAACCTGCCTAGAAAAGAAAGATAAGAACATGCATTTTGGGGCAGATAAAGCGATAGGTTACCCCACTTCTGCTACCATTAAATTCCCTTCAATCAACTCAGGTGTATGCACGTACTATATTATTTGTGATCCACCATAGCAGCAGGTCTGTGGTGCTGGTAAACTGCCTCCCGATGGGGATGTAAATGATATGATGTGATCGATTTCACATCCTATTCGCTTTTAGAATGAAATCATAAATAGTTTCAGAAAAATACAAATCATACTTACCATTTAAGTGAAAACTCTAAGCTGCCTGGTTCCACTTTCCTGGTGCAAATTAATTAAATGTGAATATTAAAGTTTATTGGACCTTAGTTGAATTGTTGAAAATTCAGATATGCAAATTAATTACTATATGACTAGAGGGCAATGCAAATTGTAATATTTATAGCTAGCAAGGATACTTGATTTTTGTTTGAGCAAGTAAATAAACAAATGTTGGAGGGACTATCAAAGATACAAATAAAAGAGAGGATTTTATCTCCAAAGAAGGATGTTGCAAGACCCTTCAAAACCGAGTTTTTAGAGCTACTTTTACATGAAAATTCGAGAAAGGCACCTTAGATAAGAGATTTTTTTGAGTGAACAACTTCAGCTAAAGAGACCTTCTTCTTCTGTTTTGTTGATGTCCAAATTAATAAAGCATACTACATACAACATAACAAAACAAAATGATTAAAATACCTATTTTTTTGCACAAATAATTTCTCGATATTCTCCTTACATATTTGCCGGTCGCATTTTGTATTTTATCGATTATTTATCTTACATACATCATAACATCACCAAACACACTGTCAATACAAAAAATATTTTCGAATAATCTTCGATCGGAACATGCTCGATATTTTGAAGTCAAAAGCAAAAGCAAATCTACACAATAAACACCTTCAATTACGGTGAGCTGTGGATTGACTTGGGCTGGCTTGTGTGTGTTTTTTGAATTTTGGATTTAAATACATCTCCCTTGCTGTCCCGTAACAAGAAACAGCCCTAGCTACCACATGAAAATGTTGTTCTTGTAGTCAATGAAATAATTTTGGTAGCAACGTCATCCATCATTTTGGTGAACTTTCAAAAAGCTCGGCTCAACACCCCTGAAATGGAAAAAGTAAATTCAAGAGAATTTCATGCTCATGGATTCCATCTTCTTCATTCATTCGCCTTCATGCATGCCATCAGCTTCTAGATTCCATCAAGAAAATTTTCTCCTGATAATGCGTGACTTGTTTCTACTTTGCCTAGTCCAAAGTCCAAACCAAACTCAGTTGTCAACTTGCGAAAGGAATGGCTTCAATGTTGGTTAAATCATGCCTGTAGTGTGTGGGAGACGAGAGAGCAATGAGTCACCAGCCAGCATGTCAGTGACCCTCCATCCTAGGCAAACACAGGTGACCACCAGAATTTAATATAATCAGCTCTGATTCTTCTTTTATTTATATCACATTCTTTTTCAGTTGACTGCTATGGAGTAATAGAATTGGAATTGGCAGGAGTTTTGGGGCATCACCCTGAAAGTCAATAACGAAAAGTTTGAAGGTTTGGACTGATGACTTAGAAAAAGAGCTAATCCAAGTCATAGTCGAGTCATTGCCACATCTGCTTAAGACGAGCATTATTGGATCTCATGTTTGAATATCTAGATGTGCATGTTTCTTGGCCAATTAAGCCGGCCAAATCTAGAGTGTGATGACTAATTACATTCAACAGCATGCCTGCATTTTGTCAAATGACACTCATTCAATCTAATTGTAGCGATACATTAAGCTAGGTATGAGAACCCTAATCTATTATAATAGGAAAACGAAGACGAAAGAAGTTGGTTGCATGTTAAGATTTTGAGTGACCACAGTTGGTTGCTTAACAGTTGGATCTTGCACATGCAATTTAATTTCCATTGTCTTTTTTTTTTTTTAGTTTTGTACTCTTTGCTATTTTTGGACAACCAATTTCTTGAAGCTAACCCTAAGGTATTATTATACAATGAATTTTTCTAACAGATGCACCGAGAACTGTCGTTAGTACTACTTAATTATCACGTGAATATACACACTTACATTTATTGCATTCCTTGCAGTTCGAATGAATTTTCAAAATAGTTTCACCTTTACTAAAAAAAAAATTAACACTTGAGACCTATTCAAGATACCCAAGATACTCATTAGTCAATACCTAGCAAGCAACGAGCATTAAGCTCTAAATTTGAGTCATAAAAGCCCAAATCTAGAGTATACTTGTTAAAAACTTAGGAAATTTTAGGTGTAACTAACCCCCAAAAGATCTATTCGTCTTAAGAGATGGATAGGGTTCAATTTTTGTATTCCTCATCCAGAACATTTTTAAAATGTAGAGGCTTATTATAAAATTGCAATATTAGTACTCAAGAAGAAGCTAGTTAGTTTGCAAAATGACAAATCTATTTCAAGAAAAGTTGTTAAGTGTTCAATAATTCCTATTGGGCCACATATAAACCAGCAAGAGATGGAGCATATGCTAAGTACGTACAGCCTAATAAAATGACGATATTTTTAATTATTATTAGTATAAGATTACTTGGTCGTTAACTATTATGAAGGAAATGTAGGGGGCGGGAGGGGAGAATTATGACGCATCTTAGGGCGGTTGGTGGATGCGTGGAAATCATCAAGTGCATAGTCCACGTCTCGTTTTCGAATCCTTCACTCTTCCAACCTTGTGGATCCCACCAAATCAAATCTAAAGGATTTTGATAATTACGTATTAACTATTTTCTATGCTCTTAGAACTTGGAAATTTGGAATTTTCTTTTTTGGATAATGTCGTTCCTGTTGTGAAGATTGCTTGAATTGTTGAATATAGAACGAAACAAAAAGTCTGAAGTCACCATTTGGATTGAAGGAATGGGAGGGAAAGAAATGGAGAGGAATTACTAAAATCATTTGAAAATAACATAATACTATTTTTTTTTCGATGTAATATATGCGAGATAAAATGATTATTGAAACTTGTATTTATGATACAAGTCGAATGATTTTTTATTTTTTTTTTTGGCAAATCATATTAACTAGACAGCGCCGTTGAATTTTTTTTTTTTTTTTTGATCAATCATATTTGATTTCCTTTCCAAAATGGGGCAGAAAAAATGGAAAAAGCCGTATCAAATGAAGTGATTTAAATTATTTTGAGATAGTCTTTTTCTTTCCTTGCGAGCTAGTTAACTAGCACTTGAACTTTTCCTTCCTTAGTCCAAGCAGCACGTCTACTTTTCTTCTTCAGTGGTGTTCTTTCCCTATCTTTCCTTCCATCCAAGCAGTGCCTAGAAGCAAATGAGATGATAAATCTTGCACATTTTTATCATACTTAAATAACCATTAAATTTGAAAAGGTTTCCTTGAGGTTGAGTTTTGTGTGTGTGGTATAGTTGGCGGTTGATTGTTGGAGATTTGTGGGATCCGATCATCCCTTCTCGAATTGGCTTTCTTTCTAGGTTTCGGATCTTCTTTACACTGGCTAAACAAACTGATTAAGAAGCTCTCACAGACCAATGATGGGTGTAACGACTTACAACCCTCGTTCAACTTTCAACAGCCTATCTGACGCTCTTATTTCAACGTAGTCGATATATGGCCGCTATTTATATCATAAAAGTCACTTCTATTTCTATATAGTCGATCTATGGCTGCTATCTATACCATAAAACCGACTTGGGTATCGGTGAATACATATACTCCCTCCATTCCATTTTCATAGTCCTATTTTCCTTTTTCGTCCGTCCTAAATTCTAGTTTACTTTCTAATTAAAGAATGTAGTTGTATTTTAATTTTTCTAAAATTCAATGTAAGTTGTTGTTACTATAAATCCATCCCATTTAATGAGAGTTGATTCTTTTTTTATCATCAATTCAAGTTCCCACAAAGTTATACTCTAATTAATGTGAGGGTATTTTAGGAAAATAGTTATCTAAATTGATTGTTCCAATAAATTTAACTATTTTTTCTTAAACTATGTGAAAAAAAAAAATCAGAACTATCAAAGTGGGACGGAGACAGTATTTCACTACCATTGTAAATACTCTCCCTTCTTTCATCCAGAAAATAACTTTTCTCTGAAACTCGTCCCTCTACCCTTTTTGTGTTGCAAGTGATGTCCTCTACTCGCACTAAAATAACAAATATAGATACTAGAACAATAACACGCAAATTTTAATGATTTTTATCCTTCGTTGAAAAATTTGTTCCACGATGAATTTTATTCATCCAACCCCTACCATTAATTCTGTCTGGCCGTTGCCTACAAAGAAGCGTCAGCGGTTGTACCGTCAGATCTTATGTGTCAGCCACGTACAACTGACGCGTGGGTCAACTTTGGAGGTTTAGCCAACGTGGGGCCCAGTAGTAGTTACTAGTCTAATACTAGTACTGGACCACAAGGTAATGAATGGATTTCGATAGAGTATTAATTTTGTTACACCAACTCAACAATTTTCTTTCTTCTTTTTTTTTTTTTTTTTTTTGGCCTTTGTTCTTTTTTGTGATATGATTATAGAAAGAAATAGCGGGGAGTACAATTGTACAAACTACCCTACTGACAATGGAATGTACAATTTAATAATAAAACAAATAAATTCACGAGTCATAAATAGTGAGAGAAAAAAAATTCAAATTTAGGGAATGTTGAGTCAATAACCTTAACTTCTGTAATTGACCACTAAGTGAAGGCGTCATGAATAAACCAATTCAATGCTACTTACTAGTCCCTCCATCCATAAATGTTTGTTGCATTTTAGGATTTATTTTCAAAATTATCCTAAAAAATTTAAATTTTAAATTTGAATTTAGTATAAAATATAGATAAAAATCAGAATAAAATTAAAAAAAGATCAAAAGTAACTTTAACTTTAGTATGATGACAAACATTTTGGAACATATCAAAATAAAAAGTATGACACTATTAATAGGATTGCGAGAGTACATTTTTTGGTGTTTGGGTAGCATTCGACACCGATTGTAATCCATTTGGATTCGATCTTTTTTTTTTGTTGAAAAAATAACATATTTTCATTAAATCTAAACTAATGACAAAAATTATATTACACATACACAGGTACTCTAATAGATCTAATGTATAGATATTGCACATCTAAGAAATTGATAAAATTTATACCATAAAGTTTCTATAGTACTAAAAATCAGATATAATATTTGTAGCCTTTACAACGTCTGTGTATGCTTCAATTGCTAGATCTGCTAACTAACTACTTCAAATTCTAATATTAATGGTGAGATCTGTTGAGATAGATCGGATGAATCTCAAATCTGACTACCAAATCTAGAATACTGATATCTAACAACAAAACAAAAGGAACCAATGAAAAAACCCTTATTAAGAAATATCAAGAGAAACGAAACTCTTACTTAGAAAATCGTACTAGCGGAAAAAAGTTTCACTAGGAAACCCTACGAGAGACAAAACCCTTCGAAATCTTACGAGAGACTTTACTACAAATGCAAAAAGAAAGAAGAAAACCAATTGACTGAACAGAGTTTCCTTGTGGATTTCCCTTAGATTGCTTTCTGGCCGATTTCTCGATGCCTTCTGCGTCGTTCTAAATTGCGTGGGTGTGTGTTCTTTGCCTTCTGGGGAAAAAAGAAAGCCACGTCCATGGGACGGATGGAGACCAATAGAATCAATTGTTGGTACAAGTTTTTATGTTTTGTCAAAACTCACTCCTCTTGTTGTTTATTTATTCCTTGCAAACGTTGTTAAGTGAACAGATCTCTAAATTGGCCGTTAACCGTTGGTAGGACTTAGGAGTAGGTTGATCCATATATCCATCCATCCATCTAGGCATAGAGTGGTGCAGAAATGTGATTATGACTTGTGGGGGTGGGGGAGAGAAAGAAAAGAGATGCATAATCCTCATCGACCACGACGATTACATCAAAGCGCCGCAACGGCAGGCGTAGATGAAGCTTCAGACTCAGCAACACGTGTGATGTTTCTGGTGATCGTTCCCTTTCCCTCTGCCCTCCTCCAGCAAATTCAGTCAACTTCCCTTAGCCTCCTCTCCACCAAACTCCTGACCTCATCTACTAGGAATAGTTTATGCTCGCGCATTATGCATGCAATCTTTGAAATTCTCGGATCTTGGTTTATGTTATCCATTATTAACATTAAGCTCACACACCCAAAACAAGAATTCTTCTGTTCTTCTATCCTCCTCCTCTTTCTTTCTTCTTTTTTTTTAAGTAAGTTTTTAAGTAAGTGAGAAGTTTTCGGCTCGAGATCATCTATTTACTATAATCTCTTTTATCTTAACACTCAACCTAATTCGTTACTTGTATTGCCCATTAGCAATAAGCACGCCGAATTAAAGTGGATCCACCGTCAATTTTTCGGTAAGAAAAACATTTTTCCTTGTTGATGAAAAACGACGAGCGATGAGTTGTTAAAGTGAGCTCATTTTTTCTTTGTTTGTTTATCGTGTGCTCTTAGTCTATGGTACCAAAAAATTTAAAATAATAGTATTTATATATATATATATATATATATTTTTTTTTTTTGTTGCATCTGGGAGTGTATGGCATATCAGATTATATCAATCACGTTATAAGTGTACTAATAATGCTTTTTGCTTGGCTAAGTTTAACAAGGAAAAATGAAATGAAAGAGATAAGAGTAAAGTTATGGGAACATTTTTAATTCATTATCATATGTTAGTAAAGATTTTGCTGTTTCTTTCTAATTTCTTCAACTTAATTTGATCACTATAGGTTAGATGGTGAGATTTTTAACTTGGAACTTTTCACTATTGATATCAGTGCTCCATTTTTGTTTAACTGCAGAACTAAGTTATTATTGGTAAATAATATCAATGCTTGGGTAACTATTTGCTAGATGATTGATTATTCTTCTGTATCAAACATCAAGTTTACTTAAATTTCCCTTCATAAAATTCCTGCTGATATGTACTCCTGTGATTATCTTTCCCATCATGAATTCCTACCACACGCTCTCCTGGCTTTTTCTTTTGCTTTTTCGTTTTCTTGACAATGTTTTTGATATTAGTCGGGTCCATGCTTTGTGGAAAAAATCTTTTGAGGAGATTCTTCTCATGCCAGTGTTTTCTTTGTCAACTTAAGTTTACTGGTACAGGAACGAATTTGGCTGAGTTACAGCAAAGAAATTCTTACTGGAAGACGGAATATATGTATTCTTGTTCCTAGGCTGCGCCTATACCATTGACTCACAAAAGTACCTAACAATTGCTCATTCTTGATAAGCGTAGAAATACTAGAGGCTTTATAGTAGTATTCTCTCCGTTGCATTTTGCTTATTGTGATCAACTTTGCACGCAGTTTAAGAAATTTAATAATTTTTGACCAACTATTAAATACTCCCTCCGTCCCACCTTGATAGTCCTGTTTTCCTTTTTCGTCTGTCCCAAATTGTAGTCCACTTTCCAATTGAAGAATGTAGTTGTATTTTAATTTTCCTAAAATGCCCTTATTCAATGTAAGTTGTTGTTACTATAAACCTACCCCATTTAATGAGAGTTGATTCTTTTTTTACCATCAATTCAAGTTCCCATAAAGTTGTACTCTATTTAATGTGAGGGTATTTTAGGAAAATAGCAATCTAAATTTACTTTTCCAACAAAGTTAACTACTTTTTCTTAAACTGTGTGAAAAAAGAGTCAGGACTATCAAAGTGGGACGGAGGGATTATCCATTAATTTAAATTTAAATGTTATTAGTTGTTTTTTAATTTTTGAATTTTATATTAGTTAGTTAGAGCATTTAACGTTAAAACATAACTTTAATGCTCTTTTTGGAGATAGAATTAATGAAGGGTAAAATGGAGGGGTGGTCTATTTTCATTCCCCTTATAAACTCTGACGAATAATAAAATGGGACGGAGGGAGTAATATATATATATATCAGAATTAATTTGGAAGATTATACATACACGTGTATTTATTTTGTCATGAATACCAAGGCAAAGGAGTCTAAAAGGATCTTTCCCCTTTTATCTAGATTTCGAATATTCTATTTTTCTTTTTAGGTAAACATCAAATTTTGATTAACATACTAATTTACTATATATATATGGGATGAAGTCAAT
This sequence comes from Coffea arabica, assembly GCF_036785885.1. NCBI lineage: Eukaryota > Viridiplantae > Streptophyta > Magnoliopsida > Gentianales > Rubiaceae > Coffea > Coffea arabica. The sequence continues at coordinate 36,315,413 of NC_092327.1, forward strand.
ATTTGTAGTATTTTCTATTTTTAATTAGGGGTAGAAGTATCTTTCCTACTCTCATGTTTTCGAGTAGCGAGCATTTATCTCACTGGGATGAAATATGGAATCAATTACCTCATGGATATGTCTTGTTATACATCAAATTTAGGGTTTGTTGTAGTATTTTTTGGATTAACATGGTCCATTGTTGCAGGTAGACACCAAAAGAATCAACATGTCCTTTTTCTCTTGAACTCTAAAGTAAGTAAAATCCTTAAACTTTGTTCAGAGGAATATTTCTTCATCTTAAGATCAATCGATCAATGGTAAAAATTCTCTAAGCCTAGGAGAAGCATATTTTGATAAGCTACACCATAAGAATACAATAATTAGCAAAGGAACATATATAAAATAAACAAAATTAAAGCTAAAAATTAAAGGGAATTAAATAGATACATAGAACTACTGATCCTGCAAAATAAACTTATGATGAAAATAAACATAGAACATCTTCATTTCCCATTATTCATAAATTATATGCAATGTGTATTTTATGACAATCTACGCTAAGGGATAATGTATTTTTGCACTATGTTTTGTTTATGCTCCTGTTTTTTGCATTAAAAACCTAAAAACTTGCTAAGTAGATTCTTTTTCTTCCAACCGATAGCAAATGAAATTAAAGCACTGTGTCAACAATTAATTTTCAATCTTAAAGTGTATAGTCTCATCTTTCTGACCTTTTCTCCATGCCCTTTTTCACTTTTGTGTTTCTTAAAAAAAAAAAAATTCTTGTACAACCTAAGAAATATTTTACCTTGCGATGTTGGAAGGAGTAATACTCTTGTTTGTTCAAAGCATGACATAATTAAAAGGATAGCTCAAAACCTAACAAAGTAACACGGCTAACATAGTAAGTCGTAAGAAACATGTATATTTTATGGGGTGTCTTTTTCTTGTCTTTCACCTTGGTCCCATTTTTCATCACCTTTATTTTCTTGGTTCAATTGCATGAAACAACAGAAAATGATTGAACTAAAAATAGCCAGATAACCTTCCTATCTCCAAAGTGTCCATGACAGATAATTTAAACAATACATTTGTGTATTAATTTTTACTCCTGGCAAAAGTCTAAGTTCACGGGGTGGCTACACGGGTTAGGAATCGAAATGTGAACAAGTAATATTAATGTGGGGTCAAAAAAAAATTTTAAAAAACCACCCAAGATTGTCCAATTTTTTTTTTGAAAAAAGTGCTTTCGTCTAATTTAATTCAGCATTTAAATTTAATAGATTCACATTTTAAGTGTTTATATGTGTTTAATAACAAAAAATAGAACGCTTTAATTAATAAAGTGGCTCTAAATTGCTTAGGTGAAACTTATTCAAAACAGTAAAGTGGCTCTAAATTACTTAGGTAAAATTTATTCAAAACAGTAAGTGATAGACTGATCAATTATCACTTAATGCAGAATACGCTAAAATGATAAGATTTCCGTACTTAACCATTAAGCAACTTAACTGATTCAAATATCAGATTTTAAACTTCAATTTTATCATATACAACCTAAGTTGGTTATTTTTTGTTGTGAAATAGATGGCTCCAAAAAGAAAGAAACCGTTGGTACAAAACAAAACATGGCTGGTGACACAACCAAACTGCTTATGTCAAAGCATGTGTGATGATGTGAAGTGGCCTACATTCTTCCATAGCAATCAAATGTAATGGTCCAGGAATATCTCAACACTACACAAACATAATTAAGTGATTAGTTTTAAATCTATTTTGCGTGGTGAGATTAATGTTGTGGTAATAGGTGATTAATTAGAGGGTGATAGATTGTTATGATGACGATATACAGGAGGGTTGACGGGGTCATGAAAAATGGGGCATAGCTGTTAGGTGACTTTTCTTGAAATAAAAGGATTCGTTTTCACTTTTTTCAAGTTGGTTAGTTTATGATATCTTTATTAGGGTTTTGACCATATCTCTTCCCATCTCCTGCATGCCATTTGCCCAATGCTTGTTCCCTTTTTCCCTTTATCTTTTTCAAATGTTTAGAACTTTCCGAAAGTGAAAGCTATAAGCCAAAACTTTATCTTCATTTTTCTGCGTGGAAAACGGGAAGGATATCCTTTGCTTCCACACTCCAATGTGTGCTAGCTTGATTTGACTCCTAGCTCTGTGTGTATGTTACGTGTACATTTTATGGTTTAAGTTTTTATACACTGTCAATGCTGTATTTTTTTATACTAGCAACATGAAATATATGTTACATGTGTAAAAATTAAATTTAAAATAAAAATATGTTATATGCAGTACCAATCGTTCGCTCGCGTGTATACAGTTATGGTGCATCGAAAATTTACACTTTCATTATTATTGACAACATCTTAGGCCATCTTTTATACACGTACCATAAATTTGCGCTGATGTGACTAAAGTTTGTGTTCTTATGTTATCACTACAGCCACTCAGCACTTTTGAATTGATCAAAATTGGGAGGGGGGGGGGGGGGAAATGAAGAATGCAAGTTGGAATTTATTTGGTGAATGCGGCTAGTTTTGATTCTTGTGAGAATGTTGTTGTCTTTGACTTTCATGGTGCTTTCTTGTTCAACACTTAGACAAATAAAAATTGTAAAATGAATGCTTAGTGTCAATACTCATGGAAACAAGGATTTTGGCTAAGATGCCATGGATATCTCAGCCAGCTCCTTCAATGTAGTTGTCCCCTTCTAAATTTTTGTAAGGGGAATTAAATGTGATGAGTACTATAATGTTATTCCTTGTATGATCTTGTACTCAAACCTGGGCTTTGGCTTTTAAAACATTTTTAAAAAAAAAAGCTTTAAAAAAATTAGGTGGTTGTGGTGTGAATGTCTAATTTGGCAAAAAATTATGGACTTTCAGCCTTTAGGTTACGTGAATGTGCAATTGGTGGGGTCCTATAATTTTCATGAGTTTCAAGATCAAGAGGGGTAGTTTTACTTATGCAGTTAAAAATAGATGATGGATTTGCTTGTGTTAAATAGAGAAAACAATTTCTGCCTTGTCTTTTTTTTCCTCTTTATTGTCATTTCTCAATGTTACTCTATCTTCTCTTTTTTTTTTTTTTTTTTTTGGTTATGGGGACCCTCATCTTCTTTATTATTGAATAATTCCTATGTTTTTAGGCATATCTCCTACGGATGATACATTGAAATTTTCAGTAGCAAATTTTGTTGGCATAAAAAGGGAGAAAGGACAAGAACAAAATGACTAGATATGACGATGGCATTGGACAATGGATGAGGCTAATCTTTGCGCAAAAAAAAAAAATAAAAAAAAAAGGAATGCCTGCATGGGGGACAATATAATGGAAGATCTTATCACTTGAACAGCTTGCCGTCTTTTAATTAGTTTTTTTTTTTTTTTCCAAAGGAAAGCTAAACATACTTATTACTTAATTACAAGACAATGTATGTAGATGAGGTGGGTAAATGGGGCAAAATTTTGAAGACCATTCTTTAGTTTTCCTTTCTTTTCTTTCTACCTAATAAGATAAGATAAGTGGATGATAATGGAACTAATTTAATATCACAAGATTTTGGAAACTAATTGAATTCAGCTAGTTTGGTTTTGTTACCAAACAGCCAAACTATTTTTGCTTCAAAGTATGTAAAAGAAAGAGGAAAAAGAAATAGCAGGTTTGCTTTACCTTGACCTGCCCTCCAAATCTAGCAAAGTAGAAAATTGTATTTATATGCCTAACTATATTACATATTAATTGGCTTCGTCGATTTTGGTGATGTGCTGTTTACCATTATAAAGATAATTCAATACACAACATTAGTATATATAAAGATATATACTAATTGCATTATTGCATACAAGTTCTTTCACATGTTTGACACAATAACATTTCACTAATATGGGTTTACACCAATAATTTGTCAGAATTTGAAATTTAATTTTTGCACACATATCATGAATCCAACTAGGTCCGGACCCGGCCCGGATCCGTGAAATTATTGAGGGTATGGGTAGGGATTTAATTTTGTTATCCGGACCCGGATCCGGATCCGTTTTGTTAAACAAAAAAATGGGTCGGATACGGAATATAGTATTCCGACCCGTATTAGACCCGGATCCGGATATAAATGGATTAATAATTTAAAATATGTATATTTATCAATATAATTTGATTAGGGCGATGTATTTGAGTAAAATCAATTTGATTTATTTTCTTATTTGGTTTTTTTTTTGTATTAGTTAGAAATTAGTGTATAAATATATTTTTTCCATTTTTATTAGAAATTGTAAATTTTCATAATTTTTTCGGGTAGACCCGGACTCGGATCCGGATCCGGATCCGGAATATAGAGTAGAAGACCCGTCGGGTAAACGGGTCGAACCCGGATCCGATTTGGTATGCCGGGTCCGGGTCCGGAATAATGAATTCCGGCCCGTTGACAGGCCTAAATCCAACGATGATAGTGTATATATACCGTCAGTGCAGGAAAGATTTACTCGTTAGTTTAATGTTTCATGATTTAAATGAGGGTTTTTTTTTTGGTACTGACACCTTATATAATAGCTAGTATAACAGAAACTGAATTTAAATTGAAATTGAAATGTAAATTCAAACTGAATTTATATCACATACATTAGAAAATGTTAGCGTGACAGAAAAGATTAATCCTTTAAATAATTAAAAAATGGCTTAAGAGAATTGATTGCCAAAGTTTATGGTAAAACCAAAAGATTCATTAATCAACCCTCATTAACTTAATTTAAACCTCTGTTGCACTTTGCAACAAAACAGCAAACAAGTGAAAATTAATTATGCCATTGTGGCTGAAGGCAGAAACAGATTGATTAAAATACAGCACTGATTTTGGTGGGTAATAAATAGGTATTGGGTTCAGAGCCGTGTAAATGTTCTCAATTATTTCAATAATTTAACAGCATTAATTGGTAACTGCTCTCACGTTCTTCATAAATTCTAAAACAGCTTTTTCCTACCTTTGAGTTCCAAGGCAGTACCAAAATGTTTTTTTTTTAAAAAAAAAAAAATTACATTGGTCTATTCTAAAATAAATGACTCGAATTTTCTTAAATGCTGCTTTAATGAATAGATCCCCAACGTTTGCAGGTGGCCCCCAGGCCACATTCTTCATTGACCACCATCCTAACCTTCGACTTTGAAAAGCATGATAAAGAAATGCTAGTACAGAGAACAGAAGAAAAAAGTGAAAAATAAACAGAAGCAAAAAAAAAAAAAAAATTAAAATTAAAATTAAAAGAAAATAAAAAGGTGTCAAGATAAAATTAAACAGAAAAGAATAATTAGTAAGAAGGAGCAATTTTGGGAGTTGAAATTATCACCCTACCCTTTCCCAAGAAAGAAAAGTGAAAATTACAAGAAGACAAAAAGGAAGGCTACGTCTTTCTCTAACTACTACCAGGATTCAATCCTGGATGGCAGGTTTGGAGTAGGGAAGGAATAGGGAATGGGGGGAAGTTGTTAATAATAATAATAATGATGACAAAGGCCACGTCTTTTTCTCTCTAGATTTTTTGTTTTATAGTTTTTAGGTAAATTCATGAATATGTATTTTTAATCAATATTTACTTAAAGAATGTTAATAGAATTCCCTTTTTATTATTATTAATAATGCCTCTTTTGATCCTGTGAATAAAAATTAAAATGCATTACAATCAATTCTTTTTTATTCAGTTGTAATTGAAATAAAGAGTACGAGCATTCTTTATCATATCAAATAAGTAAAAAACAAGGAAAATATATTTTGGAATATTTTGGGATATTTAAGAGGAGAAGAGTTTCTAAAATATATTTAGAGATATTTTTTAAAATTTTAAACTAATTTTTATATTACCTTGTAGAGTACTTTTTAAAATTTTTTATTGTATTTGAAAAACTGATTTTTGAAAAACGCCCCAAAAACAGGGGATTCAAACCAGCCGGGTGTTATTAATAAAACAAGGAGTGCCCTTGTCATTTGCTTCTTTATTACCAATCTCTAATTTTATTTTATCTTTTAAATAAGCACTTCACTTTGCCTTATTTGGATTCCTGTTTTTTTACAGAAAAATTCTTATATTTTACGTAAACACGTTTTTCAATTACTTCTTTACTTACATATATTAAATCATTACAATATATTTTTATATCAAAACTCCTAAAAATAACAATCAAAATGGGCTGATGACATATATATGTTGATTGTTTCAGTTGAAGCATGAGAATAGAGAAATTTTATCACTTGTAGAACTCTTGTTAATGTACAAATTTGACTCCCACGGTAAGTAAAGTTACCAACACTTCAAAAGTAAGTTGAAATCGGTTTTTTAACTGCCAATTGTTACATGGGTCATTAAAAAATAAAACAAAATTCTAAAGTGAGAACATTTCAAACAAATAAAAAGAAAAGGAAAAGAAAAAGGGCAAAAAGCCCATGGAAGCCTTTCCCTCTATTCGCAATTGCCGTTTGCCCTGATACTTTTCACAATATAAAGCCGCCATTGCCTCCTCACTCGCAATCTCATTCATTCCTTCCTCCTCTTTACCTCCTTCCCTCCAACCCCTTTCCTCCTCTTTCCTTCCTCCTCCTCCTTCGTTTGCATTCTTTTCCCACTCTCTCTTTCTGCTTGTCTTTTCAAATCTTATGAAAACAGAAAGTCCAGATTTTTACAGGGTTTAGTGGCAAACAGGATAAGGTTCAAATACTAAGACACCCCTCGTGAAAACAAAAACACAACAGCTGTTGCTTTTCTTGTTACAAGGAAGAAGATAACAATCACTTATACTGCCAAGTTTGTGTCTTTTTTTTTTTCAAAAAACTAAGGTTCTTATTTTTTCCTCTTGTTTGTGTGTATAAATATGTAGACACAGGTGTTGGTTTTGCATAAAGTTGGCACCTTTATTGGAGAAGAAATTGATTTGTCATTGTTGTTGTTGTTTTTGAAGGAATTGAAGAGAAGGGGCTGTGTCTGTTTTGTTGGTTGTTTAGAAGAAAACGAAAAGGGTAGCAATGAAGTACGTTTTGGTAACTGGAGGAGTGGTGAGTGGGCTGGGAAAAGGGGTGACTGCAAGCAGTATTGGGCTCATCCTTAAAGCTTGTGGGCTACGGGTCACTTCCATTAAGATTGGTATTTTTGCTTGCTCTTCTTCTCTCCTCCATTCAACCATTAAGTCTTTTCTATTGTCTTTTTCTTTATAGGGCGTGGGGTGGGGGAAAGGAGGGTGCGGGGGGGTTGATTTTTCGTGGCTTTGCCCCCCTGTATTATGTTTCTGCCCTGGTTTGGTGGAGGGAAGGAGAAAAAGAAAACGAAAAAGAAATGCCCAATGGGATTGCTATTTCTGCTTCATTGTTTGCACTTCTCCAATTTTTCTGGTGTTAGTGTTTCTGTTTTCATTGTGGAGCTATGGATCGGACTCAAAAAGGTTCTGACCTTTTTCGTTTTATCTCTGTTTCTTTTTCCTATCAATTGACTTGTCCAAAAACATATTTAAAGTTTTGTTTGTTTGGTTCTCTGATATTGCACGTATTAGTTCAGCACAGAAGACTTTGATAACAATTAATATTTTGCTGTATCAAGCTGCTAAATCTTTATTTCTGAGTAGCATAGAGGTTTTTTCTTTTTCTTCCTTTGCCAGTTATCTACATGGTCGAGAGTTAAAGCAGCAACTTCTCACTTTTTTTCCCTTTCTACTCCTTTAATTTTTTGAAAATACATGTATGAATTATTTATACATGTATATATACATGATAGTGTATGTATACCAAAAGTGTGATTATTTAAAAGGGCCATTTTTTTGTCCTTTTAAAGGTCAGTAAGGACACCTCAGATTGTTATCAACAGCCAAAATGGTTATGACCTTTGCAATTTTTATTGAACCGTCGCTTGTGACCTGTGTGCTTATCGCCTCATAATTAAATCTCTTTATTCTGTACTATTTGGTTCCAGTAAAATGTCCCTTTCTTTCAATTTAAAAAAGATGAAATGCCTATTTTGATTAGGATGGTAAACACCTTTAAAAAAAAAATGAAACTTGCATTACTCTGCTGAAGTAATTTGCATTAAGTTATTTATCTTTAATAACAAGGTGAGCTGATTGAGCTGTCTAATTCTTATATTTTCTTGTCTCCAGATCCTTATTTGAATACCGATGCCGGGACAATGTCACCCTTCGAGCATGGAGAAGTATTTGTCTTGGATGATGGTGGTGAGGTTAGTAGTAGATGTTTTGTCTTCCTTTTCTTTTAGTTATATGTTATTTAATCATGTCTAGCTAATGGAGAAGTTGATGGTGCTCCTACCAAGCCATCATATACTTATTATCATGTAGCTTGTGGTGATTAAAGTTGGCAATTCGCGGTGAAGAGTATTGTGGCTATCCACCTTTGAACTAGATGCAACAAACATGATATTTTAGTTTGGTGCTGTATTGACACTGCATGTCCTGTTCTCCTGTTAGATCAAATTGTCTTGATGACAAAGAAATGGATGATTTCTTTAGCATTAAGCGGGAGATCAACGCTGTGCCTACTTTACATGTTACATTAGCTGGCAGTTTCTCTAATCTGGCATGCAGTATTTGTTATAAGTGGGTGGAGAGTCGGGTGATTACTGTGCTCTTAACAAAAAATAACATGACTGTTCTTGTCTGAAGGTGGACCTGGACCTTGGAAACTACGAGCGCTTTCTGGATATCAAGTTGACCCGTGATAATAACATTACAACTGGAAAGATTTACCAGGCAATTACCTTTTAAATTGAGAGATATTGTTGTGTTAGTTTGTCAGTGCCTAATACTTGAAGTTATTGAGTATTGAGCTTTACTGTAATTGACTGATGATTATTTGCCGCTTCTTTCTTAACAGTCTGTCATTGATAAAGAAAGGAGGGGAGATTACTTGGGAAAAACTGTTCAGGTTGGTTACTGCTTCTGATTTTTTTTTTGGTCCACTTCAGAATCTCTTGTTTTACTCCACCTTCATGTCCGGATACCTTTTGTTCAGGTTGTCCCTCACATTACAGATGCCATACAAGAGTGGATTGAACGTGTTGCAGCCATACCAGTTGATGGAAAAGAGGGTCCAGCTGATGTTTGTGTAATTGAATTGGGTGGCACGATAGGTAGATTGTTATTGATGTCTTAATTGTGGCAGAAGAGTTTGTTCTACAATTGATTTCTTAAAGCAGGTCCTTTCATCATGCAGGAGACATAGAGTCTATGCCATTTATTGAAGCTCTTGGACAGTTCTCTTACCGTGTAGGTAAGATTTAGTATGTTCTTAGAACTTCGTAAAGGAGATTAGTAGGCTTTAGTTCAGAGGAGTTGGTGGTATTTAAACTTAATGTAACTGGCATTCTTTAATCATGTTTATTTGTCTCAGGAGCTGGCAACTTTTGCTTGGTACATGTGAGCCTTGTACCTGTTCTCAATGTTGTTGGTGAGCAGGTAAATTTTCTGAAGTAAATAATGACAGAATATATCAAATTTTACTCTAAAAGTTAACGTTTTAATCATGATTTCTTGTTCAGAAAACGAAGCCAACTCAACACAGTGTTAGGGGCTTAAGGAGCCAGGGGCTTATGCCAAATATTTTAGCTTGCCGCAGCACAACGGTCTTGATCTCGAGCCCTCTTCCCTTTTTACCTTCACTTGTGGCCCCTCTCCCTCTTCTCCTCTTGTTGAGTTTGCACATGCACTTCTTTTGCAGTATTAGACTTGATTTTAAAAATTTAGTGCATTTACAGGAACTTGAAGAACAAGTCAAAGACAAACTTTCCCAGTTTTGTCATGTTCCGGTAATATAGTAGAAGAATGTTTAAAAATCTGTGTTTATTTTAATTAAATTGCAATACTGTTTTTGCTGACTTCTTTGTTTTGTATTTTTCAGTTTGAAAACATAATTACTCTTTACGATGTATCAAACATCTGGCATGTTCCTCTGCTTTTAAGAGTAAGTAGTTTTGGTGCATTTGATTCAATAATAGCTATTATTACTGCTGTTAAATTAAAGGCTGAGATGTCTATTTTCTTCCTTCCCTTAGGACCAGAAAGCTCACGAGGCAATCTTGAAAGTTCTGGACCTGAAAGGGTTTGTCTATTAAGCTCAAATCTTTTTCCTTGTTTACCTTTTGTTAAGGAATTTGAGGTTGCTTATCTTTTTCTTTTTCTTTTTTCATAATATTTGTCTTTTGCATTTTTTTTTATCCTCTTGCATCATTCACTGACACTTGCAACATCCTGTTTTGTCAACAACAGTGTTGCATGTGAACCTGCTCTGGGGGAATGGACAGCTAGGGCCAAATTTTGTGACAAGTTGCATGAGCCGGTCTGTTTTTGGAGTGTCTTTTCTTCATCTTTTTTTTCGTAATTTTTTCTATTGCATGTTGGCTTTTCTGAGTGATTTACAATTGACTGTACAGGTTAGGATTGCAATGGTTGGGAAGTATACTGGCCTTTCTGATTCTTACCTATCAGTACTAAAGGTAAAGTTATTCTATCAAAATCCTCTAGTGCAGCCACTATTATGAAGATTACATTTTATAGAATAAAAGGTCATTCTATAAAATGGCTTCGGTTGTGTAAAAATTGATTCCAATTTTTTCCTGATACTTGCTGTTAGTTGAGGTAATGTCACATGCAATTTTTATGATGGTTGGATTGTGGATTAATTACTGTAAGTATTTTTTTGGCTAATATGATGAATATCCATTTGCAGGCTCTTTTACATGCATCTGTTGCTTGCCGTAGAAAACTATATATCGATTGGGTTCCTGCCAGTGACCTGGAAATTGCAACTGCTCAAGAGGTCAGTTTTCTATTTGGTTCTTTCAAATTTCCTTGCATCAAAGATTAACAGTTTTTTGTTGTCCAATTCACAGAACCCTGATGCATATAGGAGTGCCTGGAGTCTGTTGAAGGTCTGTATGGATTTCACCTTTCAGATATCTATCACTGGATAATATTTCCCATCTGTTTTATGCAAACCTCTGAAGTCCTTCCTTTACAGGGTGCAGATGGTGTACTGGTTCCTGGAGGCTTTGGTGACAGAGGGGTGGAGGGTAAAATACTTGCTGCCAAGTATGCTCGTGAAAACCGGAAACCATATCTTGGGATATGCCTAGGAATGCAAACTGCCGTTATTGAATTTGCACGATCTGTTCTTGGAATGCAAGATGCAAATAGCACAGAGTTTAATGCCCATACTAGAAATCCTTGTGTGATTTTTATGCCTGAGGTTTGGATTCTCTTACTGCTGATTTTAGGTGAATGTTAACCCATAATATGTCAACTGTATCTTGATTTGGTATTTATTTCCACATTCCATTTTTTTTTTCACAGGGTTCAAAAACCCATATGGGTGGTACTATGCGACTAGGATCAAGGAGGACATATTTTCAGGTTAAGGATTGTAAATCAGCAAAATTGTGAGTTCTTCAATCTTTGCCCTTTCTTTAGCTAGAAGAAGACCAGAAAAAATTAGGACAAGCTTGCAAATCATTTCTTTGACCACTTGAGAGTTTTTGGATGCTCTGTTAACTTTGCCCATTAACTTTGATTTGGTATATCATTGCCAAGTCATTTCCAACCCGCAATGTTAAAAGTCTCTTCTTGGCTACCTAATATGGCTGTCAAATCTAGTAGCCAGTGGATGGCAGTGAGTTTTAGCACACTTCTTACTTCCAAGCCTTGCGTGAGGACAAAAAAGAAACCTCAGTATGGATTTTGAAAAATTGTTCCCCTAGTTTGCTTTGAAAAGGCTTCTACTCTCAGGCGTTGTTTGCCATGATCATCATATTCAATTCAAAATCTTCATCCAATATAGCAACATGGATAAGACAAATACTTTTAATTGCGAAGAGAGTCTAAGTTCATTTGTTGTCATAAATGCTGGATTTGTATCATTGGATACTGAGTTATGATGAATAAAAGCGTGCCAATTTATCTTATTTACATTGTTTCAATGATAGATATGGCAATCGAAGCTTTGTTGATGAAAGACATCGTCACAGATATGAGGTGTGTGCACATTCTATGCAACGAACTTTGCCATGATTTAGCATCTCTACATCTGTTTCTCTGGGTTTCTGTTCCATGCCTAGAGGATCACCAGAGCTCCTTATGAATGCATAACTTTGTTCAATGCAGGTAAACCCTGAGATGGTGCCTCTCCTTGAAGATGCTGGCCTCTGCTTCACAGGGAAAGATGAAACTGGTCGTCGCATGGAGGTTGATCTCAATACTACTTTTACTTGTTGCTATGATATGCTTCTGTTTACATTTATTTTTATGTTGATTTTTGGATATGCAGATCGTCGAGCTTCCACAACATCCTTATTTTATTGGTGTACAATTTCATCCAGAGTTTAAATCGAGACCAGGAAAACCTTCTGCAGTTTTCTTAGGTGCGGTTCTTTTATCTAAAATTTCTCTTACATAAAGTACACAAAATAATATGGAATTCCTGCAGTTGAAACGGTATTGGCTGGTGGGATGAATATTCTTTTTCTTAGTTTTGCTTCAGCTTTCCTGCCAAAAAAGGGTTCACTTTTCTGTGGCGATTTTTATCTGATTTTCTGTTGATTTCCTGTTCAGTAGTATATTTGCTTTGTCAGTGATTAGAATGCTATTTTTGTTTTTACCATAATCTTTTCTAATTTGTCATGTAAGGTACAGGAATTGTTTCTTGCCGTCTTCAACATGAATCTCTTTCCTCATGTTCCACTTTAATTATAATCTCTCTCCTTTTGAAACAGGACTAATTGCAGCAGCATCTGGGCAACTGGATGCCTGGCTGAAGAAGGGCACGGCAAAGCCTTACGCAGTGAGCAATGGTATACCAGCAATAAAACCACACATTAATGGAACTCCAACTAAGCTAGTTAATGGGCCTTTAGATGGGATATATTACAATGGAAATGGTTTACATGTTTAAACCAGACTCAGTTTTGGTGCTATTTTTTTCCAGGACACATCTGATGTTTCTCCCTTTTTCTGTGGGTGTGATGTTATCAATTTTGCTGCTAGCTTATTGCAATTATTGGTATGTATAGCGATAGATGTTACACAGCTTCTCAGATTGACTCGACGGATAGGGGTAGAGCTGGATTCCGGTCTTTTTAAACGGAACAGCAATGCTTGTAGTTACAGCAAAATGCAGTTTGAAATGGGGTGGCGGGGATTTCATAGTTAATTCTGATGCTTCTAATTATCCTGTGAGAAAGTCACATCAGGGACTTGTGTAGCAAGAAATTGTGGGTCGAGACTGGATCCTGATGATGATGTTTCAGCCTTTTTCTTTTAATGAGAGGTTGCTGTTTATGGCGTTCATATTATCTGTTGATGTATGTCGAGTCACATCCCCAGAACAAGGGCATCAGTGTTATTAGATATCATTTTATGAACGAGCTACCTAACAGTGGCAGAGAATCTGAGAGTTTCAGCTTGAAAATTGATAATTTGCATTTAAATGTCTGTGTATATTCAGACCTAACTAAGACCATGTCCAGCATACAATCTTTATGACTGCAATTCCATAAACGAATCATCAAAGTTGCCCTTGAGACGTTCTGTAGCTTCCAAAATTAACGCCTAACTAAAAGAGCAGAATGTTTATAAACCCGAGATTGACATCCTTGGTCCAAACCTCCAGTTTTGGCATTATAAAAACGGCAAATGGACGTGACAAATTCGATGGTCTTCACTCCAACGACCCAACTTTGATGGTGTCGTTCAAGTCTGTACTAATATAACATCTGCATACATACCTCAAGTAATAAGGAAATTTGTAGACGCAGTTCTGTTGCATGTGGTTGACATTATTGACATTGACATCAATGCACGAGGGAAGGGCTATTACTAAGTTGCCTCAATGAACATGGTACTCCCTTTGTCCGGAAGGAAAGGATAATCGCTTTTCAAGGGGAGTGCTTTTTTATTAACAGTGAAGACAGTTTGGCCAATTTTACATTACTTTTCTACAATTATGCCCTTACGAAGCATACTCACTAGCAGAGAAATGTCCTGAGAATCGACATAACATGGGGTCGGTTTGGTTGGTTCGTCTCAAGAATGCACATGTGTCAGTTATTGACTTCAATTTCAGAAACCTAACTGATGAAGTGGTTCAGATTAAGAATTCAGAATTGGGGAAAGAGAAGTGCAGACGAGAGGAAAAAGGAAGAATGAGGAAATGCAAGAAAGAGATGGAGAGAGAAAGAGAGAAAGCAAAATCTATTATTCCTTAAGATTCCCTTCTCAACCAATCATTCTCTTACAAATACGATGAATTAATTGACTGAACTAACTCAACTGAATCTATTATTCTCTTGCTACGACGTCGTCCCACTTACTCCTTATTCTTTTGATTCTATTTGGTCATTTGTATAAAACGACATCGTTACAAATTGGGTTTAATTGCTGGAATTAATTTCTTCATTCTGACATTACCTCCCCCTTTTTAAGAGTCTTGTCCTCAAGACTGAAACTGAGGGAACTGAGCGTGTATAAAATCTTTGTCCTCCTATGACGCTTCTTCCTCATTTAGCTGACACCACTTGATCAGGTATTGAATTACTGATTATCCATTCCTTATGATTTCTCGCCTCTTCAAAATGAATTCTGGTTGTAAAGGACATTGGTCATCATTGTCAAGCTCAGGCAGGGTAGCTGAAATTGGTTTAGTGGCCCTATTTTCCTTTTTAGCAACGAAACATGGAAAACTGGGCGAATCCGTGCTCCTGAAGGTAATTTGAGACGATAGGCAATTGGCCGAACCTTAACTTCGACTTGAAAGGGACCATAGAACCTGGCAGAAAGTTTGAGGCACCTCTTGATAGCAATTAATTGTTGTTTATAAGGCTGCAACTTTAACAAAACCTAATCACCAACCTCAAATGTCCTTTATGTGCGCTTTTAATCCGCAGAAAATTTCATCCTTTGTTGTGTTTTTGTCAGATGATCTTTGATGCTGCTGGAAATCCTTAGCCTTTCCTGGAGTAGTTGAGATGCGGCTGGTATGATGGTATCAAAATGAGGACCAAGAGGCAAAGGAGTGGGCTGATATCCATATAAGGCTTCAAACGGGGTCATTTGTAAGCTGGAGTGATAAGAGGAGTAATACCACCACTCTGCTAATGCTAGCCACCTTCTCCAGTTATGGGGAAATTCTCCAGTCATGCATCTTAGATAAGATTGAAAACACTGGTTAGGCCTCTTACTCTGCCCATCTGATTGAGAGTGGTAAGCAGAGCCATAATTCAACTCTATTTCTGCCAACTTGAAAAGCTCCTGCCAGAAGGCACTAGTGAATATTCTGTCTCTGTCAATCACTATAGATTCTGAAAGTCTATGCAATCTAAAAATATGATCCAAGAAAAGTTGAGCCACCTGTTTGGTGGTGAAGAGGTGAGCTAGGGCAAGGAAATGTCCCACCTTGGTCAATTATCAATTACCACCATTACTGTATTATATCCCTGTGACTCTAGTAGACTTTCTACGAAGTCCATAGTCACATGAGTCCATGCCAAACGAGGAACAAGTAATGGTTGTAGCAAAGTAGGGTAGTATACATGCTCAGACTTAAACCTTTGACAAGTGTCACAAGCTTGAACAGTTCGAATGACATCGTGCTTCATAGTATGCCAATAGAATAGAGTTTTTAACCTTTGCCAGCACCCTCTTTGTCCAGAGTGACCTCCAATTACAGATGCATAAAGAGCCTGGATTAGCTTATCTCTCAACCCATTGGTTGAACCCACATAAAGTTTGCCATTATACTTTAGTAATCCATTGTCCCATTCATACTATGGTTGAGCAGCAGGGTCTGGTATTAGTTGGGAAATGATGTACTAGCACTGAGGGTTTGAATCATAACTCCCTTGAAGTTCTTGCATCCACAATGGCTTAACAGTTGAAAGAGCTAAGCATGATCCTAGCTGAGCTGCCTGGCCTAGATTACTTTCATGCAGTCTAGACAATGCATCTGCTACTTTGTTTTCTACTCCCCTTTTATACTGAATCTCATAATCCAGTCCTAACAATTTAGCCAATCATTTGTGTTGCAATGCAGTAGTGAGTTTCTAGTCTAGCAAGTACTTCAAGGATTGATGATCAGTTTTAATAACAAAATGATACCTTACCAGATAATGTCTCCACTTAGTCACTGCCATTACCAGTGCTAGCAGCTTTTTTTCATAAGCTGACAACCCCAAATTTTTGGATGACAATGCCTTACTTAAGAAAGCTATGGGATGACCCTCTTGCATTAGCACTGTGCCAATTCCACCTCCACTAGAATCAGTCTCAATACTAAAGGTTTTTTGAAAATCTGACAGTTTAAGGACAGGAGCCTTGCACATGATGTGTTTTAATGAAGTGAAAGCCTCCTGTGCTTCATAGTTTCAAGAAAAATTATTCTTCTTAAGCAACTCAGTGAGTGGTTTACAAATGATTCCATAATGCTTGATAAACCTTCTATAATAACCAGTCAATTCCAGAAAACCTTTCAACTCTTTTATTGTCCTGAGAATGGGCCAGTTCATGATACTTTCAACTTTGGACTGGTCTATGGATACTTCATTTTCGGTTATGGTGTGGCCAAGATAATCCACAGTTTGTTGTGCAAATGAACATTTAGATTTCTTCGCAAATAGTTGTGTTTTCTCAGGATAGATAGTACTGTCTTCGAATGATCTAAACCATAGTTATCAAACCGGCCCGGCCCGGCCCGGCGGTCGAACCGATCAAACCGGTGGACCGGTCATTGGACCGGGCCGGGTTTGGAATCAGATCGTTTGTGCAAAGAGACCGTTGACTTAGTCAACGACCCGGCGGTCGAACCAGGTTAAACCGAAAATCCCGCCGATTTTGGCCGGTTTTGTCACTAACCGGATTTTGTGGAAAAATTATATTGCTATTGTTGGAACTCGAACTTCGAACCTCTGCCCCAACACTACCGCCTGCTTACCACCAAACTACTTCCATATATGTTGATATAGTAGCTTTATTATGATATACAAGTGTTTTTTCAATTCTATCTTTTTTTCTCTAAAACAAATTTATTTGAAATCTTTTAATAAAAATTTATTACCCTCCAAACTCTATAAGTTATAAAATGGATTCCAAAAATAACATATTACATAATTCATTTAAAGACAAATATTATTTTTAATAATTTTTTACACTTAAATTCATAAATAAGCTAGATAATTACACTAAATATAGATAAAATTTTACACTTGAAGTTTGGTATATTAATAAATAACTTTATATTTGATTGATTCTTCTATGAATTAATTATTTTATAACAAATTAAATTAAATGAGTTTTTGTTATGGCATTATTTATTACAATTTATATCATATATCTTATATAAATAATTATAAAATATAATATTTAAATATATGTAGTGACCCACCGGTTCAACCACTCACCCACCGGTTAAACCAGTAACCCGTTGACCCACCTCCTTCGCCGGGTTCCTTCCCGGGTTGGGTTTAATAACTATGATCTAAACGTAACTCTAGTGTAGAGCTATAAATCAAGATATCGTCAAAGAAAATCAATACGAATTTCCTTAAGTATAACTGAAATACCTTATTCATAAGAGATTGAAATGTTGCTAGTGCATTGGTCAGCCTAAAAGGCATCACTAGAAATTTATAGTGGCCACAATGAGTCTGGAAAGCAATCTTATAAGTATCATTGGATTTAACTCTGATCTGGTGGTAGCCAGAAGTGAGATCCAACTTGATTTTATACCTTGATCCTGCCAATTCATTGATCAATTCATCCATATTTGGAATAGGATATCTGTCCTTAATAGTTATCTCATTCAACTATCTGTAGCCCACATAGAAATGCCATGTCTCTTCCGTCTTCTTAACTTGCAGCACTGGTAAAACAAAAGGACTATTGCTATGAATGATTATCCTATGCTGCAGCTTGTCTTTCACTTTCTTTTCTATTTCACCTTTCTGGAAATGAGGATACCTATGTGGCTTCATTTTAAAAGCTTGGGATCCAGGTTTCAAGGGGATTTCATGATCTATCTCCCTAGTAGGGGGTAACTCAGTAGGGGTCTCAAATACATCAGCAAACTCCTCAATGATCTCTTGAACTTCAGTAGGCATAACATACTCCTTTGATGGATTATCCTATCCCATTCTTATGGTTAAGCACATCCATTTCTTATATTTAATAAAATTTCTTAGGTCACTACCTCTAATAAGATCCAAATCACAATTTTCTACTTGTCCTCTCAATTATGCCACTTCTCCTTGATTGTGCAGGGAGATAGTCAACTGATAGAAGTCAAAAGTAATGGGGCTAAATTGAGTCATCTAGTCTACCCCTAATATGATATCCCAACCACTTAAATCCATCATCTTGAGATCATAACAGAACTTATGTTGGTTAATTTTCCACACTACCTTGGGACAAATGGCTTTACTGGTTACACAGGCTCTATTTCCAACAATTATAGAAAAAGGATCAACTAGTCGATATGGAATGTCAAAAGCAATTACATTTTCACTGCTGATATAACTATCTGAACTCCTAGTGTCAACTAAGATTAACTTCTCTTTCCCATCTAACTCCCTATTAGTGTTATTGTTTTCCTCTTTATAGCCTCTGTTAATGCATATAGAGACATCTCTATGACTTATCCTAGATTCCCTGTAGACTCATCTTGTTCTCCTAATGCATCTTCAAACTCAGAATCCTCCTCTTCATCAGTGATCAGAAAGTTTAAGTGACCAGATTTGCATTGATGACCCTGTCCAAATTTTTCCCCACACCTGAAACAAAGTCCATTATTTCTTCTATACTGTAACTCTTGAGCTGAGATTTTCTTAGGTTCAGCATCTATAGTAGAAATTGGTTTGCCTTTGAATTGAGTGTTCCTGAATGTACTAGTAGAAGGCATTTTATAGTGTGAGCTGTGGATCTAATGTTGGGAAGAATTCCTGGAAATTTCAAATTTATTTTCAAGCACAGTTTTCCAACTCTCCTTGGAGATCTTTCTTTGAAGCCTTAATGCGTCTTCTTGCAATATAGCCATGTCAAAGGCCTCCGACAAGGTTATAGTCCTTAACATCCTTATCATGGTTGTGATTTCGTCCCTGAGCCTACTAATAAAGCTAGATACAAAATACTCCTCATCTAGATATGGTTTCTTAATCATCATAAGGGTTTTAAGCTCTTCAAACTTCTGTTTGTACTCTTCCACTTTTCTAGCTTGTTGCAGTTTGTTGAATTCTTCCGCCACGTCCTTCCCATTTTTGTTATCAAATCTCTTATATAGCAGTTCTTCAAATATTCTCCAAGTTATCCCTGATTTTTCCAGTTTAACTCATTGAAACTAGTTGTCTGCTTTCCTTTCCAAATATATTTCTATGATTTCCACTTTCTGATCTTCAGAAATTTGGTAATTTAAATAGTATTTATTGCATTTTCGGATCCACTCCCTTGGATTCTCACCAATAAACAAAGGCAAATCGATTTTTGGAGGATTTGGTAACAGAATCTTACCTGCTTCTTTCCTTGCTGTCTTTTTGTTTTCTGATCCAATCTGTAGTCTCTGATTTAGTGGAAGAGTTGGTAAGAGTGGTGCTTGTTCAATTCTCTGCCTAACTTCTTCTAGAACAGCCTTTTCTTTGCTCATCATTGCTCTCATGAAGATACTGAACTCTTGCTTCATTTCAGCTATCAAACCTTCCATCCTCTTGTTGCTTTCTTCTAGCTTCGTATGGAACTCATTCCGCATCTGCTGTTGCTGCAATTGTGAAGTTTGCAGACCTTCCATTACCTCCTGGAGCTTGATTTCTTGCTTCCTGATTTGCTCCTCCAATGTCTTGAATCTGGTGCTTTCCGCCATAGAATTCGACCTCTTCCAAGGATTCAACCAGCTCTGATACCAATTGTCGGGCTACTGACTTCAATTTTGAAAACCTAACTGATGAATTGGTTCAGATTAAGAATTCAGAATTGGGAAAGAGAAGTGCAGACGAGAGGAAAAAGGAAGAATGAGAAAATAAGAGAAAGAGATAGAGAAAGAAAGCAAAATCTATTATTCCTTAGGATTCCCTTCTCAACCAATCATTCTCTTACAAATAGGCTGAATTAACTGACTGAACTAACTCAACTAAATCTGTTATTTTCTTGCTACGACATCGTCCCACTTACTCCTTATTCTACTATTCTATTTGGTCATTTGTATAAAACGACATTGTTACAAATTGGATTTAATTGCTGGAATTAATTACTTCATTTTGACAACATGCAACTCCACAAGTCACTCAGCCATCAACCATAACGTATCCTTAAGATTGTGTAATGCAAGTCACAAAGCATAAACCATTAAGTGCTTTTAATCTTTCATTGACTAGTGAGTTAAAGACTTGGATCCACAGATTTTTACTAGTAAAATAGTAACTTCTTATATATATATATATATATATATATAAAAGAGTTGTTGTATGACTCTTGGGTGATTTTCATCCTACGTTTGTAGGGGCATTTTGGAAATAATAAAACTGTAATTCCATTGATTAAGCAAAGTGCACAAATTTCTGCTGACTAATTTCACATGGTTTACCTATTGTACCCTTTGATGGCTAATGATTTGGTTGCTTTGCCATTGATTTAGCAAAGTGGTAGAAAAATGAAATCAACTCCCCTCAAGTATGTTTAGCTAAATTGATTATGCAAATTAAATGCATTTAAGGCAATATTAGTGCGCTAAAGTTAAAGATGAATGCTTGAATTGTAATGGTAGAAAGCTCCGTCTTCTAAGGGTGTGAATCGAAATCGAAATCGGTAATTCGGAACTTTGAAATCAGAATTTTTTTAAATTTTGGTAACAAAATTTTCGACCGATTTCGATTTCGAATTCACCAATTCCGAATTCAATTTGAAATTTGGTAAATTCCGATTTCACCGAATTCATGAATATAAAAATTATTATTATATAAATATTATATTACATATATATAAAAAATATTATATATATGTGTGAAAACAAAATTGAAATCGAAATAGGAATTTCGATTTCACCGAATTTATGAATATAAAAATTATTATTATTATATAAATGTTATATAATAAATATTATATATATATACGAAAAACGGATTTAAAATCGAAATAGGAATTCCAAATTCCGATTTCGATTTCGATTTCGAATTGTGAATCCGAAATCGGAATTTCCGATTTGAAAAATCTCATTACCGAATTCGACCAATTCGAAATCGGATATTCCGATTTCCATTCCGAATTACCGAATTCAATTCGAATTCGGTCGGTAAATCGAAATTTTTCGATTTTGCACACCCCTACCGTCTTCTTCATCCTTCAAAGCTCAACAACCATTAATTCAGTTCTTACAACAAATGGCACTTATTTAATCAGTAATTGCAGCACGTTGATGAGGCCATTAAAGTGTGAAAGGTGAAGAATCATTTGGGGTGATTAACTGCAGGACCTCCCATCTTCTTCAACATTTGCTCATCAAATTGTAAAGTAGGTTACAATAATGGCTGTTGTTAAGATACAAAATTATGGATTCAAATGGCTCTATTGCATAAAATTAGAGTTAGGTTTGTAGAGGTATACTCAAATTTGCTCTTACCTTTTGGTCTATAGACTATATAGCTTCCATTCAACAATCAAAATTGTGAATAACCCTTTGTACTTGCTATTGCAGATAGGTGAAGTATGGAGAAATCTCGTTCATAAATTTTACTTTGTTACTAAGGTACAAGGTAACTCTATATTCCCACTTGATGCATGCCATTTGTTGATTAAATGTCATTATGATTGTAATTGATCCACTTGAATTATGTGCTTGAATGAATAAGTGTGTGAATTATTGTTCCACTTTGAAAATTATATTGCAGTTGATGCAATTTATTGGTTCAATAGTTGGCTGAGATGTTGTGTATGAATAGAAATTGCCATTTGAAAAGACAAGTGGCTATATTTACATGCTATGTTATTTTTGTACTGAATTTCGTATACTTGATAATTGTTTGATGCAAGTTAGTGTTTGTGACAAGGAAAATTGATTTCCCCTCTAATTATTTGTAGATGTATGTATTGATCAAAATAATGATTTTTAGTTGTAATAGTTAAGCAAATAAATGGTATATATATCTAGATTTTCTATGTTTAAGTTTAGGGTCTAAGGGTTGAAATTTAGGATGGATCAAACACGCAATATCGATATACTTAATATTTAGAAGCAGCTTTGAAATCAAAAGGCAAGAAAAAGATATGCATTATTACCAATAAAACGAAAAGATAAAATACGACAAAAACAATGAAAAATAAGCGTAAAGCATAGAAAATACTAGACGTGGCAAAATGGATGACTTGGACGTGTTTGAGTTGATTAAAATGGATAATGAGTATAAATGAGTCAACCTATTTATACTCATTTAATTAGATGGGTATAAATGGATAAATCCAAAAATGAATTGGGTAATCCAATTACACATTTATAACCTATTTATTTTAACTTTTTGTAAACTCATTTAAATTCATTTTTGCAAACTAAGTTATCCCATTCGTACTTATAATGTTCAATAAACCTAATTATCAATTTTAATAATTGGTAATTAAAATTACATACTATTTAATAATTGAACAATAAGAATATAAAATTTTTAATTAAGTACTATAAAAGTTAATATAAAAACTTAATCCAAAAATTTGAACCCCTAACATTTTTTTCGTGTATAAATTTAAATTTTCATTTTGAAAAAGTAGGAAAAAAGACTAAAACTTAGTCATAAATTGGTAATACTAAAAAATGAGCAATTTAACAAACTAAGAGAAAATAAAATGACAAGATAAAACCAACAAATAATAATAATAATGAAACAAAAGTAGTTAACATTATAACAAAATGAAAAATCTGGAAAAAAAAAATGTGTGAGAGAAGAGAGGAGGATTGGGAGAAGATAATTCTAAATGAATTAATTGGATTTGAATGGGTATTATAGTACAATTTAAGTACTATAAATGAGTATTATTGAGTAATCCATTTATACCCATATATAAAAATTTAAAATACCCATACACATATATTCATGGGTGAGTATGAATAAATTTAACTAAATCAGTTTGTTTGCCATCTATAGAAAATACAAATATGTTCTGTTGAAACAACTGAACAGAACAATGGTCCTACACTATATACCTGAACTTTTCATCTCGGGCATTTGCCATGCACCATATAGCTATGTTAGCTAGGAGCGGAGGGCATCATATCGCCGAGTTGCTGCTGTCTTACAGATGGACTCCTAGTTTCTTAATGAGCAGTGAAATCAGCAATATTATTCATGGAAATAAATTTTATTTTATTTTTAATAATTCGCCTGTCAAAGTAGTTCATTACAACTGGAATATATGCATACCGATAACACATCATACGTTAGAAATGTGCAAGTTTACGACTTGGCAAATTTCTGGTTATCTGCTAAAATATCAGTCAAAGAAGTCAGTAAGGGATGACAGAGATTCATCATCCTCCTGATTCCTTGGCCCAAAGCCTCGTCATTTCACGAGAGAACCAGCCAACATAATTAGAAACCTTTGCACCCTTTGATTTGTTGGGGAAATTATGTATGATCAAATGAACAGAGATTTCACAACACTGCGAGAATCAGGCAATCTTGACTTGCAAGTTATGAAAAGAGAGAGCCTGCTTCAATGTTCTTTCAGGCATTTGCTCACACCCAGAATATTGTGGTTATTCATGATTAACCACGATGTATATACATGTTAAGACAGTTCCAACTTACAATATCGCCTCCAGTAAGCGAAGCCAATTTTTAACCCGTAAGATTTACAAATGCACCTTCCTCTTCCGACTTTCGATCAAGTAAATCACAGCCTGACAAGAAGCACAAGCCCATTATTAGGCGCAATGCTACAGACTCATATTGTAATGCGACAAACCTAGGCAAACACGAAACCCAGATCAGAACAGGGAACACCACGTCAAAATACTATCATCACAAAATTGTTACAGCCACTCCTTGGGGTTGATACATGCATCCAATAGTTTCCATTCTTCACTCCCCTCTTCTGGTTTCTGCAATCCAGAAAACAATAATGTCATTCTGAAGCCATTTCACCTCTTTCATTGCAGTTTTTGGGCACACCACTGGCAGTGGCTAATACTAGATAGAAATCTTACGCATCACAGAATCATCAGGCAACTGAAATATGTCTCACATGTTCTCACCCAGCATCTATACAATTTAATCAGACAGACTCATGTGCCTAATCAATTTCTAAGAAACTTGATAGAAATACTTTTTGTTTTAAAACTCAGTGTTATCTATACCACCAACAGACAGGCAAAAAGTGAAAGTAGAATAAAAGCTTACATGGTCATATTCCCAACGAGCAGATAGCGGAAGGGAAACAAGAATACTCTCGATTCTGCCTCCTGTCTTGAGACCAAATGTTGTTCCACGGTCATAAACCTTCAATGTTTAGGCCCAAAAGAAGAAAAATTAGAAGAGTTGCCAGGCTATGCATTTCTATAACAAAGGGGCTCCGATATCATACCAGGTTGAATTCTACATAGCGCCCCCTTCGTAGTTGTTGCCATGCTTTGTTTCTTTCTGTGTATGGTGTATCCTTCCTCTTCTCTATTATTGGTATATATGCAGGGATCACAGAATTTGCACACTCTGCAATTTGATAATAATAAAAAAAAAAAGGCAGATTCAAGTTCACTTTAAACACCGAAGAAACTTTTAATGGGTCACAGTATTTCTCTACTGTGCTAATCTAAGGTTCTTGGGTATCTTTTCTTTTGGTACAATACAAACATCTACCATGTTTAAAAGTTGAGAAAGTATTTTTGCTAAAGCATACTGCTGAAAAGTGACCGGCTAAAATGCTCCTACTCTGGTTGATAAGTCCAGTTGCTAGGTGAATATGATGGTTAGCAAAATACATATTCAGCTCTTACGAACAAAGGGCACCACTAAGATTTTTGGAGAAGTTGGGGATCTAATGCCTCAGAGAGATATATCAACTTTAGCAGTGTAGAAGCTCCATTATATATCACAAAGACAGGAAATGTGATATGGCACAATGTTAACAATTCCTTACAATTACTACAAGCATGAATTACCAGTAGCAAAAGAAAGAAGCATCTCTTGATCATAATCATTCAAATCATCAAAAAATATGCCGCCAAGTCCTCGCCTCTCTCCACGGTGCTGCATTTAAAAGGACAATGAAAAACATCAAAGAATGAAACGCTTCTTAATCACTATGTATGTTAAGTATCCACATAACCCAAAGAACAAAATAAAAGTTAAAAGCAGCAACTTATTTCCAGTTTCTGATTATAAACAGAGACAAAATCCCTGTGTGGTAGCTATTTCCCTTCAAATTACTCTCAATGCATAAAGAACTGAAGCTACATGAATATAAGGAATTAAAAGAAAGAATCTGTCAATGTCAGATCGTTAGCACAAAAACCATGTGTGTTGCAAGAAAAGAAATTTCTTTGCCCAACAGTAAGACAGAAAATGAAGAAAAGTAAGCATACAGGATTAGATATTCTTTTCATCAACTTTCTCATCTATAAGTCTGAGCACACATAAGTCTATCCTCTCCTGCCTATTTTTCCCTCTTGCCCTCTCAGATAAATTGCATCGATAAAATACATCAACCCTGATTCATAATGGAACTAAGGGAGGGACTCAACTATGGCATCAGAATAAGATAACTTTTGGACTTCAGACTAACAGATTTCCTACATATAAACTCCAAATTAGTAGCTGGAAATTTTGAGGAACTCTGGTTGTTTTGGAAACAAGATGGTGCAGAAAGATAAAATGCATCTGAACTAACCACATTTCAGTCTCTTAGATGCTGGTTTCCCTAACAGGTAAAAAACCAGACTAGTCAATCCAAAATGTTCCTTGTTGTAAATGCGTACCTTAATATAGAAATAGTCATCACACCATTTCTTGAATCGAGGATAGAAGCTAGGGTCAAACTTGTCGCATGCACTTTTTTGGACCTGCAAACAAAGACAGCATGAAGAACTCTGGTAGTGAACTAGAAATTCATGAAGAAGGAAATGACAAGATGGATGAAGTGTTTTCATTAGAAGGGAAGTTAGAGAAACAATATTTGAAATCTCACAATCTAACCTGCAAAAATCTTTGTTACAGCAGAATAATGTATCCCAGATGATGACAGCAGTAAATCAGAAGTTTAGATACCGGTCAAAACTTATCGACACAGAACCTGTTAACCTGGACTATACTGACTGAATTTGTTTTGTAAATTTCCTTTTCCAAAAAATTCTAAATTAGATATCACTGGATAACCTTTGTATGTTTAAAAATTTGGCTTCTATGAAAGTAGTGAAAGCCAGAATCTTGTTTTGATACTTTATTTGTATTAAATCTTCTAAGATCATTTTGCCTTTTACTGATTCATCAAATATATATCTTGAGCCAGCTCCTGAGCTGACCGAAAGATGATGATTTCAAGCATGTAACCGAGACTTGTGACATCTTTGGAAGCAAGTTGCACCAGATAAAAGTGAACCATCACATATTCGAATTTATATCCTTGAGACAGATAATTTTACATGTATCAATAAAGAAAGTGCTCTTAATATTATTTTTAAGTGTACTGCATAACAACGAATAAGCTTACCGAATGGAAATGTTTAACATCCTCCTCAAAAATGTAAGCAGGCGTAAAATCTGTACCACCACCAAACCACCACTGCCTAGGAGCTCCTGGAGCATCTGCATATAACGTAAACCCAGGTAATGATTATATAGCATGTTTCATAGCTTTTCACTTAATAATAATAATAGAGCAACAAAGACAAAGATGAAATTTTGATAAAGACACCATCAAAAATGCAATTCTGATCGAAGGGTTTTGACATGACCAATATTGTATAGAAAGCCAGCTACAAACATAGAAATTCTGATGCTGACCCAATATATCATATTTACAAGATTTTGCACACATTCCAATTCCTCAATCAAAAAATTTGCAACTGCAACTCCAACAACTCCCAAGTGAGCTTTTCATCCAACTCAAATCATGGAGTAGAAAACAGTTTTCTATAATGGAGATTAGACATATTGGGAAATAGTTATTAACAGTTTTAAAAGAACTCATAGACCATGATGAGGAATGGAGGAAACTTTAGGGGAAAAATTCCTGAGAGAGACAACAATATGTTGCTTTGCATTGCCATGTGGGTTTTACAACAAGTTTATTTTGCACTTGAAGCATATCGCAGACAAGCCAGAAGACATTTTACAGGAATCATATCGAGTACAAAATCTTCATCATAGGTGATTTTTGTAAACACATCCATTGTTAATACATCCTACCAATCTTATACTATACTCCACAAAGAAGTTGATTCCTTTGAATATGTAGATTTTCCAATTTTGCTTCACAATTATGTAAATCTTAGGCGGTGGAGCATCATCAGTTTTTACAGGAATCACATCACCTCGGAAAGATCCTTTCTCATTCTGAGTACTTTAATTGAACCTCAACAAACAGGAACATGCAGCTTTAATAATCGAAAGCGATCAGTGAAGGATATGCAGAAAGAATTTAGCAGTATTAAAAACATTACAAAAATTTCTTACTTTTGTGGTTTCATTAAACTAGACAGTAAACCTGCAAGTATCAGGATTCCGTACACTGATTTCAATTTGACACGCAAAACAATGTTTTAACAATCATTCTTGAAATCTTCAGCATTCACAAGAAGCATATGAACAAGAAGCACAAATTACTACCTTTGGGAGCATCAGTCTCAAAGTACCGATAATTGAAATGTAAAGTCGGTGCAAAGGGGTTGTGTGGATGCAGAACCTGCAGTACAAGAAATGTAAAACAATCAAGAAATGGCCTTTTCAGAAGGAACAAAAGTTCAACCTATATGTGCTTAACAATACACTCCCCGTCTAAACAATCAAATAAAACATGCGGGCATACTTTTCTAGCTTCATCAAAAAGATAATCATAGCTGCTCAGCCATAATATAGAAAATGTTGCCCATCTCTTATTAAAAGACTATAACTTTACCCTCTTCTTAGGATTTTCATCTCACAAGCACGACGCCCCGAGTATTACGGGCTTACTATACATACACAAACCCAACGAGAGCACAAATTTGGAAGCATTTCCTCATCCGGCTAAAACCAGTTGCAAAAGATGTTGATCGCATTTTTAGCTCAAGAGTATTGCAGCTTTGCAGCTATATAAGCAAACACTACAATTCTCTCAAAGCAGCCCACCAGCACAAGCTAATTCTAAAGTCGTCCATTAAGCCACAATTCTTGTACCTCCAACAATGACAGTTCATTCCAAGCAACCATAGAGCAATAATTACCCGTAAAATTGAGCTACCAAAGAAAGAAAACGAAAAGCTGTAAAATTGGGATTACCGAGCTGATGCCGGCGGCGAAAAAGGGAATTGGCCCGGGCTTAATGTCACCATTATCTGAAGATGGCTTTGCGGCCCGATAAGCTTCAGGCGGCATAACACCATAAACCACGGAGACATTAACCCCAGCCTTTTCCCAAACGGCGCCGTCCTGTAAAACTCTACTGATGCCGCCACCACCGCCGGGCCTGGACCAGACATCCTCCTTGAACTTGCTGCCATTATCCACGGCCTCAATTGCGGTGCAAACGCTGTCCTGGGCGTCCCTAATCATCTTCTCAAACCTGGCCCTGACTGAGCCGGCAGAATCAGAAGAGGAGGAGGAGAAGGCCGCAGCCTCATCTGATTCGCGGAGGAAGGTGTGGGGACGGTGGGTTTCTAAGGTTTCTTTCTCTATCATGGGGGAGGGGGAGGAGGATGAGGAGGCGGCTCGGGGAACGCCGAGGGAAATGTGAGATGTTGCGGAGTGGAGAAATGAAGGGAAGTTTCTTGCTGGGATGCTGGATTTTTTGACAGGGAAAAGGAGGGGCGCAGAATAAGCAGCAGCAGAAGAAGAAGAAGAAGAAGGGGAAATGGAGAGTTTTGGAGCACTCAGCAACATTGCTGCGGAGGAGGGATATTGTGGGTTTGATTTGCTGCTAGAAAAGTAGGAGTAGTACGAAAGTAGTCAGTTATATATGCAATGGCGAAGATGATAAGGAAAGGGGAAATCTGGGAAATCAGATGACGAGACGATTGGTGGATTTGTGATTTGTCAAATGTTCAGAAACCGAGGAGAGGACCCATTGGATTGGTTTTGACAGTTTCGGACTTCATATTGCCCACCCCATTGGATTGGTTTTACTTTCATTGACCATCAACCACGCCTACAGACTAACTAATCGCTGGAAGTCATCGGAAAGTAGTCCGTGGTTTTTTTTGGTGTCTGTGGATTGTGCGCGGCGGGAGAGTACGAGCAAGGCATTTTGTGCATAATGTAGTCAAGATTCAATCAATTTAACCACCATAGAGAGAGGGGGGGGGGGGGGAGGTTTAATTTTGATAGGAAGATACGAGGAATTATAAGTAAGAAATCTTGGATTTAAATTTAAATTTAAATTCTTTCATTTATTATAAAAAAAAATCATAAAGTTTTGAATTGTGTTTTTCTATTAGTACGTCGTGAAATAGGGTATTTGATCCATATTATTTGATTAAGTCAAAAAAGAATTATATCCCAAATAATTTGATGAAAGGGGCGAGATTAGTATCAACTAATCAAATCTTTTTCTGGTGGATATTTGATTTGTTGATATGCAGGACGGATAAGAGTCAAAAAATGACTGACCCGTGAGATTCGAGTCGAGTTAGCCACATGCTCCACAGTATAGGTATTTGACCTGTGTCCAAAAACTTTAGAAAATGTATATGCGTGTCTATTATATATATATACCTTTTATTTTCTTAACAAAAAAGCTGTGAGGTAATTTATTTTATTCTTTTTGGAAGGAAAATGGTAATTACACCTCGTTTATTTTTTCACTCATGTAAATGATCAAAATGCCCTGTTGTTTACTTAAATTACAATTTTCATCAAAGGGATGGTTGTGAATATAATGAAGAACAGAGGTACTTTTGTATACTTAGTATATCAAAACATCAAAAAGCAGTGGTGATTAACAATAAGGGGTTAATTTAAAATTACAGTAAAATTTAAATCACAAGAGACATTTTTTTTTCTTTTAAAGAACAAGGCAATGATAGAATTTAAGGAGCATGGAATTAAAAAAGGGAATTAAAACTCAAGACCTCTAATATGATTAAAAATTCAAAATGGTTTATCAAATTTTGTCAGGGCATAAATTCAAGAAATCAATTCTCAATCTTACCCCTGAAATGTCAATTTCTCCAATTTCGCATATTTCCGGTTTTCCACTACCCATAGCCACCTTCCCAGCTCTTCCACCTGTTCCTTCTGAAAACCCACTCTCCAGTCTCCCTTCAAAGAGGTTTTAAAACTAACCTTTCAAGATTTCCTATCTTCTATGGACAACTTTTCTCTACTATGCTGTCCCGGGATATATCAGGGATAGAGAGAGAGAGAGAGAGACATGTTTTGTCTATTTTACTTACTGGGATGATGCTTCACCCCTTCGTTCATGTTTCCATTTCGTAATCAGTCTATGAAATTCGTCAAAGATGTAGTAGGTATGTGGGACAATTCTTGAGAACAGCCAAAGAAAAAAAAGTTTCCATTTTGCTAATATATTGTTTCAATTCGCATATCTATGTGTATATGGCTAGCAGAGCTTATTATTTAGATGAAGTTTGAATGCAATGTCAATTCAATCCTAACTGATTTTCTCTTGGTTTTTCATTAATTAAGAAACGTCCACTTACTGTTCTGTTATTAGTGTAATTTAATTAATTGTTCTGAGTTGGTATACAGCTTATTAAAATCTGAAATCTGTAGCTGCCGCAACTTTCAAGGGCAGTATTGTATTGTGTTGACAACAAGCTTTAAATTTGATAATGTTAAAAGTGCAAGAAAGTGAAATAGATGTTGAGTTCTGATTATGATTATTTGAACCACACTCTGTCATTTAGGTGGAAGACTCGTGGGAGAAAAAAGCCAACTTGGTCTGTTTGCTAGCGATTTTAAAAAATGTTCAAGCTTGAAAGAGCTGGAGTCTCTATATGCTTTGATGATCAAGACAAATGCAACGCAAGATTGTTTCCTGATGAATCAATTTATAACTGCGTCTTCAAGCATTCGTTGTACAGAATGGGTAATTGCAGCCTTTGACCAGTTAAAAGATCCCAATACATGTGTTTACAATGCAGTAATAGGAGCCTTTCTCTGTTGTTTCCATCCACTCCGAGCTTTAGAAATGTATGTAGACATGTTGAAAACTGAGGTCAGACCAACTAGTTTCACGTTTTCATCAATAATAAAGAGCAGCACTTGTTTGAAGGCTGTAGATTTTGGAGATTCTATCCATGGACAGGTTTGGAAGTGTGGATTTGAAACTCATCTTCATGTTCAGACTGCTATTATTGATTATTATTCAAATTTTGGTAAAGTTGTTGAAGCGAGAACAGTATTTGATAAGATGCCTGAGAGAGATGGTTTTGCCTGGACAACAATGGTTTCAGCTCATGTCCGTTTTGGGGATTTGAGTTCTGCTAGGAAGTTGTTTGATGAGATGCCCGAGAAAAATACTGCATCTTGGAATACTATGCTGAATGGTTTTGCGAGGATTGGTGATGTTGAGTCTGCTAAGCAGTTGTTCAGTGGAATACTGCAAAAAGATTTAATTTCATGGACAACCATGATCAACTGCTACTCTCAAAACAAGCACTACAAAGAAGCACTAGAGATTTTCAACGAGATGAAGGATAATGGGATCAGTCCTGACGAAGTGACCATGTCAACAATCATTTCTTCTTGTGCTCATCTTGGTTGGCTAGACCAAGGAAAGGAGATACACATGTATGTTCTGCAAAGTGGATTGTATCTTGATGTTTACATTGGTTCATCACTGATTGATATGTATGCAAAGTGTGGTGCCATAGAGAGATCCCTTGTGGTGTTCTTCAAATTGTCCAAGAAAAACCTTTTCTGTTGGAATTCTGTGATTGAAGGGCTTGCAGCTCATGGTTGTGCCAAAGAAGCTTTGGTGATATTTCATATGATGGAGAAGGAGAAGATAAAGCCAAATGGCATTACCTTTCTTAGTGTTCTTACAGCATGTACTCATGCTGGACTGGTTGAAGAGGGCAAAAGCAGATTTCTTCAAATGACTCGTGACCTTCTCATCCCTCCTGAAATTAAGCATTACGGATGCATGGTTGATCTGTTAAGCAAGGCTGGTTTACTTGATGAAGCATTGGAACTGATAAGAAGAATGAATATTGAACCAAACTCTGTCATATGGGGTTCTTTACTTTGTGGGTGTAAGCTTCACAAGAACTTGGAGATTGCTCAGATGGCTGTTGATAAGTTAATGCTTCTGGAGCCAAAGAATAGTGGATACTATAACCTTTTAGTGAGCATGTATGCTGAAGCAAATCGATGGAGTGAGGTTGCTAGAATCAGGGCAAACATGAAGAACCTTGGAGTAGAAAAGAGATATCCTGGATCCAGTTGGATTGAAGTGGAGAAGAACATATTTCAGTTTGCTTCTTGTGACAATTGTCATCCAGCATCTGAAGAAATTTACCTGCTACTGGATGAATTGGTTGGGCAACTTAAGCTGACTGGTTGCGGACCTAAGTTTGAATTTATTTTGTGATGGCTTCTGGTAGACCAGAGCTGATGGTTGTCACTTGTCTGCTGGCAAAGTGAACTGTGGAGAGTCATCCTGACCTTTCTCTGAGATCTTTTTTCTTGATTGATTGTTTAGGTATGGAGTTGTCTTCACCATTTTATAGGTATCTTTGTGTGTATGTATTTGTATTTTTAATTCAGTCTCTTGGTAAGTAAACTTTGACCTCGTTAATCTTCAAATCTGGTCCTTATGACAGGCATTTCTTAATCCGTAGAACTTTGTGACTCCAGCATCGGTTAAAAGGTCTATCCAGAGACTTAGGAAACTATTTTGAAAGGGCGTTCAGCAAATTATGCTCAAGTGATGTAGTATTTAACTGACCTTCAGAAATATAAGGTGATGCAGCTTTAACTCATGTTATCTTTCCATTTGGGCAATGAATCCCTTTGGATATGGAGAACGTGTGATGCTAGGTCAGGGTTCAACCAACTGATCACTGCTCTAGTTGAAGTAAAACATATGTTGTTTGTCTCAGGATTTTACTTGAGCTCAATAATTCTTGTCAGCATCTGATTAAGCTATCGACCTTCTGATGCAGGTGCAAGTATGCTTTTACCCTGATCTGATAGAGTGGAGAAATGGGCTGAGGTGATGCAAGATTGTTACTTCCCAATAAGGGAATGTATGCTATGACTACAAGCTGTGAGTAAGAGTACAATATAAAGAAATGGTGTTTATTCACTTGCTATGCTGTTATCGTACTCTCATTAAATTGCATATCTTTTGATTTTCTTGCATTGAGGTTGAGGCAGTACCAGGACTGGTTAGTCAGATGCGCTGCATAAAATCTCTGTTCCTTAAGTTTGTCATGCCATGTTTTTATCCCAGACAGGCTGCTTGTGGTTAAATGACCATGAACTGTTTCCAACTATGACATTCCTTACTTGTGTTGCTTTATTATACACGTCATTTTTGAATTACGCGTATAAGCATCTTCAGTTTTACCTTCTACACCGTTTTCCAACTATCAGATTTGATGTGTTGCATTCTTTTCTTCTTTTGCTTTCCATTTCGTAATACTTGTCCTCGTTGGAAACAGGTCTGGTAAGTGGATGCCTTCTTGAAAGAGGTTGTGGAAATGTCTTTCAGTTGTAATGGCACCTCAGCAAGAAAATCTCAGCTTCATGGAAACGCATCTCAGGTTGCTAATGGGGCATTAGATGGCATCTAGTTCAACAGCAATATTCAAATGTGTCGAAACCATATGTTACTTTTTGTGTATTGATCCTACCTTGTACCCCTGATTGACTAAGTATAACATTGGTACTGCCTTCTGTAATTGCTGAGGGTAGCCATAGGTGTTCCACTCCCTCAGGTTGACTCAATGCTTGGGATAGAGCTGGATACAGGTCTTAAGAACGACTACAATGTGTCTAGAATACAGTGAGGTTTGTGTTTGATTTTGATGCGGCGACTAGCACATCTTAACTTACTCAGAAGAAGTTTCTTTTATATAGTTATTCAAGATTTTCTTGATCTTTTGGACTAATGCATACAATCTTTCGTAAAACAAGTCAAAGATGAACTTCCAAAACATAAAGATTGCAAATAATAATAGTTTTCTCAAAACTAAAATAAATTACAGCTAATTCAGCTGCTTTTCATTGCACTGTATTGAAAGCTAATGTTCTTTACATGATTTGTACCATATGAAATTGAAGAAATGTAAATCATGGTCACGGTTTCACTATGGTATTTGGAAAATCATGCTCATGGTCACGGTTTCACGGTTTCACTATCTTTGCATTCAGTATTTGATCAGAAGTGCATCAATGTTCCTTTTCCCTTCCGGCCCCTTTGTGTACCATGAGGAGACATAATCCCCATACATGACTTCATGGTATATAGGAGGTTCAAAAGCTGGGAATACTTTCCTAGTTTTTGCAGGATCGTGGAATGTGGCAACTGAAAGTCTCGCTCTTTCAGCGTTTGTAAGTGCGCGATGTTGACAACTTCTGTATTTGCCATTTGTTATGATCTACAAGCAAAATAAACAATGTCACAAATTCCAGCAACAGCCAGGCAACAGTCTAAACCTTGATCTACTTCTAAAAGGGACCCGACAGAATGGGGACTAGGAATCAAACCCACTGCACTCTCAAGATTTAACTGCCAGAATGGGGATTCAACCTCCCAAACCACCAGCGTTTGGCTCAAAGACCCTAAGTATTTAATCAGTCATCAGTAGTTCTCGAAAGATGGAGCATAGCATACCAGACTTGACATTAAGCAAAAACAAGAAGCTTTTTTTTCAGACTGACCTCTCCAAAATTAGAATGATACTAAGAATTGGCAACTATATACTGCTACTGTATCAAGACAAACTAAGTAGCCAAAATAATATAAAAAAGAGCAAGAGAAAACCTATTGTCAACAACATGGTGCATAAAAGTGCACGGAAAACTGAATCTGCAGCCATCAAGAATCAGTAGAAAATCTATTGTCAACAACAAGATGCAGTACCTCAGTTTGGTCAGCCAAGAGAACTAAGATACCATCGTGCAATGGACGTACTGTTATCCATTCTCCATCCTTGAACACTTGAAGACCCTCAACGTTATCTTGGATAAGAAGCGTGACAGCACCCATATCAGAATGCGACTGCAGACCAAGAGTAAGGTCTGGCTGTGGACAAGGAGGGTAATAACCCACTGTAATGTTCTGACAGAACTCACCAACAGCCTCTTCAATGCATGAAGATGGCAGACCAAGACTCTCCGATATCAAACCCAACAATCTCTGAGCAAGGACTTTCATCTGATCACTGTATTCTGCCACTACTTCTCTAATCAACGATATACTTTTTCGTCAGTCCTTTCATGGGAGGATGATAGGAAATAGGAATCAATGCTGAATAAGTTAAATGTAAAAAATACAATACAATTAATTTGCAGAAAGATCTCATCTGTATATTATCTTTACCCTCCTCGTTGTCCCTCATATTACTTATCTTAGTTCATTGATGAGACAGGATTAATAATCCAATCTGCCTAATCCCGGGAGCCCCAGAAGGGATTAGTCATTCAATCCAGCCTAACCTTGTCTAATCCCAGGTAACCCATAACCCAATGACCCCTAAACAGGATTAACAATCCAATCCTGCGTAGCCCTGGTAACCAAATGAGCCCCACATTTTCCCCTTTTCCAGCATCCCTTTTCTGTCTAGGTCTACATTCTCCAAATATTCAGACAATTGTCTGGTTGCATCATTCAAGTTTTTCTAAGTACTGAACTAATAGCAATCAAAGGTTAAAATTCCAAAGATAAATTATGATTGATTAGAATAGAAGAATAAACAACCATTTACGAGCCATCCCACCTGTAATTAGGCTGATAATGAGGCCACTTAGCCGGATTCCGCCTCGACAGAGGCAAGGTATGGTGATCAAAATAGTCCCTCCAATCCAAAACGCTGTCGTTGTCAGCTAGCAGCATCCGGCTACCATAACCCTCGGAAGCCGGCGAATTAGGATCACAAGAATACTTGAGCTTCTGCTCCATATCACATTCCTCAAAGAATGATTTCCCCACTCGCCTCATCTGATCCAGCAATTCAATCGGTACCCCATGATTGACTACGCTAAACGCCCCCCAATCTCTGCAGGCCAGCCCTATCTCGTCTTTGAGGCGGCCGGTGTCTTCTCCGGCGAGATTAATCGACGGCGGAGATAGCTCAGCCGCCTCGTTCTTATGATGATGGGTCAGCTTTGCGGCAGGTCGGGTTTCTGGGGGTTGTACGTACTGAGGAGGCACAACGGAGTTGCGGGTTTGGGCTATGGCCTGCACCCTCACGGGCTCTCCGGCGGGTGACATCCCCAAAGCGACGACGTTGAGGAAATAACTGATCGCCTGCTGAGAAAATAAGGTGACTGGAATCGCACAGGCTGTACTAATAAGCAGCCACTCAGGGTAAGTACCAAAGTATACAGGCCTTCAAATACTGCACCTAGAAGGCGGGCTTCAACTTTGACCCGTGAGCTGGCGCCTTCTTGAAATATCGCCAAAGGCGTGAAAGGCAGATGCTTTGTTGTTGGGTTTGAAAGATAAGCCAAACTACTCAATTGAATCGAGCACGAGTTAGTAAAAACTCGTTTAAGTTTGATTTGTCAACTAGTCTGACCAAATTTCAATAGCATTCGATAACATTTAAATTCGATAAAAAAAAAATTCGTTCCAACTCATTTCGTCAAAT
Source organism: Coffea arabica (assembly GCF_036785885.1). NCBI lineage: Eukaryota > Viridiplantae > Streptophyta > Magnoliopsida > Gentianales > Rubiaceae > Coffea > Coffea arabica. The sequence goes on from NC_092327.1 coordinate 36,352,383, forward strand.
AAACAAGACAAACTTAAACAAAATTTTAAGTTCGTTAACATATAATGAAACGAGTTTTGAACACTAAAGTATTTGATTTGATTTGATTCATTTACACCCTTACTCGTCAGGATCTCTTATACTATAACTTCTAATATTCCTGCTATAATGCTCAATTTAACAATGTAGCAAATTAATTAGGGAGTATCATCCAAGGAATACACATTCTATCCTTGGAAAGCATTGATTGTGTATTTTTAGATGTTAAATACTCATTTCTCGACTTTAGGTGTTTGTCGCATTTGTTCTTAGGCACTAGAGTGCTGCAGCGTCCAAAATTCAATACAATTATGTATTTAAGGTTAAGCCCAATGGCATGCGCCACTTTTTCAGCATGCTCCGATGAGGCCACCGGACAGCTTAATTGCCTCCCAACAAAATACTTGATTCATTATGAGGTGTTATCGAGTTGCAAGTCACTTGCAACGAACTCGAGCATTAGATTGCTATTTTTATAAGTTTTTTTTAGAAAAATATAGTGGATCGATTTGAAAATATCGAGTTGCGGCGAGTTCGAGTATTAATGCATTCAATAATTGAAACGGATTTGGTAATAATATTGGATTCTCAACTCTCAACCAATTTATTCTAAAATTTTGGTATTTTTTTTTGTCGTGTTCATCCTAGTCTCCTTGTTTTATCCCTCTTTATTTATTTATTTTTATAATAAAGGATAATTTCATTATAAAACTATGCTACATAAATAAAAACACGTATATAATAGATAGAAAATCTTCCTCTCATAAAAAAAAATCAACAAATAGTAAGACTTTTAAGGCTTTAAATTATTAGGTTTTTCACACATTTAGGTCGGATAGATCCTTGCTTTATCCCTCTTTAATTATTTATTTTTATGATAAAAGGATAATTTCATTATAAAACTATGCTACATAAATAAAAACAAGTATATAATAGATAGAAAATCTTCCTCACATCCAAAAAAATCAACAAATAGTAAGACCTTTAAGGCTTTAATCTCCAATTCGTGTACGTGCATGTCTGATATTATCATGATAAAATTTAAGTATTACAAATTCAAATATTAATATCAAAATATTTTGAAACAGACCTAAAAAATCGTCAGATTGACAAACAAATTTCATAAATTTCAAATATAAAGAGAAAAACAAAAGAAATTTTCAAAAGGGAAATCAATAAACCAATTTGTGAAAATTCAAGAATAATAAAAAGAAGAAACAAATCAAACTACTTGGAAAATCTTAAGAAAGAAGATTTGTCACAACGGGAAAATCATACGGGGATGCGGGAAATTTATTATTGCAAGATTAAATCAAAGGGAAGAAATCATAGGCAGGCAGAGGACTTTAATGCCTAAGTCGGAGGATTCTCCGTACCAATAACAAATGAGAACAGAGTCTATAATCTACTTTTCATTCGTTTCTGCCCATTTCCGCTCCCAGATCTCCCACTAATTCCATTTCCTCCGCATACCTATTCATTCTTTTCCCTCTCCTCCAGAGAAAAATAAAAAGGGAGGGCATTAACCCATTTCCTTTCTCACTCTTTAAGATTTATTCAATACATGATTAGCCCACCTCGAGATTTATTAATCTTGCACCTGATCTGCTCTGATCTCAATCTTGAATCACTTGTATTTGCAAGTTAAGAGGGCCCTTCTTGCCAATTGACTTGAATTGAATCGGGTTGAGGTGGGGGAAAGGAAGAAATACCAAAATGGCTGGCGCTGCAGGGGGTTTTGTCACCCGGGCATTTGACTCAATGCTCAAGGAGTGTGCCAATAAGAAGTATACTGCTCTGCAAACTGCTATTCAGAGTTATTTAGGTTCGTTTTTTAAGCCCTTTTCCCTCTAAGCCCTGATTGATATTTTTTTTTTCTTTTTGGCTTCAAGCTTCATTCTTGCAACTAAATTGATTTCTTGCTGTACTTAAACTATGTAGTTCGAGTTTAATTCCCTGATTTTTGATTTACTTTCCAATTGTGTGTGTGTGTGTTTTCTTTGTTTTAGTACGTGGACATTGAGCTGAATTGGCTTCAATTTGAAGCAATGGAAATGTATCGATAGTTTGTGTCTTGTGGAAAATAAATCATAAGGTTATGTGCTGATTGAATGCATCTTCTTTACCTTTTGACATGTTTATTGTGTATTTGAAGTATTTCTTTATGTTATGTTTGAGGTCAAAGTTCTTATAAGTTGATTCCAGAATGTACTTTTCGTGGCAATAGTGCTGGAGCACAGTTTTGTACAATTGCTAAACCAATTAATTGCCTGGAAAATTTTCGGTCATCTGGTGTAACATGGAATGAGACAAGAGTTGCGAGTGCAAAAATCTTTTGCATTGGTTGTGATTCTTTCCTGGTTGTCCTCATTAAATTACTCATTGGTTAACTCCGCTGAGGGGCTCTTGGATAGTGGTCTTGATATGCATCATATTAGTGGAATGATACTATACTGCTGCTTTAGTTATGTAACAAAATTTATGGAAGCAAAAAACTTTGGAAGGAACACTAAAACAAAAGATACCAGCCTGCAAGGGCCCCTGTTTTCTGGATATTATGGTTGATCTTCAGGTCTACCAGACTGTTGGAATGAAAGAGTTAATTCGATACATGCAAATAAGTGTAAGCCAATTTTTGTGTAACCTACTATACTTGTCCCGCATGGTCTGTTTCCTTTGTTCTATTAATTTCTCAGATAGTTGATGGAATAAATTTTTTCTTTTCTTATCTTCAATTTTCCATCTAAGCCTCTCATTCTTATGAATTGACAAGTTTATTAATGTTATCTATAAAACTGTAACAATTTCTTTGCTGATTTTTCTTTTCTTTTTCCTGAAATTTTCTGGAACTCTTGGTTTGATAGAATACCAAGGATTTTTGTTATTTTCTTTGGTTTTTGTTGGGCAATGTGGTTGGCGGGATAGACAATCCTTTTGTAGGCTTCTGAAAGAATGTGCTGCCTTGGGTTCTGGTTAAAAAATGCTTTATATGGATATGTTTAAAGTTTACTGATGGTGTTGCCTCCACTTTTATTTTGAGGCATTTGCACTACAGAATGGCCACAGGAGATGTTTCCCTTTGTGTCTTTTTTGTTAACCCAATTAGAAGTGTATTTATTAGTTACACTCTTCTACTTTCACCTGCTACTATAAAGTATTATTGCTGATTAATGGTTCCTGTATCTCTTGTGGATTATGAATTTCAGAAAATGCAAAGCACTCCAATCAGCAATCGAGTTCCAGTGCTACCATGCAAACAGCATCTTCCCTTGGAGATGAGAGGTTGGTTACCTACTGATAGTTGCTTTCTATCTGCTCTCTTCTGCAAATTTGCTCCAACATTTAGTTTTATGTTTTATTGGTTCATTTGGCCAATTACGGCTCATCTTTTGTGGTACTTATTTTTTAAAAATGCCAAATACCCTTGGAGCTTGATTAGTACTTGGATCATGTTCTTATATTTATTGCAACAGCTTTTTGTGATTTGGTGGGTAGTATGAGCTTCCTAAATGCATCAAATCTATTGTAATATCTTTAGTTATTTGAATTTCTTTTAATCCTTCTTCCAGTAGTTTGACTGATACTCAAGCTGGATCTGCTAAAGATACTGCGGAACCAGATGATTCAACAACACCTTCACAGTCTAGTGTGGCAGCAGATCCCATAGGGAGACCTAAAAGTGCTGGTGGAACTATCACAGTTACCTTAGCAAATGCTGGGAATACTTTAGGAGGAGATGACGCGGAGCTTGTTTTGAATCCACTACGACTTGCATTTGAGACTAAGAATGCTAAAGTGGTAGAGCTTGCATTGGATTGTCTTCATGTGGGTGCCTCTTGTTATTTTTTGTCTTTAACATTGAAAACTTGTGATTTACTGGAAAGTATCTGTCTTTATTGCATCTATTATCCTATACTTGTTATCTTCTCTTTTTGTACAGTATGGCAATGGTTTTTCATCTTGTTTTGGGTGATTTTTTTACAACAATACAAGGAAAAAAATAAACTAATTTCCTTGTGCACATGGATTGCAACTCTCCAATGTGTAAAATTCACCTTGAAATGGTAGTAGAAAAAAGTTGATCTGGCAATATACTATGAGGTTAGTTGCAAAATATCACATGCTATATCAACTGTGCTCATGTACGTAATTGACTGTGGTTGTTTTGTAATTTTTCGAATTATGTTCTGATTTGATCTGCTATTTCATATATTATGCCTTTGGCTAAGCGTGATCAAGTCTTAAAGTATCATGGATGATATGACAATTTATTTTATGCTTGATCGAGGCTCTCTTAACCAGTTCTGTTCTACCAGTTTGAGTTAATTTTTGGATGATTCAAAATTCTAAAGTTCAATTTTTTTATGTAGTTTAAGTTCTTTTTCAGAATCTGAAGTCATAAAATCTTCTCTTGAGCAGAAATTATCACGTTAAATCCTGAATTTACAATTTTGAGAGAAAATTACTGATAGCACATTTAGTTCTAGTGCCATAATTTAGTTTTGGGAGGGGAACCTGATATACAAAGATCTTTTGTTAATTTTAAGAGTGGCTGCAGGGGATGAACAATAATCTAGACTATTTTGATGCGCACTGGATGTTTTCCACAGCAATACCTAACGTCATGTGAAACACATTATTCTGAGACTTTGTTGTCAAAACATCAGAGAAACAGCTCGTAGAACTTTGTTGTTTACTAAGCTAATTTATCACGTACAAGAATTATTGAAAGCAAAGTGGAAAGGAGATCTGAATGTTCTTTCCCTACAAAGTTAAGGTTAGAGAGGTAGTTTCTTCATTGAAACTATTGCTTTTGTGAAGATGAAAATGGTTGTTTGGATAAAAGGCTTGGTGTCTAACTTTGGGAGCTAATACAATATGTGACTTTTAGCCATTTTTTCGGTTTCTCAGGGTTGTCTTGGTACTATTTGATACATGGGTGTAGTGCTTTCCATTGAGACTCTGATGAAATAAGATTCATTGTTAACCTTTCCAAGCACAAATTTTCTAAGTGCAGAAACTTATTGCATATGACCATTTAGAGGGTGATCCTGGTCTGGATGGTGGCATAAATGGACCACTATTTACAGATATCCTGAACATGGTATGCAGTTGTGTGGATAATTCATCTCCTGATAGGTATGTGCCACCCTGCAGCTGAAATTGATTTCTGTTTCTCTATAAATTTTGGTTTTTCTGGGTGCGGTTTCTGACATATTGGCATTCAGTACTACTCTTCAAGTGTTGAAGGTGCTTCTTACAGCTGTTGCATCGGCCAAGTTCAGAGGTATAGAATTACAGACATTTTGCTGTTTGCTTATTTTACTTGTATAACCAATATGCTTTTTGTGGGTCATGGTTGAATATCCACCAAATGACAAAATGGGAAAGACAACTCTCCACATTAGAACCCATATTGACATTATTGTTTGCATTGTTACTTCAGTGATCCGCTTCTTGGCTGCTGTTGTTTGGTTTCTCCGCACTCCACGTGTGAATAGATTTACCTGTGGCAATATGCAGAGCTACAAAAATATTTCTCCTATTGGTGTAGAAAAATAGTTGTTTCACCTTGTTTCTTCTAGTAAAACTCAAATGAAGTTCACGTGCAGTTATTTTGTCTCCTGCATTTTACAGATAAAGAAGTCATGAGACTTAATTTACATAGTTGAATTGTTCATCCTATAGTATGAGGAAATCATGCATGTAAGAAAATTAATGGAGATGATTAAGTGACAATTGAATGGAAGGTGAATATGTGCTCAATATTATGTCATTATCTTTTCCGAGGCGATTTTATTTTCTAAGTCCATGTGACCAAAGAATATTGTAGAATTTAATAACTGGGCTGCTTCTGTAATTATTCTGGATGAATCACTAGTATGATGCTTCTCTGGAGTTCCTTGATGCATGAGATGTCCTATTTATGACTTTTTTTTTCATCATGCAGTTCATGGAGAATTGTTGCTTGGTGTGATCAGAGTGTGCTATAACATTGCCCTTAATAGGTAATTAGTGAAATGTTTTCTTAGTTGACATTATTCATCACTATACTATTCTCCTGACTTCCTAATATGTTGTTTAGCAAGAGTCCAATAAATCAAGCAACTGCGAAAGCTATGTTAACTCAGATGCTCAGTATTGTATTCAGACGGATGGAGAATGATCAGGTTTTTCATTTTGAATGTTCCCTCTCTTAAAGAAAATTTCCTCCTCATTTGGTTAAGTTGGGATGTGCATGTGAGAATCTTTTTGTACCTCTGCCAATTCAGGTGCCTACTTCATCTGTTTCTGTTGCACATAAAGAAGCTGCTGCAAAAAGTGAATCAAACTTAGGAAATGAGCCGGCATCATCAAGTGATCAGAATGATGGAGAATCAACTTTGGGTGATGCAATTTCTATCAACCAAGAAAAAGATACATCTGTTGCATCTCTTGAGGAACTTCAGAATCTTGCGGGTGGTGCCGATATCAAGGTCTGTCAGTCTTTGTAGTTGAGCACTTAGTCTACAATTGAAACCTAGGACACTTTGACCTCATTCTTGTGCAGGATTTTTGTTCTAAATTTGGCTATATGTTTTTGGAATTCTATCTGATGACCTTGCCTATGTGATATATGCTCCATAGGGTTTAGAGGCGGCTCTTGAAAAGGCTGTACATCTAGAAGATGGTGAAAAGGCGAGAAAGTATGGACACATACTAATGTTGTAATTCTTTGAATCTGAAAATGTTAACTAATAACATAGATTATTAATGTAATAATCTTTGAATATATACAACTGATTCAAACTTTTTTTCCTTTAGAGGAATTGACCTAGAAGGCATGAGCATTGGAGAACATGATGCTTTACTCCTTTTTCGCACCCTCTGCAAGGTTTGTATAGTTAGGTTCTTCCTTGTAGTGGTCTCTAATTTTTTAATTGCAATGTCTTTGATTTTTTGTGCTATGTGTTTGCAGATGGGTATGAAGGAAGACAATGATGAAGTTACTACCAAAACCCGCATCCTGTCTCTGGAGCTTCTGCAGGTTGAATTAGGGAGTTAAAAACTAGTATATATCGGTCCAATGTGCAACTTTAGTAATCTTATATAGAAATCCTTTAGTTACTTGAGCTAGTTAGACTCCTGTATCTTAGCAGGCTAGTCTTATAGCAAGGCAAGCCCTAGTTTCTGAGTTTAGGGGAAAAAGGTAAAGGATAGAAATAATTTTGGAAAGGAAAAAGAAAGAGAAGAGATTGCGTTTTTTGTTTGGGGGGATAAGGAAAGAAAAGAAATGAATTGGTTGCTTTTCTTTTTTTCTTTTTCTTTTTCTCTTCAGAGTGAAGACAAATAGAAGGAGAAGATTTCGTGAGGCATTTGTATCTTTTTAGTTTGTGATCCACTTGGCATTGTAGAATTTTGGATTATCAACCTTTTGAGGGCAAATCTGGTATTTTAGAAATAATATGTAAATAGTTTTTTGAGTTTTGGAGGGATCTAACATCCTTCTTTCTCTTCACATGTTATACAGGGCCAAGCCGAGTTTAAGTTAGACTTTTAATGCAATTCAATTCAGTCATGCTTGAGTCTTACTGAAGCTAAATTTGTTCTGGATCGCAGCTTTTGAAGTTATTAGATATTTGGCTTCTTCATGGGTTCTAGCTAGAAGAGTATGTTATAGGACATAGGAAAGGATAGTGTAGACACCTTTGCTTTTGTTGGCCATCCAATCAAGAGGAAGAAACTATGATTTCTTTTCTTACGTTTTTGGCTGTCATTTCTGAATGTTGCAATTGTGGATTGTCAACTTTTACCATGTTTGTGAATTTCAATTCATCTAAGATTGTTTGGCAATACTAGGGACTATCTTCTTCGGTATAAGGTACTCCTACAATTTTAACTTCCTTTTCCTCCCTGAAAGAGGTTGGCCTCCATTTCATTGCCTCATTCTCTTCTCATGGTCCTCCCCTTTCTTTCTCCCTTAACTTTCTTTTACCACAGTTTCTATCAAGAAAGTACACTTTTATCACACCATAGAGTTGCTTGTTTTAGTCAGAAGTTAGTTGCTATTTGCTCTGGCGCTGTTAAAGCTTTTAAGAGAATATCTTAAGCCTGACAGAAGTTGCCTTTTGCTGTGCCTTTTCTCTTGGTTAAATTGATTATGGAGTCTTAACAGGTCTTTTCGCATTTATATTGTTATAGCCATACTCCATTCTGGTTATTTGCAATTTTTATGGATGGGATTGCCTAAAATTACAAGGTGTTTGGAACAGAAAAATCTCAATAATATATACAGCTCCTGAAGTGATATCCTTGCTTTTCGAGATGACACCTTTTGCTCGTCAATATCATTTGTATTGTTCCTGTATTCTCCTGAGAATGCCTTATTTGTTATGGTTGTGGGCTGGTTATTGCTTGTGTCTTTTTTGGTTCAGCAGTTTGAATAGGCAGTATGCAAGTCTGATGTTAACTGTTAATTGCTGTTGTTTAGTTCTTGGTCATGCTACTCTTATGGTATTCATGTTATGAATTTGCAGGGTCTTCTGGAAGGTGTTAGTGTCTCCTTCACAAAAAACTTTCATTTCATTGACTCGGTCAAAGCTTACCTTTCATATGCATTGTTGCGAGCTTCAGTTTCTCGAACTACATCCATATTTCAGGTCTAGTTGGAATTGTCTCGTTCTATGTAGTCTTTACATCAGGTCACCAATGTTATGCAGAGTTAATACTAAATCGACCTCCTATTTTTTGTATAGTATGCAACAGGGATTTTCTCAGTGCTCTTGTCGCGGTTCAGGGAAAGTCTCAAAGTATGAAAATGACAAGATACCGATCTCACCCACTTGAAAATTGCAAATATTTTTTTTTTCATCTTTTTCTCTGATGCTAATGCCTATCATAATTTTCCAGGGGGAAATTGGTGTTTTCTTTCCATTGATCGTCCTAAGACCCTTGGATGGTTCAGACCTGAACCAAAAACAAAGTGTTCTTCGGTATGATATGTATTTCAGTAGATAGTGCTGATATTTGGATATAATAGTTTTCCTTAACTTTTTTTAGTCCTAACTTTCTCTCATATTTTCTCCATTGCATTGTATATTTGCCAAATATTGCGATTCATCGGACTAAAAAATTAGCTGTTTGACATATCAAAACTCGATGCTTGCAGGTCTTCGGTGAGCTTGCATTTTATGTGTTAATTCTTCATGTTTCATGACTTTGAATGAATTTGATCTTTCAGGATGCTAGAGAAAGTCTGCAAGGATTCTCAGATGTTGGTTGATCTCTTTGTGAATTATGATTGTGATCTTGAAGCACCTAATTTGTTTGAACGGATGGTTGGTTCTTGTTCAACATTTGGTTTGACTAACTTTCAAAATAAAGTTTCTTGGTACACATTTAACAAATTCTCCACTTTTGCTCTTTCTGGTATAGGCTACAACGTTATCCAGAATAGCCCAAGGAACTCAAAATATGGATCCAAACTCCATTACTGCTTCCCAGATGGGATCAATTAAAACATCATCTCTTCAGGCATAAACTTTGGACTATTGTTTAGCATGTTCATCTGGCTACAATTTGAAACAATCATTTCTTTTTCTGTTGAATTTCTGTTACAAGTGTGTTTGACATCTGTTTCATGTATTTTTCAGTGTCTTGTGAATGTTATAAAATCTTTGGTTAATTGGGAGAAGGCCCAGCGAGAATCAGGAAAGCTGAAAGAATCTTCTGAAGTAGAGAACTCAGCTAAGGAATCTGATGACTCAAAAGGCCGGGAAGATCAAGCTAGTAATTTTGAGAAATTAAAGGCTCACAAATCTACACTGGAAGCTGCTGTTGCTGAGGTATACACCTCTTGATCTGACCAAATATGTATTATGATTGGTGCATACTTGGGCTGTGTTCCATGACTGCTTTTGGTGTAATATTACAGTTCAACCGGAAACAAGAGAAGGGTATAGAATTTCTAATATCAAGTGGATTAGTGGAGAGTACGCCAGCATCAGTTGCTCAGTTTCTTAGGAACACTGCCAATTTGGACAAGGTAACGGATAATTGTTTGTGATTGTTATCTCTTTCCTTTTTGGTTCTTATCTTTCCAGCATACAATTCAGTTTCTGTTTGCAGAGACTCAAATGTCTTGTTTGTTTAGGTTAAGATTGGAGATTATATAGGTCAGCATGAGGAGTTTCCACTTGCTGTCATGCATGCTTATGTTGATTCCATGAACTTCTCTGGGATGAAGTTTGATGCAGCAATTCGTGAATTTCTTCGAGGATTCCGACTTCCAGGAGAGGCTCAGAAGATAGATCGCATAATGGAAAAGTTTGCGGAGCGGTAATTGCCTTCTTGCTACTCTACTGCTTAAATGCTTTTGTGGTAATCCAAATTTTTGAAAATAGCAAAACTATGGACCTGAGTGCAGAAAGAAAATTTAAGCTCATACAAGTAAAAGACTCGTACAATACTAAACGATATTTCTTTTAAAGCCTCATAGTGCTGTAATCCTAAAAACATTGAAAAGTTCTCTCTCGATGTGCACTTGTTCTGTATTTGTGGGTTTGGTTGATCATGTCTTGCTGTATTTATTTCATGAAAGGCAGAAGGTCCAGTTGACGAATCAGATTTTAATATAATTCTTTGCTTTGTAAATACTGTCTCTGGAGTATAGTGGATAGAATTGAAGATCAGATAGAAACTGTTGAGGAAATCCAAGTCACTACATAAGCATTCGGTTTTCAAACAAGGAAAGTAAAAAAAGAAGGAAAAAAGGCATGCACATCTCATAGATGTGCCCACAAAGTAGACTGACATGTGGGTGTTGTACAATTCTGTATGTACGAAAAGGAAAAAAGGCATGCACATCTATGAGATGTGCCCACAAAGTAGACTGACATGTGGGTGTTGTACAATTCTGTATGTATGAAAATGCCATTTGATTTACAGACTTGCCTTGAAGCATGTTCTCTTTTTGCTTTAAAAAAATGTTCTATTTTGCTTATGCTCAATGAACAGAGTTAATATGTTTGAGCAGAGATCCATGATATTCTTGTACAATGACAAACGCATTCAGTGGTCAATAGAATGGAATTTTTTGATTACGCTTGAGGTTCATGCTCCACCTTTTTTGAGAAATGCTGAACTTCCTCAAAATGAAGAGAATTAAGTTTTAGCTTACCTGGTCAAATTAGAGTCTGATATGTATGCACACTTTCATCGTGTCCACCCATCCTAGTAGTGTCTTTGATTCTCAGTAATTTGCGTGGGGAATTTTCATGTTTTTATTGCTTTTTATGAGTAATTGCTTCATTTTATACTTAAACTAGGTTGTTCCCCTTTTTTAATGACCAGTATAGCATTTTCACCTGAATATCTTGCATTTCGACGTTTGGATCTTGGATATCTCCCTCTCTCTCTCACACACACATTATAATGAGACCTTGCATGGTGGAAATCCTAGAATATAGAGAGTATGCGTGATTGGAACCTTTTTTTCAAACTTTATTGACAGGCTTAGTGATTGAGTTAAAGGGACATTCTTGTTGTCCCAAACTTTAATTTACAGCGCAATAAATAAGTATATATATATTTTGCTATTTAGTTGGAATAATATAAGCAGATAATAAGACCTTATTGCTTGTGATTGATTTTTTTTTTTTTCATTTTCGGCAATAATAATACTAATGATTGATCAATTTTGACTTTTGACAGTTATTGTGCGGACAATCCTGGCCTGTTTAAGAATGCAGATACAGCTTATGTTCTGGCATATGCAGTTATAATGTTGAATACTGATGCTCATAATTCACTGGTGTGGCCAAAGATGTCGAAGAGTGACTTTTTACGTATGAATGCGTTACATGATGCTGAAGAATCAGCTCCTACAGAACTCTTGGAGGAAATCTATGATTCAATTGTTAAAGAAGAGATAAAAATGAAAGATGAACCTGTTGGAATTGCAAAAAGCAGCAAGCAAAAGCCAGAAGCAGAGGAGAGAGGGCGGATTGTCAGTATCCTTAATCTGGCTCTTCCCAAGGGGAAATCTTCAGGTGATTCACAGTCTGAAAGTGAAGCCATTGTCAAGCAGACACAGGCCTTTTTTAGGAGTCAAGGGAGAAAAAGAGGAGCATTTTATACTTCACATCAGATTGAACTTGTGCGTCCTATGGTAGAAGCTGTAGGATGGCCATTACTTGCCACATTTGCTGTTACGATGGAAGAAGGAGATAATAAACCAAGGGTTGTTCTTTGTATGGAAGGTTTTAAAGCTGGGATACACATCACACATGTTCTTGGAATGGATACCATGCGCTATGCATTTTTAACATCTTTGATCAGGTAACTTCTATTTTTCATTTTTTGTCAGTCTTGTTTTGGCTCTGCATCATCATTTTCCTTTTTATGTTTTGCCTAAGAACTATTGTTGATTTGAGGATGTTGAGAATTTTGCTTTGACATCCTTGTTATTATCGTTCTTTGGTCCTTTTATCTGGGTAGCATGATAAACAAAATTTGGGACAATTAGGCAAAAATTTCTTAATAAAATTTTGCTCATTTATCTTTTTTCTTGATAGTTATTATTCTAATATGCAGATTTAACTTCTTGCATGCGCCAAAAGAAATGAGAAGCAAAAATGTTGAAGCATTGCGGACTCTAATTACTCTATGCGATACGGACACTAATGCCCTTCAGGAATCTTGGCTAGCAGTATTGGAGTGCATCTCTCGGCTTGACTATTTAACATCAAACCCAACAGCTGCTGCAACTGTCATGCAAGGGTCAAACCAGATTTCCAGGGATGCTATTTTGCAATCTCTGAGAGAGTTGGCTGGAAAACCTGCAGAACAAGTGTTTGTCAATAGCGTTAAATTACCCAGTGAATCTGTTGTGGAGTTTTTTACTGGTCTATGCAGTGTATCAGCTGAGGAATTGAGACAGATTCCTGCCCGTGTTTTTAGCTTGCAGAAGCTAGTTGAGATCAGTTATTACAATATGGCTCGTATACGCATGGTAACTGAGTATGCTTTGGCTTTTACTTTCGTTTTCAAGGGTGGTATCTTTCACTTGTAAGTAAGGTGTTTAGACATGTTATGTGTTTAGACATGTTAATCAATGAAATATGACTAGCACTTTCAACACCTTTTAGTTTACACCAAGTGTTCAAAATTTTTTAACAAGGCTCAACATTTTTTTGGATTAAAATCCTTTGGAATTTTCTTTATGTAAACTCTAGGTAACTTGGGTTATATGGAGCTTCTTCCTTTGAAGCCTAATGCTTGAGATGAATGTCATTTGTGATACATATGATAACAATGTGTTCTAATCACTTTTTGAGGCTGCAAGTAGGTTATTGGAACTTGTTTCTTGTTTAATTTCATATAAGCATGGTTCATTTGCATAACTTCACTTGCTTACTTCTTTGTCTGTTATCTGCTTGATGTCTTTTCATGCACACTGATATCAAATGGCTAAATTTGCCTTGGAAGTTTGATGTGATTTGCATCTATCCAGGAACAACTCATTGCTTGAGTGATGGAAATATGACGCTCAATGTCAACATTTGTGTTTTAATTATAAAAGGATTTACTGTGTGTCTTGACTAATAATGTTTCTGTGTCAATCATTCTATCTTTGACTCACATTAAAGCACTTTTTCAGTTGCTAATGGATTACAATCTCTGTTAGGTATGGGCTAGAATATGGTCTGTCTTGGCCAGTCATTTTATCTATGCTGGTAGCCATCCTGATGAAAGAGTTGCTATGTACGCTATAGATTCTCTACGGCAACTTGGTATGAAATATTTGGAGCGTGCTGAACTTGCCAATTTCACATTCCAGAATGATATCTTAAAACCATTTGTAATTCTCATGCGAAACAGCCGAAGTGACTCTATACGCAGGCTTATTGTTGATTGTATTGTGCAAGTATGTTTTCTTCTTGATGTTGTTTTTGGTCTCCTTACCTGTCTTGGCATTGAACTGATTCTGTTCTGGAAAGCAGATGATAAAATCTAAAGTTGGAAGCATAAAGTCTGGCTGGCGAAGTGTGTTCATGATTTTCACAGCAGCAGCAGATGATGATCTGGAATTAATTGTTGAAAGTGCATTTGAGAATGTAGAACAGGGTTAGAACTTTCTTTTTCATTCGTTTCAACCTTAATAGTGGTTTCTGTGATTTTTGAGTTTTTGATAGTTTCTTTCTATGACTACTAACAGTGAAAAATCTTGTGCAGTTGTTTTGGAACACTTTGACCAGGTTGTGGGGGACTGCTTTATGGATTGTGTCAACTGCCTAATTGGGTTTGCTAACAATAAGACTTCTCACCGAATAAGTTTGAAAGCTATTGCACTTCTTCGCATATGTGAGGATCGTCTTGCAGAGGTTTGTAGAAGTGTTGAATTTCACCATGATTTGCTTGTAGACTACAATACCTTTGTTAATTTCATTTCTTTATCTGTATTCTAGTAAACATTTAAGGTTCATCTTAAGGATATGCATTGTGAGGAAAAGGACATAAAGACTGTGAATCTACAAGTTTAATAAATTTTTGAATCGACCAGCAAGCAGTTGGTGCCTAGGGTTCTGGAAAATACTCTGAATAACAGCAGAATACGTTGACTTAACAAGTTATGCTCATACGACTATGATCAAATATTTGTTAATGAGTATCAAGTTAGTGTCATAATATATTGAGGGAAAGTCAGGGTCAACGAGAAGTGAGGAAACAAATATGGTTTACACAGTTCATTTTCTTTTAATTGCATGCTATACCGCTGTAATTTACAGAATAAATCCAAAACTGACTTCAAAATTAGAGTTGTGGAGGGAGTTTTGGAGGCATCCGGCATGAATTGTTTGGATGGTTGTAATTAATTAATTGTGTATGAATGTAATTTTAGTCTCTGCAGAAGGAAAAATACTAACCAATTTAGCACAAAAGTTTACGGATTAGAAACTAAGTCAAATCATCTAGATTTTATCTGCCTACCTAATTGATTTTGAGACTTTAATGTGTTTTTTGCGATCAACAGATCCCTGCATAAGTTAAAGGGGTACTGATGGGATTTATGCTTTGAATCATTAAGAAAAAAGGGGAATGTAGCAAGATACTTTAAATGGGGCAAACTGTTGGATTGTTGGGAATCAAGCAGTCCTAAGATAAGTTTCTAAATTTAATCTTGCTGAATTTCATTATTCTGCTGGGTATGTGGGAATTAATGAATTAACAAACAACACCATTTGCAAAATATGAACAAAACCAAAAATAAGTTTAAACAAAATCTCTTTCTGATGTTTTTGTCATCCATTTATGTGCATCCGAAGCTGGAGTACATAATCTGACCGGAAGATATTCATGACATCATAGTCAAACTATTCTTTGAGGTGGTTCTGAATTATTTGGCAAACTCTATAATGAGCGTTAGTCATTGATTCTTGATTGATGTGAAACTAGTATCACTTCTGTTAACTGAAATTTGTACATTATAATGGTTCGAGAAAAGGCATACTGATCCTAATTACATTATTTGTCTTGTTTATCACTTTCAGGGTCTAATACCAGGTGGTGCTTTGAAACCTATTGACATTAATGCAGAGACAACTTATGATGTGACTGAGCATTATTGGTTCCCAATGTTGGCCGGTCTATCTGACCTGACCTCTGATCCCAGACCAGAGGTCAGAAACTGCGCACTTGAAGTTTTGTTTGATTTGCTGAATGAGAGAGGTAGCAAGTTCACATCTTCATTTTGGGAGAATATTTTCCATCGGGTCCTGTTCCCCATTTTTGATCATGTCAGACAAGCTGGTAAAGAAAACTCCGTTTCTGCTGGAGATGAATGGTTTCGGGAAAGTAGTATTCATTCACTCCAGTTGCTGTGCAACCTCTTCAACACTTTCTACAAGGTACTGGTGTACTTCCTTGGATATCTCGTGGAGGAACTCCAGTATTCCTTCCTCACGCAACTATATAGTGGCCTAGTGCAGTTGGAGGAATACCAATTTTTATCTCCTCACTACTACATACTTGCAATTATGAGACCTTACAGGAACTTGCATGTCACAGGGTTGCTCTTATATTATTTATATTACCATTCATATGATGTTCTTGGTTGCCACTCGTAACGGTCTTCTGATAATGTCCTGGAACCATGTTATGCATAGTTCATTTGGAGAATTTTATCATGTTGTGACAATTTTTCTTCTCATTCTATGCAGGAGGTTTGCTTTATGTTGCCCCCACTCTTAAGCTTACTTTTGGATTGTGCCAAGAAAACTGATCAGTCAGTTGTTTCATTATCTCTTGGTGCATTAGTGCATCTCATTGAAGTTGGTGGGCACCAATTTAGTGACCGTGATTGGGATACTTTGTTGAAAAGCATTAGGTAAGTATTCTTTGCCAAAAGTTAAATGTCCGATAACTTGTTCTTAATAAAGATTGAGTTCGAGTATCAGTGCTTTGTTTGATTTTTAATAGAGATGCTATATACACGACTCAACCCCTTGAGCTGCTCAATGACATGGGTTTGGAGAACTCTAGACATCATACTGCATTGACAAGAAATTTAGAAGTCATCTCAGGGGATACACCTACCACGCCTTCTGCTAATAATGCACCATTAGATAATCATCAGCAGAATGGCAGTGATAGTGGAAATACATATTCAATGGTGTCTACAAATGCTGGAGACGATTACGAGGGATCTGAAGGTTCTCTCTTTTTCATATTTTGATGTACTGTTGGTGTGGTTGTTGCTCTGATGTATAATTTAACGATATAGATAGATTGAATTACTAGCAATTTAGGAAGTATTCATTACCTTCTGAAAGAACAATCCATGGAAAATATCTTGAAGAGCTCAGAATCTGCAGGTGTGCCGTCTCCTTCTGGAGGAGCTCAGAAATCTATTGATGCTGGTGGCTTTCAGCGCAGTCAAACATTTGGTCAAAAATTTATGGGAAATATGAGGGATAGTCTCTTTCTCAGAAGTTTCACCTCTAAATCAAGAAACCCTTCATCAAATGTTTTTATTCCATCTTCTCCTTCCAAGGTATTTAGTGCTGGAGATTTTCCTCAGCCAATGTTCTTGTGCTGGTTCTGTTGTTTTTTCTCCTTGATTCTCTGTAACAGTCTATCTGTGGTGCACAAACTATTGGTACTTTTATGTTGGTCAGTTGGGATATTTAAACTCTAATTTAATCCTGTCAACTGCAAAGGTCGATGGGGAAATCCTATTTTAGTAGATATGCTTTTCCTAACTTTCTCCATTGAGATCAAAAGCTAAAGAAAGCACCCAGGGTTATTCATCATCCAGGTATGAAGATAAAAGAAATATTTATGAATGTTAAGGAGAGGAAAGAATACACGTCATATGAGGATTACATACTTAAAGAAGCCCATGAAAGTTGTGATAAGAGAACAAATAACATTTTCTTGGTCCTTGAGACATATGCATAATGCTTGCGAGATCTGCTTGAAAACCTACTATAACGTGCTTTTAGTGTTTTGAACTGTATTAGAAATGTTTTTTCCAGCTTTTTGAGATCGCTATTTATAGATTCTTAATGTATCAATGGTTTTTACAGAGTATATTGAATGCTCATTGTGCTTGTCTAGCTGAAGTGTCCTTAGAATCTCCTCTCGACTTACTTGGCTATTTTATGGTTTTTATGTCTAGTTGTCTGACATTGTGGAGCCTGATGCAAAGAATGAGGAGGAAAGTTCACTTCTTGGAACCATTAGGAGTAAATGCATCACACAATTGCTACTTTTAGGTGCTATTGACAGCATTCAGGTATGATTTGAGTGTTTTTCAGATTTTGAAGATTATCTAGAGTTTCAACATTTACTCCCTAGTAAACCATCATTTGGTACTTTGTAAAGAATGGTGTCTTATATTCTTATAACTGAATTCATCATGAATTTTGCTTAAATTTTTATACAGCCAATTTTTTGGAAGTCCTATGTTTTTTCTGCTAGCATTTTGTTGAGACAAATGTTAGACATGCAAATCTCAAAGAATTCCTGAAACGTGCTTAATGACAGAGACTACTGAGGCATCAATGTGGGAAGGGATTACATCTAGAAATAGATGGTTTTTCATTTTTCTTTTAACATTTTTTGGTACTTATGGTAGAGACAAGAAAATAACTGTTTTTCTGTTGCTGCGTTCCAAACCTGCAGACGAAGTACTGGAACAATATAACGACTTCACAGAAAATTAGTATCATGGACATTTTGTTCTCTCTGTTAGAGTTTGCTGCATCGTATAATTCATACACAAACCTCAGATTGCGGATGCAGCAGATTCCTGCTGAAAGGTTGGCTGGAGGTCTAGCTATACATTTTTTGTCTTCAACTTGGAGCTTGTAGAATATGATTTCTGGTTTATTTTGTACAGGCCACCTATGAATCTTCTTCGACAGGAGTTAGCTGGAACTTGTGTATACTTGGATATTTTACAAAAGACAACTGCAGAAGTTAATGGCAACATAGAGGAAGCAGACAAAAAAAATATTAATGAGAATGGTGATAATCATTTAGTGACAACTGGTGCCACTACAACAGAACAAATTAAAGATGAAAAGCTTCAAGGAATAGCGGCAGAAAAGCTAGTCTCTTTTTGTCGACAGGTGCTTATGGAGGCGTCTGATTTCCAGTCCACCATGGGGGAGACTGCTAACATGGATATTCACCGAGTTCTAGAACTACGTTCTCCCATTGTTGTTAAGGTTTGGAATATTCTTCTTTAACTTAGTTTTTCTTGGATCCTATCTCAGCGGTTAAGCTGGTATATAATGTCCTTTTCTTCTCTTTAAAGTCGCTTGGACTTGGTGAGAATGGTTGTGTGTGATATAGTTTGTGAAGAAACAAGAGTGTCGTATGCACAAGTGATTGCAGGCGCACAATGTCAAAGCTGACTTCTTAAAATTCTCAAAGCACATTATTTGGCCTCTGAAAATACATAGTAGTTCATAAGGTATTGTGTCCCGGGCATTTTTGCATCTGTTTTGCTGCCTGTGCGTCTCAAATAGCAAAATAAACTCAAACCTTTCTTGGCCTATTAGATGGTATATTTTGAAATCTACACCGCTGCCCTGAAATGCTATATGATTACAGAGAGATGGATGGCATGTGTTTTCCATAACTTTTTTCTACTTGACCAAACAGGTTTTTCTTGTCTTTACCTCTTGTTTTTTACTTAGATTTTTTGGATTTTCAAATTGTTGTTTCTTTCTTTGCGATGGTGACTAGGAAATCCCTTTAGCTATATAAAGAGGATAAGAAAAGAAAGGAAGCAGAAAAGATAGCATGTTAGTGTAGTAAGGGAGATCTAAGCAGCTAGGGTCAAAGAGAGATTGAGCTATGGTAACTGGACCTGAGTTGACAACTTTCCTAATGGACAACCATGTTTGAATTAATTGCATTCAGTAACTTGAGTTGGTCCCTGCCCATAAACTGACAATTGAGGACCTAAGAAAAGATTTTTTCACTTCCAGTATCACTGGGGACTTTTTAAGTGTTCCCAGAAAAATGCATAGAGGGCTTATGGATCGCAATTACCTCTATTAGTTTGTAATTTTTTTCCTTCACAATAGAAGGTTCCTGTAATATCTCAAACCCTTGATTGACTGAAGATTGCTGGGCATGGTGCTTGATAAGTTTTAGAAAATTGCATGTTACTTTAGATGTGGACTTGATATAATTTAAAGTATCTGGTACCATATATATTTGAATTGCTCTTAGTTGTCTAGGCATCATGTGAGATTCTGATAGTGTTGGCACTGCTGGTTTCCCTTGTTCTTGTCTTTTAAATACCTTTTATTCCTTGATTGGAAGGAAAATATTGCAAAGTTTATTTATCTTCTAATGGCTCAAGTGATGCCTCCAAAAGAGAGGAGAGACAGGAATACTGACGTAGGTTGAAGAAAACTTCTATATTTTTGCATCTGTTGGCGGCAAGGAGACAGTGAATTTTGGCTTTTCTTTTCGCTTTTTTTCTTTTTTCTTTTTTTTTCCTTTTTTGGCTTTCTTGTATATATCAGCATAATTTTGTGCCTGATATATGTAGTTTAGATTCTTTTCTGCTGTTGTTGTTGTTGTACTTCAGTCTATTTAAATGCGATATAATTGGTTCAAAGGTGAGGAAAGCTGTATATTACTCTTTCAGTAAACAAGTGGTTCTTTGTCTTCCAGGTGCTTAATGGTATGTGCTCTATGAACAGCAAGATATTCAGAAATAACCTTAGAGAGTTCTATCCTCTGATAACGAAACTCGTATGCTGCGACCAGGTATCTCTGCTTCTGTAAATGAACGTTTTCAGTTGTTTGCTAGTCTGGTTGTCCACAAAAAGATATTATTCTTTTCCTGCTTTTTATGTCATACCTTGATAAACATAGTTTTACCACCTCCAAAAATTGTTGAAATTTTCTGTTTCTTAATTTCAGTGGGTAGTTACAATAAAGTTGCCTTCATGGTTAAACTGTTTCTTCTACCATAGAGGCGCTAGAGTACCTTATATGTTGCTTTGTTCTAGATAGTTTAATTATTAGTTCTAAAGTCCATCAGTGAATGATCAGCATGGATTGTTATGTGCCTGCCCCTCTGGGGGTGCTTCCTTAAGGGAGTGTGATTTGTATTCAATGACTATGTGTGTCTGTCTGAGTGAGCACACGAGAAAACATCGACATTTCTATCTTTTGAAACTTTTATTTCTACTTGTCAATCCTGTCCTACCATGTCCCTGATTCTATCCTTGACCTGTCTACATCATGGTCCTGTGTACTAATTGTCTGACAAAAGATGAGTGCTTGCTGTTTGCTTAAAGAATGTAAAATCTTTTATTGACAAACAAATTAGAACAAAAGTTGTCTGTGCAGTCACAGAAGTAATAGGTGTCTATTAGGTGGCTCAGAAGATCAACCTTTCAGATGACTTCTGATTAGAAATATGACTTCTGATTTTTCCAACAGATGGATGTACGCGGAGCTCTGGCAGATCTTTGCAGCAAGCAGTTAACAGAGTTGTTGCCGAAAGCACAACAGCCTGTTCATTGAGTTTCTCCAGCGGGAGTTCCCTTAGCTTTCAAATTGAGTTTAGAATATGGTATCTGATTTTGCTAACGCAATTTTTGTTACCTTGATGTAATTAGAAGACTTGCGCTGTGTATAATCACTACACTACGGCCTCATATAGCTTATACCCTTGTTAACATTTCCTTTTTCTTTTTCTTTTTTTGAGAGTTTTACCGGATGTAATATTGGAAGAGCACAAGAGAACATCCACTTCCCTTTAGGTTATACCATAGTGCTAGTATGCATTTGGCTATTCAGGTCTGAGAAACATTGGTGTTTTAATATAGAATATGCAACATTTGTTGGTTACTCTTTCGTTGAAATGCATGCCTTCTAGCAGCTTATTTGCTGTCAATAAACACTAGTAGTTTCGTTATTGCTGTTACTAGTTGCTGAAGGATGAGCAGATGCATTTCTCTTATTGAAAAATGTTGCACTTTTTGTTGTAGTATTAGCACATTCTTCATCCATTCATTCAACAGCTCAGTCTTATCAACTATTCTTCTGCTAGTGGTGTCTCATCTCAAAGGATGATCGTCCAGTGAAGCAGAAGTAAAGTGTTTTTGCAACTTGGTCTTTGTCAAATCGAAGTTTTATCCTTAGGCATAATAAGTTCCACGAAATTGTAAACGAGATAGAATTTTAGGGATGCATTTAGATTACTATATATTAGTTTAATTGTTGGCAAATACCTCTTGTTTTTTAGCCCTTGGGCAAATACTCTTTCAAATTTGGGAAAATGCATAAAAAAGCCTACAAAGGGAAAAATATCAATCCTAATTATATCTTGTCTTGTAGTACTAATGTGGCAAGTTCTTGTTTAGAAAAATTATGTAAATAAATAAAAAGAAACTCTACGGTGTCACAGACCAATCTAATCAAATGCTACCAAAATGCTCAAAAAGAAGAGAGAGTACCACGGTTTGTGCTTAAAGATACGATCTAAATTGTGAAAAATTTTATGCCAGTTTGGAGTAATTACTTAACATGCCTAATAGTTGTTCTCGAATTAATGAAAGAATTCTATGTAAACATACGAGGATTCACTTAATCTCGTAGAATTTTTACACTCTCTGTAGCAGTTGTAGTCGTGTAAATAAAAAGAAATAATTTTTAAAATTTAAAATTATTCTTTTATAAATATGTCATACATCCAATCATGCTTATATAAAAATGTTTGTTAATCTTAATATTATTCACCCAAAAATGGAGGAAATAATTATGAAACTTTTTAGGATCATTCACCCAAAAACAAAGTGCATCTTAAGTTTCAATTAATTGAATGAATATTTTGTTTAAATAAAAGTTTCATGATCAAAATAGGGAATTTCAAATTGTTTAGTGATAATTTATGTCACTATAATAATAATAGTAATTTCCTTTAATTAATGTCGGCGAATCATGTTCTCATCGCGTGCAGATTCCGGTAGAGAGAGAGAGAGAGAGAAACAGTAGACAGACGACGACGTTTTGAAAGATGGAGCCACCGCCGTTTCAAGAATCCTCCCGCTGTGACGTCTGCTACTGTAGCTTCACCACCTTCCGCCGTCGGGTACTTCCTCTTCATCTTTCTAAATTCTTGACACTGCACAAACTTCGCTATCATATTTGATCGGATCATTTCATTGCAATTGTTATTATATATTCCTGTCGTGATTAATTCATTTCCAAGTTTTAACTTGAGAAGCATTTTTTTTTTTTTTTTTGAATTTAATTGACTAGATCAAGCATGGCTTTCTGAATTTTAGCAATTGATATTTTTTCACCAGGATTATTGGGAAATCGATTTGAATTAAGTGCAATGAGCATCGTGTTTCGTATTTTTGGTATGTGTACTAGTAAATATTGAAACTTCATACAATTTGATTAGGATCTTTTCAACTGATTTAGCTGGAAAAATTGAGTGTATTATCTTTTGAAAGTGATTTTGGTAAATATGTTTGATGTCCAGAATTCTTAATTGTATTGATAAGAGAAAGAGTTTAGTTTGAAGTAAGATAAATTGAAGTTGAAGAAGAATGAAAGAACGAAGAAAGGGATTTGAGAGTGGGCGGATAACTGCTACTTCTCGAACTGAAGAACTTCCCTTATTGCAATTAGAATGATGTGAAGTCCAGATAAATCAAAAGGAGTCACCACAGATGGGCCAGCTTGTTGTTTTTTATTGTATTATATGCATAAAAGTAAATAACTTGAGTGAGAGATAATGCAATACATGTTAGCTGCTTTCTTTCTTTTGATCTCTTGCACTCCTATTAATGCAATCAGATCCTGCAGTGGCTAATGATTGACCTTCAAACTGGTAATGGGAGCACATTATAAAGAAGGTGGTTTAGACTTTCAGTTTACTTTCCTCCCTGAGAGAGAAACTTGGGATGTGGGGTGAGACTTGAATGAGGTGCAGCATGTTAGTCCACTTCGGCGTCTAAATTTTATATGCCTGCTCACTGCAAATGACGATGTAGCTGCTTATAACTGCAAATCTTCAAATAGGCACATATGAACTGCATGTGGGTGTGGTCTTATATGGACTGCCATTTGGCCAATTCTAACCAGTGGATTGCCATGTGAAGCCCTAGACTGGTGGGACTACAAGATGATATCTCTTGTCAGTGGCCTCTATTCTTGTGTGACCATGACTTTCAGCATCACATAAGACATTTTATGTTTAGAGTCTTTACAAATTCCATTTTTCTTGTGCATGTTGGTTGAAATCTTGATCATACTTGATGCTTTAATATTTTGTGTAATGTCCAATAACCCCAGAATGCCCCTCGCCTATCTTCTTGATTTAATTTTCTTCCAAGTAACTCTTTGATTTGACTATTGGGGTATAATACACCATCAGCACTGATACTGTCAACCTGGTACTCTACCTTAGACTATGGAAATAAAACCTTACTCCGCTGAGCAGCGAGTTGCTTCTGTTTCGAAAAGCTTAAAGCAATTCCTTGCATACAAGTTATTTTTGAGTATGCACCAACTTTCAGTAGAAAAATACTACAAGAAATCTCTTAGCTGTGCAATATAGCAATTTCCATGAAAGCTTGGAAAGTGTTCTGGGTGACCTGACTTTAAATGTGAAATGTGGCATCTTAAAACGGTCTTTGGTATTCTTCTTTAACCCTGAATTGAAATTTGACAATGCATTCGGATCTCAGATTTGTTTTTCTTGTAAAAGTTGAGGTTAGAAGAGTACTACTGGGTCTTCTGGGTGAAAGATTGACAGGAAGTATAAAATGAGTTTTCCCTTTCTGGATAGACTCTAGGCTTGTGATAGGCTGACATGAAGATATTGTGGATTTGACTAACAGGTGATTGAGAGATGCGTAAGTTTGTCTGTGATTGCTTGTATGGTTGAGTCTTAAGCATGAACTCCTATCTGTTCTGGTAAGCAAGGGAGTTGAACTAAGTTGCACCTATCTGCTATGCTGCTTTTTTTTGCATCCCTCTTTCAAATACTTGTCTGAACTGTTCTCTTTGTTATATATCTTTCTTTGCTTTTCTTGTCTGAACCATTCTTTCCCTGTGATTACAGCATCATTGCAGATGTTGTGGTCGAACTTTATGTGCTGAACATTCATCACATCAAATGGTATGATAAACATAAGGCTTTTTGTATTCTAGGACTTGTATACCCAGAGTCGTATCAGTATGACATACTATTTTTAGTTTTTTTATCTTTTGCCTGATTGCTTGTTTTCAGGCATTACCTCAATTTGGTCTTCATTCACCTGTCAGAGTTTGTGCTGATTGCTTTAATAATTCCTCCCGGTAAATTCTGTCATCTCACTCTAAACAATTTAAGGGATTTGTTGTACTTTTTATGTAATATACTCCTCAATCATGGTTGAGCTTGTTGTTTATCTAGCTCTTTTTTGGGTAATTGAAGGCGCTTTCATTCATTCCAGTCTATGGAGGGTCAGATGGTAGTTGCTTCAAGAGACTTGAGTGTGGCATATTAAACTGAAAACCTACCTAAATTTAGCATTTTGCTCCCTGAAGGGGCAGGCTTGAAATGAGTGGTTTGCAAACCTGCATCTCTTTCACCCCTCAGATTACCAAATTCTGCTTTTAGTTTTCCAAACCAGACACATTGATTTATGGAGGGGCTCTACTTGTTGATCTAAAGGCATTATCTAGAGTTAAATCATTTTCTTTTAATTCACTCATCCTTGCTCTTATTGCATGTTAACAATTTTTGGGCACATGATTAGAAATCTTCATGTACACGTTGGCCCTTCTTATTCTATTTGACCAATGTATCAAACGAATTGTTCTGCTTGCTTACTATGCATTTTGTTGTGAGAAGTTTGAATAGAGATGCTGCACCAGCTATTTCAAACGGGACAACTGTTGTAACAGATGCAATTTCAAGATTAGATATCAACCCAGTTACTGAGATGGAAAAAGAACCACCTGTTGATAGAGCTTCTGTCCAAAGCACTCTAGAATGCAAGTGTGGGATGCCTTTATGTATTTGTGAAGCACCTGCTGCTCCAAAAGAAGATGTTACTTCACAGGCAAAATCCTCTTTTCCCCCTTGTTTTAGTTTGATCTGAAATGCAACTTTCAGGTAAAACTTATGGATATTAAAGTTTTCGTCTCTGCCCAGGAGGTCAAACGTGCTTCAACTAGTATGCTTCGTTCTAATCCAAAACCCAAAAAAGCAGAAACAGCATCGAGGGCTAGAGCCTCAACATCAAATAGCAAGCATGGGTATGTTCCATTCATGTCTTGCATTCGCTGTGTATGTCCTTGAGTTGCATGATCATATTTGACTCTCTGCCAGTTTGTTAAACCGCATGTTTTGGTTGCAGAATGTGATGACATATCTTTCTTCAGTGTTATGTCGTATCTGTCCACCTCTGACTTAGGATGTAAAGTTGATTTGAATAGACTAATTTGACCAAGCCCTAGTGTGACATTTAATAAGCTGGGCTAGAATTCGAGTTCTCTTAACTGAGAGGATGTGGAAAAGGAAACATGAAGATTAATTCTTTGATGTTCTCTCTCACACTGAATCTATTATTGTGAAGAAGTTTCAGTTACCATTGATCTGTTATGTTAGAGACTATACTTGAAAGTTAGAAGATTGAGAGTAAATAAATTCCATGTCGAAGACGTAATTCCTTAATTTTGATCGTCAGTTTTTCCTTGTATTCTTAGAAAACCATATTTATTTGTTTTCTCAAAGGTTTGTTCTTTCCCTCGGTACTCTAACCAATGGAGGCCAAAGTTTAGCTGTCACCTTTTCTGTTTCAGAAGTAGCTATAGTGAATTAAATGCTAGAATGCTAATATCTCCATCTTCAGAAAGTACATTGTCTCTTAAAGTCTCTTAACATTACTGTATGCATAAACTTGCCAAACTTATATATCTTCTCATGACAGTTCTTGAGCTACTCATGAAATTGACTGTGGTCTCAAAGCTCTGAGTCTGAAATTGGCAGTTGCTACATATTTAATGCCTTTAAACAGTAGAAATATGGGAAATAATCTTGATTTTACATTTTTCTGTTTACTTGAGATGTTTAATATCTTTAAATGTGGTCGAGTTTATTAAGAAATTGGGTTGGTATGAGCATAACTTCTCTCATTAGGTTTGGGTACTACTATTGATTTAAATGGTTAATTTGTTTATGTACTTGAGGGCATCTACTCTTTTGTTATTACAAATGTGTTCTCCCTATTTCTCTCTCTCCCTCTCTCTCTCACACACACACAGAGGCACTAAACACACAGACATTTATACATTTTATTTTTGTTTCTCCATTTGTTTTAAAAGGTTTATTGTGTGAATATACTGCTGAAAACTAGATAGCTTACGTATATCTTGGAATGTTTTCAGAACCATTTTCAATCCTGGTCAAGCTAGTAATGATATATTGCAAGTGGATTATGAAGCTAGTGGAGAGGTTGGTGCTCTGCTTTTGCAATTTTATAGGTGATGTTAATGTTATCTACAGTCTTCTGCAGTAGTTTCATCTAGTCTTTAAATTGTTGTATCTTGCAGGGTTTAAGAGAAGCAATAAAAAATGGTGACAGTGCTGCTGCCATGAAGCTTTTGAACCAGGTATCCTTGGCTTGCCTCTGAATTATTATTGATAACCTTTTTTTTTTTTGGTCAAACGTCAACAATCTACACCAACACCTACTCTTCCTACACTATGTGGAAAGGGACAAATCCAACTAGGTCACTGGGAACTGGAGGGGACTAAAACACCTCTATAGACCATAGGGCATCCACTGGATTTGGAGAAGCCTTATAGAGTGGCAATTGATGGGAGGCAAGGTTCAAAACCTTGACCTCCCACCCCACAAAGACCTTAAGTGCCTTTGTGGTAGCCAACAGCCCAAGGGGCCGTTGGTTGCCTAGTTGAAGTACATTGATTCATTGTTGAAATAAAACTAAGCTATAATCAATTCTTTAGGGTGTGGATGCTAATTACTGTGATCGGCAAGGCTCATCTCTGTTACATCTGGTACTCTCTCTCTCTCTCTCTCTCTCATGCACACACACACACACACAAAAACAAAAGGAAAGAAAAGAAAAACAGATAGAAAACATAACTGAAACAAATAGAAATATACACCACTTGCTGGTGTTAGATTGCTTATAGAAGGTTATGTGCTTCATTGACTGGACTTATTTGGTGTAGGCTGCGGTTTTTAACCGAACTGAAATAGCTTTTGCCCTCATGGACCATGGAGCGAATGTTTATTTCAAGAATTCACAAGGTAATTTGATTTTCAAACCAAATAAATTTGTGGACTGGCATTGATATGCATGACAAACTGGCTACTGGTGATTTTGCTTAGCGATAGGGGAACATGTTAATCTGGCAACCGTTGATTTAGTTGGTTTTTCATAGCTTTTACTTTACTGGAAAGAGATTTTATCCAGCCCTAGCTAGTGCAGTACTGTCGGCTAAAGTGAATGGCAAATATCTGTATGGTGACCTTCAATGATTTTCCGAATTGTTCAGGTGAAACACCATTGGATTGTGCACCTGCCACGTTGCAGTACAAGATGAAAATGAAGATAGAAGAGAGTCAGTGATTGGGCTCAGACATGTCAACTAATAGTGACATTTTGATGCCTAATTATAAGCCATAAAATCTACTCTGTTTTCTTGAAGTGTTGATGATTTGATCTGTTTTTCAACATGGTTTTGGCATTTTGTAAGAGTACGGGTTTCGGTACTCAAATCTTTCTAATGCAGCACATAATCAATTTCTTCACCCCAAGTGAAGTTGTAAATTTTGAAATCCCATCCATGCAAATAATTTTTCAAGTGAAGTTGTAAATTTTCAATGCCATCCAAAATCATTCTCTTTGTTTGTTTCTTCTTTTTCTTCCTTTCATTTTTTTATTTGTGTTTTTTTCTGTTTTGTTTTGTGTTTTTGTTTTTGTGGGGGGAGGGGGGGGGGGGAGGTCAGGTGTCGACTTGTCATTGAGGGCATTTTAGGGCCCCTTTCCCGTTGAAAGACTCATGTTGGTGATGAAAATAAAGACCGTTGTTACCAATTTGTTGTTTCCCCCAAAAGTTTATGCTTAAACATGTTGTGGATCTTGTGTGATACTTGGCTTCTAATCATCAGCGGGACTCGTGGAATGCTGTAGCTGTAAACATTTAAATCTGTCCTATGGTTTCTGCAGCACTATTTGTGAAACCTCTTGTGGTCCTGCCTTCCCACCACTGTTATTCTCTGGAGGGAAGGGAGGGGTAAAAGAGGCAGTGCTTCAGGAAGCTCAAGGAAATTGGGTTCTTAACCTTTACCGTCACCAATTATGAGGAGAACTTGCTGGCTTGGCTTGGATGTTAATTATCATCATTCAGATTTGTTTGCGATGCATCCTATTAAACATATTTGATTTTAGACAATTTAGCCTCAACCTGTAGACTCCAGATTGGTTGATGAGGAAGTTGGGAATTGACAGTAGTCTTGGTGACCAGTTTTCGTTTGTCATTAGAAAGATCTCATATATATAAGCAAAAAAGGGTCCCTTACCTCTTGCCCTCGTAAGCCTTCCCTACCAACCTGAACACAAAGCTGGATGAGCAGAATATCAAATGCTGCTGCTGAAGCTAGTTAATGAGGTAGTAACCCAATCCAGAATAAAAGATGCAGATGGGAGGCAATAAACCATTAGCCTTACCTCAGTAAAGTCGATACTTTTTGGGTGTTGGAATTTCAGATAGGATAAGCCCACCTATCCTTCTTTCTTTGCTGCCATCAGCAAAATTAGCTTTAGAAAAGTAAACGCTGCCGTCATCTCCGATGTGTAAAATTGATTCTCCAGCTGGATGTGGAGAAAGAAAAACAGATAAAGATACCCCAAGATCAAACCACCTACCGTCCACCATCCACCCTCCACTTTCCTTAACGTCATCCACCGGCCTACCCCACAAATCCTTCTATAAATTCAGCCTCGAGCTTCTGTGAAGAGCCCCCCTTCCTCTCTCTCTCTTCAAATTCTCCTCTCGTAATCTCTTAGCAGTTGTCTTCTCACAAGATTTTGCCCTCTAGTTGCTAGAATTTGTCAATTTGTCACGTCTGGGAAAATGGGATTCTGCGATTGTGGGATGGTTGGTGATGATCACTTTGTGCTATGCAAAGCAGCTCTAATCTTTGGAGTGACAAGATGGATCTTCTTCTGTGCTCAGAAACTAGTGAAACAATATTACATGCACATGTTTTCTTGGTCCTTTGACCACCATGAGCCCACAACACAATCTTCATCAGCAGTTCATCATGATCACTCTTCTTCAGCTTTAGAAATGGTGAGAGATTATTTGAGCTTGACAACTTTTGAAAACATCAAGCAGAGGCTGCCAGAAGAAGAAAGCCATGACATGTCCTGTGCAGTTTGCTTGAAGCGTTTCAAGAAGAATGATCAGGTCCGGGAATTGAACAATTGCAGGCATGTCTTCCACAAGCAATGCCTGGATAGATGGCTTCTCTACGACGCCCGGTTAACCTGTCCTCTTTGCAGAACTTCTTTGATCACCATGAGTAGTTCAGAGTCTTGTTCCATGCCGCAGCAGCAGCAGCAACCTAGTTGGGCTGTGGAAAGGATTCTTTATCTATTTGGGGATGATTTGCTCTCTCCACCTTCTTACTCATCTGGAATGGAGGATCTGAGCTATTAATTGATGTCTGCCCTCAGTATTGTTAATTGTTAGGATGCAGCATTTTTAGCAAAATTTGTTCCCACATTTCTAAAGTTTCAAAGCTAAGGGGCAAGGCTGTTAATTCTTGGCTTTTGCCCAATTTTTTTTGGTTGTTGTAAATACTATATCAGGACAGTTGAAAACATTTGAGTTCTAGCAGTTAACCAGAAAATTTCCCCTTTTTTCTTCTCGTGTTATTTTTGTTGTTTTGTAAACCTATTAGTAGGTCGTTGGAATATCAAACTAGGTATTGGACGAAACATTTTATTATGTGCACCACAAGCAACTGCAGAACTACCAATTAGGGTTGCATTTTTAATCCAAAGAATCTAACAGCTGAGTGCCTGTAATTCGCTGACTTCTTGTATGGCCCCTGGTTTCTCTGCAATTGTAGTATATGCATTAAAGTTATGTGAAAAAAGAAAAAAGAAAACAGTTGATGCCCGGTCCACCTAAGGCATTCTAAATTGGAATGGACAGCCTTGATGTTGCTGGAATCAGCAACAAAAAATGGTCGTCTATATCTTCATGGCATCCAACTTATCTTTTGTTGAATTAATCTTATATACACTGACAATTTACATACTATCATACTTGATTACACGACACATAATTTTTCTTTTTCTCCCAAAACGAGAGAGAAAGTAATAGTCATTTTTCTTTTTCTTTCTCTCTCTCTCTCTCTCTTTTTTAAAATCCTTTTCTCTCATAATTTAGAGACTTCCCTTCTCTTCGTTTCCCCCCCAACTCCCAAGATAAGCCTTGAGGTCCTCAGGCAATACTGCTTATATCTGATGGCTTCGATGTGGTATATCGTCATGACAGCAGATAATGTTGCATGAACACCTAGGAATCACTCCACTTGATAATTGAAGTAATTGGGACAATTTTGATGTCTCCCTCTTGCTTGTGTCATAGTGAAAAGCAAAAAAAGCATCTCACTTTCCACCTGCACTCGTAAGCCTTCAGTAGATAACAGAAGGCACTTTGGAGTAGATAAGCCTGATACAAATTCTGCTCCTAATGGGCAGATGATATCATCCCAGTAAAGAAAATACATGCATTAGTAAGCAAAATCCATCATCATCTTCTCTTTTTGGGAGGGGTTAAATTCACACCCTTCTGTACTAATTTCACACCCCATGCAAATTAGTCTTCAAGTTTATGTGAAACATATGTTAACGGAAAAATAAATGTTTACGTTGTAAAAGAGATTATTTTCGAACATGTCGTTAAGAAAATTAAATTTTAAGTTCAAATTTAATTTAGCAATCCGAATTTTTCCATTACGAATATGCACGTAAAAGTATCTATATATTTCAATTCTATAAAATAAAAATTTAAGTCATTCTGAAGGGGGAATATGCAATCATATTCAAAAGCCCCTCCCTCATTTTGTTTTGATATCATCATCCATGCTCAAATCCTTTTTAAAGTTGCTTGTTGTTGGAGGTAGGAATATCAAATAATATAAGTACACCTATCTATCCTTGCTACCATCAGAAAAATTAGCTTTAGAAAAAGTTGTCTTTGCAGTCACTAATATCTGATGTGTAAAGACGATTATCCAACTGATAATGAGACAGCAAAACAGAAAAAGACAACCTAATACCACCCACTTTCCACTCACATGTTTGCCAAACATCATCCAAATCTCCAGTCGTCCACCCCAAATCTTCAATAAGTACAGCCTCGAGGCCTCTGTAACCTTCCCCCCCTCCTTCCTTCTCCACATTATCTCCTTCTTGACGAGATTTAGCCCTTTAATTTTAGTTGCCACAATCTTCAAATATATTAGGTTTGCTAATTAAAATATGGTTGCTTGTGATCATTTTGTACTATGCAGAGCAGTTCTAATATTTGGAGTGACAAGATGGATACTTTCTTGGGCACAAGAATTGGTCAGGAGCTACTTGTGCATCTTCTCTTGGTCACTAGAATATGATGAGCCCACATTACAATCTTCATCACCAATTCATCCCTCTTCTTCAGGTTTGGAAATGGTGAGGAATTATCTCAGTTTGACCACATTTGAAACTGTTGCAGCCAGGCTGCCGCAAGAAGAAAGCCATAACATGTCATGTGCTGTTTGCTTAAAGCAATTAAGGAAGAAAAATCAGGTCTGGGAGCTTAGCAATTGCAGGCATATTTTCCACAAGGAATGCTTGGATAGATGGCTTGTTTATGATGCTCGTTTGACATGCCCTCTTTGTAGAACTTCTTTGATCTCCATTAGTACGTCAGAGTTGCATTCTTCCATGCAACAGCACCAGCAGCAGCCTAGTTGGGCTGTGGAGAGGATTCTTTATCTGTTCGGGGATGATATGCTGTGTTCATCTTCTTACTCCCCATGAATTGAGGATCACAGATATTAATTCATGGCTGCCAATTTATTCTTAGTTGTTAGGTTGAGGAATTCTTGGAAATCTGGAACCAAACTTAATTTCAATTTGCAAAGCTAAAGCTATTAGGAATTTGCCTAGTGCCCAATTTTTTATCCATGGACTGTAACGACCCTAATTTATAATTAATTTTTTTTTACGATCCTATTTCTCCCCAACACGACATCCTTTCCATCACATAATTATTTTTTAGTTTTTAGTCATCCCACCGTTCCTCACATCCTTATCACCCTCAACTGTCATGCCAACCAGACACACGGGAATCAGGATTCGAACCTTCTCACCCCTAATTTGCCCCAACTGTCAATAATAACTATACGAACTGTTCTTTGTTCTTTTTTATCTAAATCAGGGCATGTGATTTGTGTATACTTTTCTGATGATACACACATCAAATGCTACGTACTAGGCCAAATTGGTCTTTAATTTTATGACTCACAACTAACACTTTTCTTTAACACTTTTCCCTTTTTCTTTTGGTAGATCTTTTATTGGCATCGAATCTTCACTTTAGAATCCTAAGCCAGTGGAAGTCTTGAATCTCTTTGTATCGACATTGCTTTCTGCCTACTTTTCTTCTATCATTCTTCAATTTGATAGGAATTGCAGCAATCTAAAACCTTATCTAAAAAGTGCTCGCAAGGGCATCCCTCTGCTTTTACCTGACACCAGCCATTAGGGTGTCTAGTTGGATTGTGTCAAATTTGACTCGTTAGGTTTTTCTGGTATAAAGCAACCATGGGCCAAAATTTTAACAAAGTCTTTAGCATCCCTATTACTTTTATTTTTCCTTCTTTTGCCCCCCTTTTTAAAGTTATAGCTCTATAAAATACTCTTAAAGCCTATGGACTATAAAACAATTGGACTCGGAGTTGGTGGGGTGCGCCAGGCCCGTGCAGCAGTGCAGCGCATGGGCGACGCTCGAAGGCCCCGATAGCAAGCTACCGCGGTGGGCCTTTCCCCTAAAAAAATTGAGTTAATATCATGTGGACCGATGGCCCACGTATCAGATATTAAACTGATAAGAACAGATACTACACTTGATCTTAGCCAAAAGGCCGAGAAAGGTATGCTTTAAAACGATCCATCCACCTTGCTTTTATAGTCGCTGCAGTTTCCATGCAGTCTCCTGCTTAGTCGATGTGGGACTATTTCTTATAGTTTTGGCTAGTACAATCAAGTTCTAAACTTAAAAAAGATAGATTGCTACTAGGGTCTGATTGGCCAGCAGCCAATCTATTCCTACATGGCTCTAAATCTTTGACGAACAAATGGCACAAAAAGCTTAAGTGATATAACCAATTCTTTGAATCCTTTTCGAGTTACATAACTGGATAAAAGTCAGTAAGTAATACTATTGCACTCTCAATTCAATTGGAAGCTAGTTGAAATGTCATCAATTAAAATTTACAGAATAATAACATTGCATTAGAAATTAGAATAGAAAAGATGCTGCTAATTTTGGGGCTGTTGAACATAAACCAAATCAACATTGCCAAGCAAGCTCCCCGCAACTGCTCTCCAAATTTAACCACTCTTCAAGCAGCATTGCCCTTTCTTCTTTCAGCTCAGGTGCAAAAGTTCTGAAATAATGCAGATCTCTTTCCAGAAACCCTCTAGCTAGCTCAATGCATCTTTCCTTCTGTTGAAGATCATCATCTTCAGATGCCTCGAGTCTATCATAGCTCGACCAGACCTTAGGATGTTTTGTACGATCTAGCAGCCTCTCCTAGAGGGCTCTAACTCTTCCAATTTCACCCCTCAGGTATGTCAAAGTCGATGGATTCCTTCCATAGTAACTGTGGAATGTCTAATGCAGGTTGCTGAATTGCAAGCTCAGAGATGGATCTTGCTCGCTCTGTTTCATCCAAAAATCTTTCCTATTCGGCATAGCTGTTCCACGCATAGCAATTCTCAGGTGGCCACTCCAGATACTTATCATATATATAGCTTTCGACAGCGGTCTATGTTGCCGAGTTGCAGTTCTGCTTCAATTTACTTCATAAAAAGCTTCTGCTTAGGAGCATGGTTCAAAGTCGCGGTCGCGGTCGCGGCTTGGACCGTTCCACATCGGTCTCGACATATCGATCGCAGTCTCGGCGAGACACGAATTTTTGAAATATTTAATATTCTAAAAATTGTAAAAAAATATGATAAATAAAAATAATTAAAAATTAGTAAAAATAATAAAAATTCAAGTTGACTCGGGATGACTCGGTGTGACTCGGCCGTTTCAACCCTTTACG
Organism: Coffea arabica; assembly: GCF_036785885.1. NCBI lineage: Eukaryota > Viridiplantae > Streptophyta > Magnoliopsida > Gentianales > Rubiaceae > Coffea > Coffea arabica. Next base: position 36,387,284 of record NC_092327.1, read on the forward strand.
GTGATGTTTCGGTCTGTCACGTATCTCGAAAACGTATCGTCGCGGTCTCGTCTCGGGCTAGGCCGAGACCGACGTCTCGGTCTCGGCTGAGTCTTCGAACCATGCTTAGGAGACTTCCCAATTGCTGCTCCTAGGATTGATGCAGCCATTTGTAGATTTAACTGTCGAATTTCAAACTGTACAGCCATTCAACCAAGTCTTTGCAAAAGAAAATGTCCCCTGAGGAGTTAACTTGAGGCAAGACTTTTCAACTTCTCTTGCACCTTCAACAACATCCTGATCATCAAGTTCCTCATACAAAGCATTTCTAATCCGCTAGAGAAACAGTGGCAATTGCTTGCTCATAAACCTCTCTAATTCTCTAACCCCCCAAGCTCTCTTCCAACCTCATATAATCAAACCCAGCATTATAATTCAAATAATTCTTCCTAACTTCATCCTCATATTCAAACCTCCTCTTCCCCACAACACCATCCTCAATCCACTCCTTATATACAGCTTTCCCAAAAGCAACAAACTTCCTACACAACTCCTCAGCCCCCCCTTTGGCAACATGATCAGGCGCAAACTTATATATCCACCTTTCCCTCTCCACATCCTTATTTTTCTCTTCAAACTCTGCAAATCCCACAAACAATTACTCAGCATGCTCGTCATCGCCTACCGACTTATCAACAGCCCTCTCAAAACAATTCCTTGCCCAAGAAATCTCGCCATTCTTCACCTCAAACTCGGCAAACTTAATCCAAGAAGTCGCCTTGGGATGGCATTTTACAAATCTCTCAAAAATCACCTGTTAGTGTGGCTTTAGTCCCACATCGCTAATAGCTAAGGAAATTCTTTCCTTTGTTACCTATAAATATACGGGTCGTATGATATGATTAAGTGCACCAAACCAAGAGAGCATTAGTGGGCTATTTGGACTTTTGAGTCATTAAACTTTTTGTTCAGTTAAATATTTTGGGCTCTCTTGTATTTTAGTATTAGGTGTTTTGGGTCTAGAAATATTTTCCTAAAATATTTTTGTACTCTCTTTTTCATAGTAAAATATTGCTTCTCTTCCGCCCGTGGACATAGGTCAATTTGACCGAACGTAGGTCAATTTTTGTGTTCCTATTTTATTTATTTCTGCTTTATTATTTGTCTTTTGGGGTTGCCACAAAATCCAAAACCTCCGAATAACAATGAGTGGGCCCTACAGAATGAGTAGACCTTATAGGCTTACGTCACAGACAGGTCCTACTGGCCCCACAGGAGGACCTCACTGACCCCACAAGTGGACTAGGCGGACCCCACAGGCAGGCCCTATTGGTCCCACAGGCGGACCCCACAAACAGGCCCTACTGGTCCCACAGACGGATCCCACAAATGGACCAGTGTTCAAGGATATCTTTTCTGATGTGGAAGATCTGCGACCATAGAGCATACTCAGAATAACCTCCAGCTCTGATATCAGTTTGTTAGGACTGGCCTCAGGAAATTGACGAAAGGATTTTTGGCAACCCCAAATGACAAATAACAAAACAAAAACAAATAAAACAGAAACACAGAAATTTACGTGGTTCAGTCAAATTGACCTACGTCCACGGGTGGAGGAGGAGCAATATTTTACTATGAAAAAGAGAGTACAAAAATGCCTTAAGAAAGTGTTTCTAGGCCTAAGACACCTAATACTAAAACATAAGAGAGCCCAAAATATTTAACTAAACAAAAGGCTTAATGACCCAAAGGCCCAAATAGCCCACTAATGCTCTCTTGGTTTGGTGCACTTAATTTTATTATAGGACCCCTATATTTATAGGTAACAAAGGAAAGAATTTCCTTTGCTATTAGCGATGTGGGACAAATCTCTACCTTGGCATGTCCCACATCTAGCAAACCAAGAGAGTATTAGTGGGTTATTTGGACCTTTGGGCCATTAAGCCTTTTGTTCAGTTAAATATTTTGGACTCTCTTGCGTTTTAGTGCATTTAATCCTATCATAGGACCTCTATATTTATAGGTAACAAAGAAAGAATTTCTTTTGCTATTAGCGATGTGGACTAAAGCCACACTAACATCACCCGCGCCCTCTCCACCTCATTGTACCTCAATTCGAACCTCATGATATAGGGCAACCAGCCTTGTAGGTGCGGTTGCCAACCCATCCACTGTCGGATTTAAGGTGGGGCACTGGGGGCACGGGCTCCCACTGCTCCCCCTTAAATTTCTACAATATGCATAAAATTTTGATATTATCTTAAGTTTGTCCCAAAGTTTTTCTATGAAATAAGTAAAAGAATTACATGATATTTTAAATTGGTTCATGAACTAATATTCTAAAAGAATATATGGGTCAAAAAATTTCATTTGAAATAAGTTCAAATTTTTTTTTCATTTTAACTTATTGGTGAAATTTTTTTACTTAAAAAATTAACAAAAGAGTAGGAAAAAAATTTTAGTGTTGCTTTTACCCCCACTGAAAATTTTTTCTGGCTCCGCCACTCATCTACCTCTCGAAAATCTGGCTAGCAGCGGCAATGTTGCACAACCATCTCCTCCATGTTCCGGGCGTGATTGATGAACCCATTTCTCATCTCAAATTGAGCATATTCCAACAGCATGCTTTGATCTCGATAGTGTGCCTCCAGGACACGTTCCGTTTGGGAACGGGCGCGGTTGAAATCTTGCTGGGATTCTTCCCTCCAAAGGCTCGTATTCCATCGGCCACGACTGATTGCTTGAGTTCTTGGGTCGGTATTCCTCGAGCTTGATTGAATCTGTGATATTTTGCTTGGGCACAGGCGGATATGGGATTAATGGAGTTCGCAAGATTCCCGGCAAAGTTGCTCGGAGGTAATTTATCCAGTGGCAAACAAGAGTTCATTCGGTACTGGAAGTTTTGATATCCGAAACCCAAAGGGTTTATGATTCGGAGTTAGGACTAGAGTTCTATTTGGAGGAACGACAAGAAGAAGAGAGTACATGCAAACAAGAAAAAGAATACATGCATAAATATAATGAAGACAAATATTATCCAATGAAATCAAATTTGGACATTTATGGCCTTTAGTCGTCGGTACAAATAATAATACAAAAATTTTACATTTTGCGTTATGTTACTGAATTGTCAAATAGTAATTTGAAGCAAATTTTGTCTAAAAAATTAAGTGTCACTCGATTTAATTTATTCAGATGTTTTATATTTGATTATCAAACGCGTTTGAATATTTGAATTTGTTAAATTTGAATGTTGAATTGAATTATCATAATAGTAATATTAAAAGACTTATCATTGATAATTAAAATCTATAAATCTATAAATAGCTTTTTTTAAAAAAAAAAATTTGTGTATGATGTTAAGATTCCAATCCATCGTTCCAAGTATTGCACACTATGCAAATAGGCCATCACATTATCAATTACACATAGGCAGCGGTACAAAAGAATGTTACTGGAAATTTAAAAAAAAGAAAAAAAAAGAAAAGAGAAAGGAAGCATAGACAAGAAAGGTACTCAGGTAATTATTATTGTTGACCACAAAATTCTCGCAGAGGCCTGCATTCTGAGTTTTACTATACGCCAATGCCATGCTATACAAATAAATCTAACTCATTGTTAAATGTTGTGGCCGTTTTTCATGGCTCACAATATTACATCTTTATTTATATCTTCACAATGTTAATAATGTTTTATTATGATAGCGAAGCCACATTCCTTCCCTTCTCCGAGGAAAAAGAAGGGATTGAAGGAGATCCACTTGAATGTTCTTGTTTATATGCTGTATGGCTTTGGTTTAGGCATGTCCTTGACAATACCGCACAAGGGAGCATCGTCTGGAACGTTGTATTCGTCCCTGAGAGAGTAATTTGGAGACAGAACGCTGAAGTAGAGCTGCTGTCCCAAGTATTGCCTCTCCAACAGAGTTGACCTCAAGTTCCACATTCCAGCATTGTCCGTAGTCAGCATGATGGCTGCCCATGATTTTGGATACACCTGAATCGTGTTCCTGCTGATTGCATCAAGCAGATTGTAGACCTTTCTCCGCTCTGGTGTCCATGTCCCGGGCTCGATCCTGTTTCCAATCAAATCAACCATGGAATCGATGATGTTAAAAGAGGAGAATCAGATATAGCTCAGTACGTAGATAAGGAAGCCCACTTCCTGTTTTAAAGTAGTAGTAAAGAAAAATTTAAAGATGCGTAGATGATGCTTACGCAACAGCGAAGAAAGAGTATCCATCCAAGTGCCAGCTCTGAACGGTCTTCTCATGGTTCTCAAGGATGATCTCGATGAAGTTACGGAAGGTGGCATTGACGACATTGGGAGCAAGAGTGATGGCGTGATTCTTGGCCGTGACATCTGCAGATGGCTCGTCCTGAATGATGTTGTACTTGAAAACTTTGTCTGCAACGCCAAAGTATTCAGCAAGTTTCAGTGGAGTTTCGGGGTCAACATGAGAGACGCCATTGATTACGTAGCGGAGCTTGCCGTCGGCTTCGCCAGCAGAGTTCACAATTTTGATGGTGCGGGTGATGTTGATCTGTCCATAGTGGTAGGAACCCTGAGGATTAGGCCTGGCAGCGCTGGCGGTGAGGTTCCATCTGAATGAGCGGAACTGGTTGAGAGACCAGGCCCATCCGACCGGGGCAAGGGGCAGCTCGGGCGAGGCAGGGCCCTTTCCAGTGGTGTACCTGATGGTGGCGGTGGCGCTGAGGATCTGCTTGGTGAATCTGGTTGAAGCAACGAAGTAGTAGTCCTTTGGTTCCTTGTCGGCTGTCACCAAAACAGACGCGCACTGTCCCAAGTGCAGATCCAAGGAATCGTACAAGTATTGCATGGTGTGGGATCCCTCCATCTCAACCAGCTTCATTGTGTGGCCCTGGAACCTGAAGTTGAGCGAGTTCTTCATTCCTACATTGCAAACTCTGTACCTGTAGGTCTTTCCAGGGATCATGGTGAACATTGGCTCGTCCTTGCCGTCAGCTTTTCCGCTCTTGCCATTGATCAAGACACCATCAGGCCTGCCAAGAGTGCGACCGCTGTCCAGCAGCTTCCTCAAGGCGACATGGCTCTTGCTGTACCAATCACCCGCCAGGATGGTGTAATCGGCCTCGGGTGCATCAAAGGGAACGGGGATAAGGTCACGGCTGACCACGGTGAGGGGACCATAACCACCAGCTGCCCTGTGCAATGCCGTGGAGGGATAGTAATAGTAGCTACCAATCTGATCCTTCACCTGGAAACGGAAGGTGTGGTTTGTCCCCGGAGGAATGGGACAGCTGGTTCCCAACAAACCTTCTTGCCAAGAATTCTTCCTCTGCTGAACACCATTCCATGTGAAAAGGAGAGGCTCATCAAGGTTGTTGAAGACATTGACGTTAACATTGTTGTTGGAAGTGCCGTTGATCCTCGGACCTGGGAACTCGCCGTTGATGAGAATGACCTGCTGTGGAACACCCAAGGGTGCAATGGTGCCATAGCTGACATTCCATTCGTAGAACAGGTAAGGATCCTCAGCATCAACAATCAATGATGTAGAGAGGCAGAACAGAAACACTGCTACAGTACTTAGAATTTTCCTACCCATTTTCTTCTTTTTTCTTCTTTTTTTTTTTTTTTTCCTCCTTCTCCTTTTTTTTTTTTTTTGGTCTTTACTCAATCAAGTGCCTCTGAGGAAGATCAAGTTCTGAGGCCTTCTTATAGGATTGGGGTTGAGGGAGGGAAACAAGCAGTGGCCAACCATTGGAGTTAATTACTCGGCAAATGCCCGCATTCCTCGTTCACACAGGGCCTCCCTTCATTTTTGCCGAACCTCTCTTCTTGAGTTTTGACCGCCTCATTTCCCACACGCGGGAAGCACACATATTCTATATCTCCTTCTATTTTAATTACCATAAATTTATATATTTATTTATTGTAAAAAGGGAATCCCGACACTTGTCTATTGATAATATATAGGTGTGTTTGGATCCTTGTTTTTGGAGCTGTTTTTGAAAAACTGTTTTTCACATCCCAAATGCTACAGTAAATGTGTATTTCTAAAACAACTCCAAAAACACCATATCCAAACATTATATCAAAAACAACTACATATGTATATTTCAATTATGTATATTATATATATATATTATATTAATATAAATTGAAATATACAAATTGAAAATTATATATATTATATATTATATAAATATTTATATACATTAATATTATACATTAATATTATAATATACATAATATAATATACATAATATGTAATATTGTATACATAAATGTGTAAATATTTATACATAATATATTATGTACATTATATTATAATATATACATTATTAATGTATAATATTATTATGTACATTATTGTGTATAATAATGTCTAATAATGTTAGGTATAATATATAATATACATAATATGTAATAATGTAACAATGTATATTATGTATAATATATTATATTATATATATATATAATATTATGTATATTATACAAATTGAAAATTATATATTATATATTATATGAATATTTATATAATGAAATATAAAATAAATATTAAAAATTGAAATATTATATAAACACCATATTTATAATATTATAATATTTATAATTAATATTAATGTATATTATATATATATATTAAATATTTATATATTTATATATTTATTTTTACATATTATAAATATTTTATTTTACTTAAAAAATATTTTTACATATTTTTACATATTTATATGAATATTATATATTATATAAATTATATATAATATAATATATATTTTACATTTATATAAATGTACATTTATACATAATATATATATATTAATGTATATTTATAATATACATTTATATTATGTATTATACAAAATATAATACATTTATATTAATATACATAATATTAATTTTACATTTATACATAATATTAATACATTTGTACATTTATATTAATTATATTAATACATTTATACATAATATTAATATATATTAATAAAATTATAATTTATACATTTATATAATATTCATTTGTAATTTATACATTTATAATAATATGTAATTTTACATTTATAAATATATTTATAATATGTATTATATGTAATATAATACATTTATATATTTTTATATAAATACATAAATATATTTATTTATAAATATTTATAAATGTATATTTATATAAAAATATATAATTTATAATTTATACATTTATACATTTATACATTTATGTAATATTCCTTTATAATTTATAAATTTACAAGAATATACACTTATACATTTATAAATATATTTATATTATGTATTATATGTAATATAATACATTTATATACTTTTATAGAAATAAATAAATATATTTATTTATAAGTATTTATAAATCTATTATAAATGCATAAATGTATATTTATATAAAAATATAAAAATTATAAATTATAAATTATACATTTATACATTTATATAATATTCATTTATAATTTATAAATTTACAATAATATACACTTATACATTTATAAATATATTTATATTATGTATTATATATAATACAATAAATTTATAATATATTTTTATATAAATATATAAATATATTTATTTATAAATGCATAAATGTATATTTATATAAAAATATAAAAATTATAACTTATAATTTATACATTTATACAATATTCATTTATAATTTATACATTTATAATAATATACACTTATACATTTATAAATATATTTATATTATGTATTATATATAATATAATACATTTATAATACATTTATATATTTTTTAGCGAATATATAAATATATTTATTTATAAATATTTATAAATGTATTATAAATGCATAAATGTATATAAAAATAAAATTATATAAATTATAAATTATAAAAATACCCAAAATATGTTTTAAAAATATCTCTAAAAATAATCCAAAAAACATCTACAGTAAAAGTTTTTCATATAGTTTTTGAAAAACAATCTCAAAAACAACTAACCCAAACGGACTTGTATTTCAAAAACGAAATGCTACAGTGCTGTTTTTGAAAAACAACCCCAAAAACAGGTAATCCAAACGGAGCCTATGGTTATTACACAACAGACTTTTTCTGGAAATGAACCTTGATTGGTGGAAAAGGGGCAATAAGAGAAGGGGGGAAAATGGTCTAGTCCACACCATGTTGAAAGATTGGGAACCAAAATCACCTATTATATGAGTTTTAGTCTCAAATTAGGCTTGGCCCAAACTCATAATTAAATACATAATTATAGAAAATATTTTTTATAATTATGAATTACCATAAATTTATATATAAATTATTAACATTTTATGTCATAATATGTATAATTATAATTATATATATATATAAACGGTTTGAGTTTTAATCGAGTTTAACCTTACCATAATCCAAACTTGATTCACATTTAATTTCAATCTAACGTTTAAGTCTAAACTCTATTTGACCCAATTAAAACTCTACTTGAGGCGAACTTTTTTTTATTAAACGTGTCGGGTTCGAGTTGGCCTTGCCCTATTAATATCAACATCCACACAACTTATAACTGATCAATTATGACTAACACCCACTAATTACAAGCTACCTATGCTTGGTGGGATAAATACTAAAATAAAGTATGACTAATCTCACAACTTGTAGGATATGAATCTATGCCTCTAATCCTTCAAAAAAAAATCTATACCTCCGAGTCATGACCATGATAATCAAATCCTTAATTTATCCCTAAACTCTTCCCAAATTAAATGGCACGCGATGCGCGCCGTCAGGTGAAGAATAAACCAAATTCCTGGACATTGGAAACGCGCCGAACAGCTAATCATTAGTCATTATCCGCGTTCGTGGAAGCTGTTTTTGTTTTGCTCCAGTTTGTGACAAGTAACTGAAATGAAATCGTTAATATGTGAAAGCTGACAGGTCACAAAATCAGAAAGCATTCAATCACGCTTTCTTGTATCCGCGCTCTTGGATATGTATATGATTTCTTGCGGAGGACAATTTACAGCTCAACACGGATTGTGACAGCCCATTGGTAGTATAGAATTGTCAGAAATAGCAATTGACCCTTTTCCATTTGGGGTCCGAAGCTGGACTTGCAATTTCACACAAACGGCAATTGACATCCAACTTACTTATTCTTAGCTGCTTTTGTGTTATGATTATACATTTTTTAATGACTAAAAAAAAAGTTAAAATCTATGATCACACAAAAAATAGCTTTTGTTAATTTATAATTAGTTTCTATAATTAAATTTTATAAAATCTATAGCAACCGAGAATAAGGTGATAAAAATATGTAATTTCCTTCGAGACTCCATTTAATATTCAATGTAGTCAGCAGAGCTCCAAATGACATATTACAAAAAGCCAACGGCCATTTGGTCTGTTGGTCACCGTCAAGACTTTAAATCTTGGTTATAAGTGGGAGGTCAAGGATTCAAAATTTGCATTCTACCAATCACTATTTGTGACTTGTCACTTCAATGGTTTCCTCTGATGATATTCCACTAGAATAGGATAAAATAAGTTATACAAATATTATCGTTGCTGAAAAAAAAAATATTCCGACAGTTAGCCTCAATAGCAAAGGTTTAAGCTCGGCTGGGGACTTCCATTTCCACATTTAGCTGAGTGTCTGTGCTCTACTAGCTGCTAGGGAGAATGAAGAAGATCAACACATTTAGGATCATCTCCCTTTACTCGAGGATAATACCAAGTCAAAATTACTGTAGTTGTTAAAATCACAACCTTTCATGAAGAATTTGATGCTTGATAGAAGTAACATACAATAATTCAGACTAAGCAATCATTATGTAGTTCAGTGTCTTATTTCTATGTCAAAATTCGACAGTTTTTGTACCACAATGTTACATGCAGATCGAATTGTGAAATATTCTCTGCAAAGGTTAGTTTTTTTAGGTCAATGATTTGCTCATCAAGAATAAAAACTCATTGTTACTTTTCGAATTTGAGACTACAAAATTAAGGTGAACGCTAAAATAAAGAGTAACAAAAGAATTCAGCTCGAACACGCTGATGCAATGTTTGACACTTTTTGTTCATTATTAAGAAGATCACCAGACATTGCATTAGGGATTCTATGTCGTTGTAATATACGAGATGTGGCTACTTTTGCCATACTATAGTTCAAAACAATCACCCTTTCATCATCCAAGTCAAATCTTATAGCTTCTTTCTCACAGCCTTCAACGAGTTGGCACAGATGTTTTAAATTCTCGACTTCCACATTATTCACCTTCTTCACCTGTGCAATAATTCAGAGATTATTCATGTCAGCAGAAAATCAGCTGGTTCGTATCCTTAGATGCCATGCAAATTGTTGTAGTAGAAAATGGTATAACATAATAAAAAGCAAGAAAAAACTCTACCTGTAATTCGGCAAGACGCTCATAACCAGTATTGATATCATCCATCAACACCTAAATCAAGAAGTTGATTGTTCGGTTAAATGCAAAACTAATCAACACTTGGCAAGTGCAATATCTTTCACATAGGAAAGTAACTTCAAGAAAATTCGGAGAAAGAGTAAATAGAGAAAATTTTTGAACACCTGAGAAAGAATGACTAGTTGTTCACCAGCTTTTCTTGGTAATTCCCTTAGTGCTCGTTCACATAATCTACGAGGGGATGTATTATACCAATCTTCTCCATATTCATGAAGGTACGGTTGTGTAAGGGGTACAAAGAGCAGACCAGCAAAAATGAAGTAACTTGGGAGCTTATCAAATTGATGAACTGGAACTAACGGCTGCAACTGCATGATGTTATAGCAACAGATGATGAGCTTTTGGGGGGATGTATTCCGTCAAAAGGTCTTGCAAATAATTAGCAAACACGTTTGCAAATAGGACTCAACTGTATGCAAAAGCCTACTTTTGCAAATCCATCAACCACATAACTCCGTAACAAGAGCCAATATCTGTCACCAAGTGTCAAGAGTTTTAAGCCTTTGGAAATCGTGGTTCCAAAGCTAGCACTTTAAGGTAAATAAACAAACACATTTGTAGAGTCATGGCAAAAATTGCTTAGTTTTTTTTTTTTTTTTTTTTAAATGAAGTAGATTTCTCAAGGCACAGGACATGACTCCATTCAACCTAAATTTGGCAGGATTAGAGGCATGTGCTACAAAATCAGTGTGTTTCAAAAGCATTTCCTGGCCTTCTCATGTAAGTGTTGACATATATGCAGGATAGATTTGCAGATGTGTGAGGAGATAGTTTACAGGCGTAGAAAGAAGAAAATTTGACAATCATGAGAAAGAGACATAATGACCTACCGGCTGGAGGGTAATATCGAACTCATGCTCTTCACCATTCCTTAATACCTTAAGTACAGCAGTTTCATTTGGTTTCTTCATGGAGACTAAATGATCAAACGTAATTCGCTCTCTGTTACGGAAAGGAACTGCAAAACAAAATAATGTATTTTATTTCTAGCTGCTGATTCTGCCAATTAGAGTTAAGGCTTTTAATTCAGGTACCGAGAACAAGCAAAAGCTTCCAACGTTTTAAAATTAAGCTTTGCCTATAGATACACAGGGGTAAAATTCCTTTAATCAGAAGAAGTTAAACGCCCCATTTAAGAAAATGTATCTTTTATCCAAACTTGACATAAGGTTTTAGCATGGAAGTATTCATACCAAGGAGCACCAACTTCAATATAAAATAGCAAATTTTTTGCATCCTCAGGTAGTGTTTATCTTCTAAAATCCAGAATGCAGAAGCAAAATGTTCGTGAGTCAAAAAGGAATAGCTTCAGCAAAATTTGGCTAAGTTACCAGTGTGGTCTGGCAAATCTCATCTCAACAGATCTTTTGATTATTTTTTTTTAGAAACCAACTTTGCTAAAGCAAAATGAACCATGTAAGAAGCTTAACAAGATTGCCCTCGTTGCTACATAAATTTAACTGATCATGAAAGGCTGGAGAAACGTAAATTGAGTAGTAAAAGGTTACCAGTTTCCTCGCAAGAATACTTCACTCGCAAGTAACTGTTAGATATTTCCCTTTTTTGGCAGTTTGTAAAATAGAAAAACTCTTTTGATGTCAAAATTAGGTAAATGTCAATCTGAAAAAAGGATTAAATCTGACAAACATTCTTGTTAAGCTTCACCAAAAACAAAAAAATATGCAATAATCCATTGCAGGACATTTGAATGCCACCCCCAATACCACAAATTAAAGACAATACTTTACCTGTTCCATCATTTGCAATGGGTACACCATCAAATGAGAGGAGAATATCATCCTTTTTCAAAACTTTATGTGCATTGGAGAGTGGGTTAATTTTGCTCACCATCACCCCCGTCAAACCTGGATGCATATGAAAGTGTTCTCGAAGTTGCAAATTTTCAGTTGACTGGCATGACAAACCCAAGGAGCAGAATCCCACATAGTTTCCTCTTTCTTCAACGCCAGCAATGAAATGTTTTATTACAGGGACAGGGATAATGTATCTGTAAAATTCATCATCATGGCACACAATTAGTAGATTCATGACTATGAACTTTCACATGCACCCTATAAGGCAGATATGGTCCCACTTAAAAAATAGGATCATACAACAGAATATGGGAAGGGAGTTTTGTATTGAGTAAGAAGTGCAAAATTCTGTCCAATAAAAATGGTGATAGCTAATGACACAATGCCTTTGATATTGCGAGCTCTAAATAGTCTTTATGTCCAACCTTGATGCTGGGATACCTAACTTCTACATATCTCTAAGATGCTATTCATCACCAGCCAGGAATATAGAGAAAACTGTATAGACAGAACACATTGACCGTTAGACTTTTAGTTAAGGCACAAATGTGTAAGATTGTATAACTCACCCAATATTCTCTGCACCTGAGAGGTTTTGAAAAGCCACTCCAGCAACTTTGTCACCCATAATTGCTGGGCCTCCACTATTCCCAGGATTTATGGCAGCATCAATCTGTATTGCCAGCAATTGTGTTGCACCATGTACGTACTGAGTCGGTTCAACTCTAGAGACAACCCCTTTTGTAACAGAAATGTTATCCCCACCTGCAATTAGTGCCAATTTCTGGTCAAATAGCCTGAAAGTCCAGGGAACTGGTTTTTAAATGAGATAACGACACAAAAACCAATCAACAAACATCGGGAAAAGGAAGGGGGAAAAGAAAGATAAATAAATAATAAAAAAGGCAAAGGAATAACAGTTGAGCGTACATAAGGAACATCTAAAGACTGTATTGTTCTAGTTCATATACGATTATACTCATATGATTGTGCTACTAAAAGTATTTTAGACAATCTTCACATATGAGTTTTTCAAGGCCTTTCTCCATTTCTCTTGATTATAACCTTTCAGGTAGTCTCAGGAAAAAAATTGCAATTCTTGTATTATAACATATAATGGGCTAAAATACCAGATATTGATTGAAAAAAAAAAAAAAGCAAACCACAAGTTCTTGATCATTTTTTGAGCTTGAGCATTCCAAAATTGGCCAGAAATACATCTGAAAGCATTACCAAACATTTCATAGATCTCATCGAGCCATGCTACTTACTAGTTGAACTGGTATTTGATATGACTATATTCAGGAACCGGAAAGAGTTAGGCACTCTGTACATTTCTATATATCTAAGTTTCTGTGCATGAAAGTCTACTAAAGCAATTTCTAAATGATAATGATCCAGCATCACAACAATTTCCACATTATCATTTTCACATAATAAATACTTCTGTTCCAACATGCTTAATGGGAACAACATGATAAGTGGAACAAACTGGCATTTCGCTTGTGTACCGCAAGATCTTAACCTTGGGGATAACCAACAACAGCTACAGCTTCTTGAAGATACGGAATGTTGCCAAGCTCCAAAGGACTCATGTTCTGCCAAAATTCCTCATTTTCAACAACCAGAATAGCCAAGTCACATTCATGACCAACTGCTTGGACTTCAGCTCTATACTTGGTAGGAGAACCATGTTTTCTTACAAGGACAAATGTATAATCAGCAACCACGTGAGCATTTGTAAGGATCCTCTTTCCAGGAATAACAAAGCCTACAAGATTTCCACAGAATAAGCAATTAAAGATTACATATTGTCATTGTCTAGTTTCAATTTCTCAAAGCCTACAATTTCACCAGACGAATAAACATGTGAAATTGGAAAATGCTAATGCTTTCAAGACCTTGTGTCACTATTTCTTCTCGTTATAGTAAAGCTTTAAAGATTTCGCAGGAAATCAAAACATGATAATAGATTGAGGTCAGCAGTTAGCAAAGTTTGTCAGAAGTTCTTTTCAACACGATGCAGAGAAAAAAAAATGATGAGTAGAGACCAAAGGTTTAGGTTCAAACAAATTTCAAGACTTTCTTGTCACTTCATTTGTCTACTGGATTTCTTTCCTTCCACTGAGCAATTTAAAAAAAAAAAAATCGCTTGATCAGTTAAACAAAAAATTCTTCAGAAAGCAAGAAAATCAACCACATAACTGCATTAGACTAGTTTAAGCTATGCTTAAACACTGCATTTATACAAGATACAAGATACTGAAATTATTGTACAACTGTACAAGACAGACAACAGATGCAAACCGGAACCCATGGTTTCGCGCTGAGACTTGTTCTGCCAAGGGAGGAAGTAATTAGGGCTACTCGACACAGTAAAAATCTTCACAACAGAATCCAATGCCAGCTCTATCGCTGAATACGCATCCCCGATTCCTCCACCACCGCTCAACCGCGGCAACTCTGCTTCTACCTCCAAATTTACAAAATCAACTTCAGAAGAACTCGTTGCCGACGCAGCCGTCCCTGCCACCGTGGAATAAGCTGAAAATCCAAGCGTGGTACACTTACAGCTCACATTATTATGGAAACTATGATCAAAACTGTCATTGTTGCTTATTGGGAGACCAAGAGGAGCAGTCAAATTTGGAAGAAAGGAAGTAGTTACTGGATAATAATGGCGGGAGGTGATGCTGCTGCTGCGGTATAGCCGCCGGATGGCACGGCCGGCGGCGTTGGAACCAGCTCGCAGCATTGCCTATTGGAAGTGGGAACTACTGCTATTACTCCTTTTAGCTTCCAGTGGAAGCAAGAATTGGGGCACAGGCCCAAAAATGCAAAAACCCGCTGGAAAGACTCGGACCAACGGAAAAGGTTTAAAGTTGGGCCACGTTTGGATGCTGGTTGGAAAATTTTTCAAATGTGCGCTCCGTTTTTTCATTTATTTACTTGTTTATTACTTATTTCATTATTTTTTCTTAATATTTTTATTTTTCTCCTTGTTGTCCAAAAAAAACCAAAAAAAAAAAGTCATACTAACTCAAATCCAAAAAAAAAATTAAGAAAAAATTTTGGATATGGTAAGATGAGGACTATTTATTGTTCACTAGATTTGTCAATCCAATAATTAAACTACCATGACATGACAGAAGTTGTTATTCATTACTTTTTTAATTTTGATTAATCCTTTATGGGTTATTCTAACGTAGATCATACCTAATTTATCAAATGAATTCACACATTAACAATTATTATCCTATTTTATATTTATATTTTTTTTCTAATTAATATTATTTTTCAAAATATGAACACCTGAATTCCATCTTAATAGGCACTAGTTAGACAGACTAATCTTTTATATACTTATAGTATATATTGGCTGTTCTAGATGTATATCACATCTGCTACATGAGATTTGATAGGAATATCTTTTTTTAAAAAATTTTTTGCCTATCTGCTACATGTTTTTGATATATTTGCTACTTTTACTACATCTTTCAATGAAAATATAAAATTATTTTTGATATAAAAAATGAAAAGTATATAATTTCAAATAGACTTGTTAAAAAAAAAACATTGCAAAAAAGTATCCGAATGCTTCTGCCAATAAATAAACAACATGGTCCAATAGACCAACACAGCCCAAGAAAGCCCAAAGGAAGGGACAGTGATTGACGGAGGGAACGATGCAGCAAATTGACGAGGAAATGAATGGATGTATAGAAAGGTAATGAATTAATGTAAAGAAAATCAAACAAAACTTTTTAATCTATAAAAGTTTCTTATAGTCGAGGAATCTTCGAATTGAAGCAATTTATCGACCAACGCAGCTGTCATTTGTTTCTTCCAAGTAGATACACAGTTTTTATGATCTCACACCAAAGCACGAATTAAATTGATAACCATGATGGCCAAGAAATTACCTATATATTGAAGTTGATATTTGACCCAAAAAAAAAAAATGATGGCCAAGAAATAAATTTTAAGCAAAATTGGATTTTAATCTCATTATCATGATAAATCAGGATGTGGGCTCAACTTTATTCTGCTGAAGATGCATAATTTTATTTCCAGTAGTATAGGGGTATAAATGAGTCTAATCAAATCGAATATTCTAGTGTTCAAATTTATTTGATTATTTTAATGAGTTTGAAATCTTATTCAACTTTGACTCATTCATTTATCAAATTGAGTTTAAACTAATTTTTTTTTTTTATTGAGTTTGAATGTTATCGAACATAAAACACTATTCAAGCTTGACTTGACCAGTTAACGAACCAAACTTGAACGAACTCTAACCAAAGAGAACTCGATTCGAGTATTAATTAGTTTGGTTCATCTTTTGACCCTAATTATGTCATGTTTGACGCCCCTTTTTTTGTGTCTATTCAAGTGTTTCTTTTACTAGAAATGTTTAGAATCATTTTTACAAGAACTTATGCATCTCAACTGTTATTGAATCCATATCAAAAGTTCTAGCAATCTCTTTCTCAATGCACCTTATCATAGAACAAGCAAGAAAGTTTTTCTCCATTCTAGAATGCAAATAAGATTTAATAATTTTTTTCATAGCAGAAAAAAGCACACTTTTGTTGTGGCTGTTGAAACAGAAAGAGCCAAGATAATATGATTTTCGTAAAAAAATTGAAATGATCCATACGTAATTCTTAGACCAAGAAATCATTGCAGTTAGCTAAACCCGCAATAAGTGTACTTCTTCTAGTTGCTCAAGTTCTATCCTTATGATTTAGTTGTCAATTGTCATAATAGAAATGAAACTTATAACACATGAATGAATACATGATATAAAATATTCTTATGAATGATGAAGATAATAGAGGTATAGCGATATACATTAGTTGATATTAATTTATATGAATGTGATAAGATTATAAGGTAATATTTAATTAACAATGGATGTCAATATAAAATTACTCAATTTTATGCCTTTTGAAAAAAATAAAATAAAACTTATAATCAACTTTATTGCAATCACAACAAATAATAGATACGAATCAAATGTGTACTTAGTACTTACATACATAGATAAATGAAAATTGCATGCACATCAATCATCAAGATTATAGTAAGAATATATATGATACCAATACGTATCGGCCAAATCATAACCGGAACGGAGGAATCGTGGATACGGAGGGGATCGGTATGATACTGATCTCTAAATCGCGGATACGGAGGGGATCGGTATGATACCGATCTCTAAATCGCGGATATTACCATATCCGCAATGATTCGCTCTGACTCGATCGATATTGGCTGATTCGAATTCGTGATGTATGATATCGGCCGATATATCTGAGTCAACTCGGAGTCGATTCAGATATATTTTTTAAATTGTGCTTTTTTGTATTTACTAATTTAAGTAATTTTTTCAGATTTTTTGAAAACTTTTATGTGCTATAATGTGCATATCACTTGATATTCAACCAATATTGTTGGTTTTTTGGGGCATAAACTAAGAAACAACACCTTAGTGTTGCAAAAAAAGCTTATAAGAGACTTGTATTGAAGGTGAAAAATGAGCTTATGTTTTACATTCATCAACTCACTATTTATAGTGATTACATGAAACAAACTAGCAAACTATCCCACTAACAATTATCCTAAAAATCTCAACAAAATATAATCTCTTTCTACTAGCAAATCTTATCTAAAATATCTGTTAACAAACCAACATGATCTTTGGTTAACAAATATCCTTATTTTTCTAATAACTAAATTATTTTGATATTAAACATAATCTAGCAAAATATGTAGGAAAAGTTGCATATCCCAACACTCCTCCTTGCCACTTTTGCTGCAGATTTTGAATTGTCTTCTCAAATCTTTGAATCTTGTTTTGGACGAGACTTTTGTAAGAAGCTTTGCAATTGATGATTAGCTTTGCAATGAACTTCTTCCTTTGGGTTTTTATGCAAGCTAAATATTAGCCTTGCAACAAGCCACTTCTTCTGTCTTCTCATGCCAAACTCCACATAAAAGATGATTTTTTTTTTTATGTTTCCAAATAACCTTCTCATAGGTTTAAAATGGAACATCTTTTGACGATATTTGAACCTATACAGAAAATATGAAATTCTGCATGGTTCTTCATTTTGTCATCACCATCAAAATCTGTAGACTCAAAAACAGAAATGTTATAATCTTGATAAATATCAGGAATCAATTTGATATCTCCTGACTTATCAATGATCTCCTCCTGAATTTTTCCAGGATCTGAATTCTTGATTTCATCATCATGTTCCACTTTAGAATTGTCAAAATCCGACCAATTCATAGTGAAACTTCTCCTTTTTATTTTAATTGAGAATAATTTATTCTCAATCAAATCATTAGCCATTATCTTTGTGAAAACAGCATCAAAAACTGATATGTGAGTGCTGGACTTGGATCTCTGTCTAACTGCAACTCTGTGGTCTCTAATTTGTGTATCCATCAGCTCTTCAAATACTGATGAAACAAAATTTGTCTCCACCATATCCCGTAGATCATTGACTACCAAATAAGTCCAAAATTTTATGACCCAAATTTGGTAAGTTTCACCACTAAAAGTTGAAATATTTGACAAAAAGTTCTTTCCTATCATGGCTTTGAACTTATAAAGGATCCTCACCAATGCACTCACTCTAAAAAAAACAGGCCCTTAAGATTTATGCTCTTGATACCACTTTGTTGGTTTTTTGGGGCATAAACTAAGAAACAACACCTTAGTGTTGCAAAAAAAGCTTATAAGAGACTTGTATTGAAGGTGAAAAATGAGCTTATGTTTTACATTCATCAACTCACTATTTATAGTGATTACATGAAACAAACTAGCAAACTATCCCACTAACAATTATCCTAAAAATCTCAACAAAATATAATCTCTTTCTACTAGCAAATCTTATCTAAAATATCTGTTAACAAACCAACATGATCTTTGGTTAACAAATATCCTTATTTTTCTAATAACTAAATTATTTTGATATTAAACATAATCTAGCAAAATATGTAGGAAAAGTTGCATATCCCAACAAATATACCGCCTAGGATGTGAAACAACCAAAACCGTGACGCGACCATGACCCGCGACAGCGAACCATAGTACTAAGTAGAATGCGACTGGATGAAGACGATTCCTCACACCTAGTCTCCTTGTCCAGAATTGCATCCAGAGGTGCCAAATGTTTCTGTCTGCACACTGCAGATGTCCTTGTACTTGGCGCTTTTTGTCTGTCTCTATTGGCAAAAACCTTTAATAATCCGCCGGCTACAGCCGGGGGTTGCACATTTTCTAGAGCTAGGATAGTACGTGATGGGAATGGGATGGACAGACATTCCAATTGGAGTATCATTTTGCTCATTATATCAACAGCAGTTCCCCAGGCATCGTTTACTACTGAGTTTGTAAAGAAAAACTAGTACTCTTCTTGACAAAAGATGAGTATAAGGAAAGGCGGTGATGGCATTGGCACGCGCAAAAACATCCCCAATCCAAGGCCTAATCGTACCAAAGACAAGGATGAAGATCTTCTGTTGTTCAGGGAACTGCATAAGCGCGAAAAGGATCATGTTGTTAGCCTTCTTGCGCCTGTTTCCGACGATTTTGAGGCAAATGGTAAGTTCTTTAATTCACAGCTGGAGCTCCCCTCGAGATATCCCATGCAGCTTGAGGCTTGCATTAGTTACTGATTAAGTTGGTGAAAGTTATATCCAGGATATGCACTCAACGGAATGGCACCAACTGGGAAGAAGGGAGCAGCATATGATCCACTTGGTGAAGGTGGGAAGAATGACTATGACTGGTAAGTAAGATATCTGTCTGTATAGTAGCTATTGAATCATGGAAGTTTCAGTAATAATTGAACTACACAACCTCTTGTCAACATTAAGGTTGAAAACTCCTCCAGCTACGCCTCTATTTCCATCTCTTGAGATGGAAAACGGCCCGGAACTGGTCACTCAACGGGAAATACCAATCGTACAACCGCTTTCAAGGGTATGTCTTTTAACTGTTATTCTGTCTATGGAAGATATATGCACCTGTTTTGATAAAATTTTGCGACTTCAATTGTAGAAACTAAGAGCAAGTGTTGAGGCTGTGTAATATTGCAGAGCTAACTAACTTCTTTATTAACCTTTGCCTTTGAATTTATCGTGTGAAAGTTTTTGTTTAAGTTTCATTACAACAGTTTGCAGGCAACTTAGCTGTGGAAAATGGAAGCATTAGACCAACCAAATCTACTGGTTTGAAACCAATTCTTCCGCCAAGATATTCTGCTTCAAGTGGGAGGCCTAGTATTTCGACACCAGAAAAAAAGAACATAAAAAGTGCACCAGTGGTGAACCAAAAAACGAACCAATCCTACTCTGATCTAAATCTTGGAACTACCAAAAAAGCTTCTTCCTCAGTGAAACCTGTCGACAATAGGGAACCCAATTGGAATTTATTGGCTTCAAATCTTTCAAAAAGCATGGGCATAGGCATGGATTCAAGTACCAAAGCAACCAAACAAAAGAGTAGGGGAGTGTCACCTGTCATGAGGTCAAAACTGCCTGCTCAAATTCAAGAATTGTCTGACGAAACTCCTTCCAATCTAAGGACTGATGGATCAACTTCAGCTTATCGTGGACGTGCAACTGCCAGCCAGCAAAATCCTTCAGTTTCCCAGAAAAGACCTGAATCAGTGACTAAAACAAGGAGACAATCATGCTCTCCAGGTACCACGAGGGGCAGCAAGCAGGACGGTGATGGAAATTTAGGTTCTGAAAAGGATAGAACTCAACAAGCAAATAGAGAACAAGTTTTAGGCAGTCGGATGTTAGACAGGTTCTTAAATTCCAGGATGTCTAGCAAGGATGACAGAAAGCCTAAGATCAAGCTAAACGCTTCAATGAATGAAGGCTCTGATGCAAGGAAGTCGAACATTGAAGAAAGACGAAACACCACAAAATTTAACACTTCCATGAATGAAGACCCTGGTTTTGGAAGATTGATGTCCAAGAGTTCCCTGGATATGGCTCTCAGGCATATGGTATGGCTCTGTTTGCTCATTCATTTAATGCCAATCTAGTCCAATAAACTACTTCTACTTCCAATTAATGAAGGTCAGATCATAATAAAAGTTACTAGTTAAGCTGCTTAGATCATCCCCTCTTTCGTTACTGCATAATTGATTAGGCCTATGTTTAATTAGGTTAATCAAGATACTCTTGGTTGAGAATTCCTTCTCTCATGGGCAAAGCACAACTGCACAAAATATTTTGGATTTAGGCCTATGCTTCATAACAAATATTGTTGTGATTTTAGTGGAGTTAATCAGACAGGATTTTACCACTCAAGTGCGAAGAGGAAACGAGAATGCCTAATCATGAAACTGTACGTTAATATAAGACGAAATATAAATGAGAATCTGGCTATGCAATATTGAAGTTTTCAACAACTAGAAAACGTCAATTAGCACTGCTGCACAGGATCTTTTTGGACTGTTGAGGCAAAGATGAACATTTCAGATATGACAAGTTGTAGCAGAAGAAACCTTAGTGATTTATGTATTAGTCATGACCAGATCATCCTAGATTATGCAGCTAGTTCTTGACATGTTTCCTGATTCAGCTTTTCATTTTATTTTGTATTCTGAAAGTTCGATTTATCATGAACCATGATCTTTGCTTGCTATGGTACTCATCTCTGACCCTCTTAATTATGTTTTGGAATGCAGGAGTTTCAAAGAGATTCAGGAAGTAAAACCAAGAATGGCATAATTGCCGGAAGAAGATCCGTATCTGTGAGCAAAAGGACAACAAGTGGTTTGTAAATTGCACAAGGTTCATGAAGTAAAAACGTCAGCAGAATGAAAGAAGAGAAGCAGAGCGTACTCAGAAGCCCGTTTCGTTGATTCCAATTACCATGTGTTGCATATGTTGCCTTTTTTGTCCTTCTTCTTGACCATCTTTCTTTTTGTATTTGAATTGAAATGTCAAAATTGATGTCAAAAATTTATTTGCTTCTATGACTATAAGCATCTCATCTACTGATGATGGTTACACAAGTAAGAGCTTTTCAATTCGGCTTTTGGTAGTTCTAAACCACTACATAGCACTACTTGATCATTTCCAATTTTAGGGTGGGTTTGATAAAACTGATATCTGAAAACTGAAAATTGAAAATTGAAATCTAAAATCGAAGTTCATTAAATTATTCAATATTTAAGTAGTAAATTTGATACATATGAATGTATATATGATAAGTGAATACCTTATCACTTATTTTTGGAATCAAATTTTGTTTAGAAAATTTAGTATCTATCAAATGCAATTGAACATATCAAAATACGAACAATTAGTGAAAAAAGTTGGTCACAGAATTTTCATATGATCCTTCCATCTAAAATTCTTTTCTCTCCCTTCTCTCTAGAACTCTTCCAATCGATATCTTTTTCATTTCTCCCATGGGAGAGAGATCAAATCTGATCTTTCCCCATAGGAGAAAGTATTCTTTATAGTTTTTAGTCTCTCTTATTTGAATAAATTATCTCGTAGGACTTCATAATGAGAGATTCTTCTTTTCTAAAATTTCCTAGTGAGAGTTTCTTCTCTTCTAAATTATTCTAGCGAGAGTTTTATTTTCTTTTGATTTTTTTCTTGTGAGAGTTTTTAGGTTTTTATCTTTATGAAATTTGAGATTTTGTAGATCTAAAATCTAGTTTTTCAAATATGCAATTTCTCCATTATTGTCAAATCTAAATTTCTCTTTGGACTTGAACCAGTTTTAATCACATTTGATTGTTAGCAAACATGAACTGATATATTGGGTCACAGTGATTCATCTGGATGGAAGATATATAGGAGCATCAATGTTATCTTTATTTGTATTATTTTCTTAGATCTATTATGTCTATTGATTTTAGATCTATATGTATCTGTGTCATGTTTGTTTGATGTATTCTCTGCTATTAGTGCATATTTGTTTGATTGAAACAATATTTTCTATATAAAAAAAAAATTAAACCATTAATCCGTCACTGTATATTCATACTTGGATTAATCTTCTATACGCCAATAGTGTATATATTTTTACCATTGGATACTTGACACATAATCCGAATTTGAATTTGAAATCTAAATTTTCATATGTATCGTGCATCCAATCGTGATAGTGTATACACTGTCAGTGTATATAAAATTTACTTATACTTAGATGATGAGTAAATTTAAGTTCATAAAAGAAAAGATTAATCCTTAATTTTAAGTATTAAATTAAGTTATCAAACAAAGTATCAAACTCTTTAAGGCCCTAAGTCCCCTAACCACAGACTACTCCAGAGGACATTTTGCTGTTGTTTAATGTATAGAATACCACCAGATGAGCAGTCCTCAATAGGGATTTGTGATATGCTCTTAATAAATACACTTTAGTGTTATATCCCTTAAATATATGTATATTTAACATTCACTAATTGTTGGTGGATCAAAAAACTTTCATAATATTAGCTAAGAAAATACGTATTATTTAATGTACAATGTAAAGTGGACTGTAATGCTAAAATATAATCGAGTCCCCGATGCCACTTAAAAAGGATAAAAAAAAAAAAACAAATTTCTCCATTAGTTAACATAATTCCTATATATTTCTTTTACCAACCTAAATCAAAACTTTTACTATTTACTTCTTTCAAGATTTAGAGATTGATTATTTTAAAAAAAAAAAAAATCAGTGTCTAACTGGGCCGGCCCAAGAATTGATTACTGTGAAATATGGCAGACTAGTCAAACGAACTTGGACTACATTGACCAACTCTCGATGGGATCCACTAATGGTCACCACCAACCCTGCCAAGAGAGCTCTGTTATTGGTTTTACTATGGTCAGTCATTGGCATGTGGGTTTCCCTGAGGAAGTGTGTGCGTGTGTTTATTCCCGATTGTTAAGGTGGATATGAAAAATTAAGGAGTGGTAAAAGCCGTTGGTGAGCCTTTGGCAATAGTCTTGATGTTTCCCCTCCCCCGTTCCCTCTATCCCAAATCGATTGAGAGTGGTGTGTGTGTATACTACTTGAGATCCTCGGTGTGGCTTGAAAGTCAGCATGCCTTTTGGGTTGGGTTGTGGGTTTCCCTTAGGTAGTGTGTGCGTGTGTTTATTCCCGGTTGTTGAGGGGGATGGTCAGTCATTGAGCAACTCGTAGATTGAAGATGATTTATATTAATCAAAAATTGTTCCCTAATAATAAGGGTCTAACCAATTAATGTGATTGGTCAATTTTGAGCTTATTACAATAGGTAACAATTAAAATTCAGGGCTACTGAGTGTCCACAATACATTGTGACATAAAGGATCGAGGTATTTAATAAAGGATTTGAAATTCTCGCAACTACCTATAGTTGTTTATATTATTTAGGAGGTATTTAGATTTGTAAATTACCAAATATTCTAGCATTTAAAATATGTTTTAATGGTTGATGCATTAACAAACTCAATTCTTTTTAAGTAATCCAAATAACTAGAGCGATTTGGATGGATTTCAAATCTTTCGTCAAATTGCATGCAGATTGAGAAAATTGAAAATCTGTACCTATTGCAGCTGCCAACTATGAGGGTTAGAAGAGTAAAGGATAGCCTAGCATCAAAACATTTCGGTTTTCTATATTAGTCAATGAGTGATACGAGTTTTGTTCAAAGAAAAAAAAGGAAAAAAAAATCTCTTTGTTGAAAGGGTTGATTATAGAACACTGAAACCCCAAAATTTGAGTACAAAAGTTTCTCAATGCATTGTACCAATGTCTAAAACTTATGGGGCAAATATATACCTTTTATTTTTTGGAAAACACGAACCAAGATTATCTTTGGCCCAAAAAAATCAACAAAAGAATATTGATGCACTAGTTACACACGTTGCAAAAATTTCCAGTTTGAATCTTATATACTTGTAAATAATATATACGCTATCAGTGTATATAAGATTAATTTCCATCGTTTTACAAAACAATTGTGAATCTACATGTTGGTTCTTTGGTAACTATCCTTTTCAATTGCAAGATATTATTAGTACTACGAGGCTTAGCCTTCTTGCTTTCTAGTATGCCAAATTTGATAGTACTTAAGGACATGTCATTATGTACAGTCC
The DNA here is from genome assembly GCF_036785885.1 of Coffea arabica. Classification (NCBI taxonomy): domain Eukaryota; kingdom Viridiplantae; phylum Streptophyta; class Magnoliopsida; order Gentianales; family Rubiaceae; genus Coffea; species Coffea arabica. The sequence continues at coordinate 36,412,643 of NC_092327.1, forward strand.
AAATCCAAGAGAGGAGCCCGCAACCCCAAACATGTCCTACTTACCAAAACAAAGTAAATCTTCACTTATTTGACAGACACAAATACACAAGACAATAAAGGAACACAACCCCTATAACAACGAAAACCAACAACTATAGCCAAGCATAATTAGATCAGGGAAGAAGAAAAAAGGAAGAGTCATATCACGACAGAAGACAACTCGCTCTCAAATCTCTGATGTCTGAATAAATAGAGCTAGGCCAGCCCAGCCAGCCAGCAGATTGGGAGGATTATATACTTATTCCTACCATTTCAGCAGCAGATTCAGAAGCAAGAAAATAGAAAACCTCATCATCACATTCTACCCTTCTCCCTTCTGAAGTCTGATCCCCCCCACCTCCCACTCACGCGCTGAGCTAGTAGTAGTTGTGATCTTTGCTTTCTCCGCGTTTCCTTAGGCTCTGGTCTTGGGGGACTTTCCCCCGCCGATACCTTATTACCCCATTCCTTCCTCTCCTCCTCTCCCTCTTGTTCTGTTCTCCTATAATTTTACCATTTACCACTGCTAGTACTACTCGAGTACTCAGCATAAAAAATACTACAAGCCCTTTTGGATTTTCTCTCTTTCTCTCCACCTTTGAGTCCAGTACTACGCCAAAGTTCACGCTCTCATTCTTTCTTTCTCTCTTTCCGGCTGTCTCTATCTCTATCTCTACGGATACGTTGAATTGTTTGTTCACGACATAGGAGTCTTCCTTTTCTTCCGCTTCGCCTACTTTATCACCATCTTTGTATGCTTGTTTCCTGCCATTTTTTCGTTTCTTTTTCATTTCTTTTACTAAGTTAGTAGCAGTGAAGGGCGAAAAGTTTGCAACCAAGAAAAAAAGAAGATCCCATTTGCATGATTGTTCACTATTTTTAAGCCATTCCCACCAAAAAAAGGTCAAGAAAAGGCCACTGAAAACCCATAGCTAGTCATCATCCATATGTATCTTCTCACGGGACAAGACTAAAAGGGAAGAAAGATAGCTGCGCGGTAGGCTGGTTCTTGGATTTTGCCTTTTTGGTGGTGGCTTCTTGAGAGAAGGAGGAGAAGAGGGCTTTCAACTTTCAAGTCTAGAAAGTTGATTGAAAAGGGCTTTGCATTTTGCAAGATCCAATAATAATCCAACTTGCTGTGTATGCTGATCAATATCCTATCATATCATACCGTATCATCACCCCGTCTGTCAACAGAGGAGCCAAACAAAAAGGTGCTGTAGAAGGAAAGAAGGAAAAGGTTTGACCGAAGAAATCGAGGCACGCAAACTTTCAAGGAAGGAAGAATAGAAGAGAGAATTAAGGAAGAGCCCCATCACCACCAACTTTTATTCTATTCTCAGTTCTTTATCTTTTATAATACTACAAGGTTTGCATTTTCTTTTTTCTTTTCCTTTTTTTTCCGTCTTGGCTACTTCTTAGACTGCTATCATTTTCGTACAACTACACTCATTTGTTTTTTGGAAATTCTATATATATTCTTAGTAGTATGTGTGATTAACAAAAAAAGAGAAACAAACTAGCTAGTGAGTACTGAGGAGTGGTACTGAACTGAGTAGTGACATCTCCCTCAGTCTCCTTTTTTTTTTTTTTAACAGGTAAATGAAGTAATCTTGCTCTCTGTGCTTTCCCTTTTCTTTTCCATCACATCTGCTCTCAATCCCACAAAATCCCTCTTGGTCATAGTTATGAATGAAATGCAAGCAAGATCTTCCACTTCTTAGCATCGAAAATAGTGACATAATAGGAGAGAAAAGTCTTACTTTCACGAGATCCAATCCACAATACTACCGGTAAAATCTTCCTTTCTTGCATTGCTAACCCTAATAATTTAAGGTATGTCCACACATAGTACGGTGTTTGCACGCACACACACACACGCACGAGCTCACACATATATACCATCTTTTTTCTATAATTTGTGTCTTCAAAAAAGTCAAGAAAATCCCAATTAGGGTTTCTATCCAGCTGTCTGAATGAAGATACATGTATCTTTGTCCAAGATTTCTTACTACAAACATGTGACTTGGTTGCAAATTTCCCTGAAATCTCCCTTGTTATTAGGAATTCAAATTAAATTGAAATTTCTCCTTTCTTGAACATAGCTGGTCACCTCAAAATAACCAGCGGATGACAAAATCTTTTTGCTCTTTTGGTGAAATTAAGGAAGCCCTTTATAGTTTGTGTCCAAGATATTTTTAAGGGCAAGTACTTAATTTTAATTACGCCTTCCAAATTGATTTCTTCAATTTTTTTTCTTTGTAACATTTTCTGGCTATTGAATTTCAAAATGATTGTTCAAGCTCCTTTAAAGCTGCTTAACTTGAACTTTTGATCTCTTTTATTCTTTTTTACCTTTGCTCATCTTTCCACTCAATTTTAGCTTCCTATATCTCATCATTGAACATAAAGAAGAGAAAGAAAGCCGCAGACTCCTACAAACTCGCAGCCGCAAAATGGTTTGGGGTTTGCTTTGCCATGTCATTTCGTCCTTCTTTCAATTGTTATGTCAAGGAAAATATGTGAACTTTTTCCTATCCTAGGCTTGCAGCCTATCTATTTTGACCTCTCTAGATTTTTATCTCTTTTTCTCTTTTCTTTTCAAAGTCAAAAGAGAAAATAGGAAATGAACAGTTTAGCCTGAAAGTATCGGTCTTGATCTGTTTTTCCTATTCTTTTTCCCTTTTTGTGTTTCTTTTTATTCTTTTTTTTGGGGGGAGGGGGGGTGGGGGTTTGGTTTCAGTGTGTGGAATGGGTAAACATATGTATACGTTTTGGATTGTCTCTATCATGTTCTCTTTATTCTTCTTGTGAGAAGAATATTTGCACTTCTGAAAACACCGTCTTGTAGCCCGTATCTTTAGATCCCTTTTCTCCACATTTTCTCAACGTAGGTTCCCAAAAAAATAAAAATAAAAAAGGGACATTACAAAATTTGGACCTTTTCCATGCATTTTCCCTTGAATATTTTCCATACCTACTCTATGGAGATCCCAGATCCCATCTAAGTTATAGCTTCCACTTTCATCATTAAAATGCTTAAACCTCTTTTTTTCCTTTTTTTTTTTGTTACACAAAAAAAAAAAGTTTGCTTTCATTTATTGCTTTATTTTTTCTTTTTGGCATATTTGATGTGGGATTTTTTTTTTTTTTTTTTGTGTTTGACATTTTAGGATAAGAGGAGAAGATACCAGAGAAGAAAACACTAGTAAGCTGCTGTACTAAGTTGTAGTCATGGCATCATCCTCCAATTCACCGTGTGCAGCATGTAAATTTCTCCGTCGAAAGTGCCAGCCAGAATGTGTCTTTGCACCATATTTTCCACCGGACCAACCCCAGAAGTTTGCAAATGTGCACAGAGTTTTTGGAGCCAGCAATGTAACAAAGTTGCTCAATGAATTGCAGCCCCATCAGCGAGAGGATGCCGTCAATTCCCTAGCATATGAGGCCGACATGCGTCTCCGGGACCCTGTTTACGGCTGCGTAGGGGTCATTTCCCTCCTCCAACACCAGCTCCGCCAGCTTCAGATGGACCTCAGTTGTGCCAAGTCAGAACTCTCCAAGTACCAAAGCCTAGGCATCACCAGTCATGGCCTAATCGCGGCAGCGGCTGCTGCAGCCACAGCTACAACTCATCACCATCATCACCCGCAGAATTTAGGCATCAACTTCATCGGTGGAGGTGGAAGTGGCCGCGAGCAGTACTACCATCATCAGTTTTTCCCCAGGGATCAGCAACAAGTGATCCGGGCTTTTGACGGGGGCAATAATTATGATGCCAGCAGCCTTCTTGCCATGAATGTTTCAGCAAGCATTGGGCAGCTGAGTCAGTTTCAGCATCCAAGAGCTGCTGGTGGAGACGGCAGACGAACGCCCATTGAACCGTCTTAGGGTTTCACATACTTCTTGGACTGAAAACCCTACCAAAATCCACCTGTTGTTGGTAAAAGGAGATGCCCTTACCCAGCTGCCCTAGCTGTTGTTGGGTTCTACTCCTTGTTGCTTTGGATGTTACAATATTGCCTTACCATATTGTCATCATACTCTGACAATTATTATGCTAAATTTTTACAAGTTCAATCCGACTAGAATTTTGATGAAATCCCATTTTTCTGCAATATATATGTATGCGTAAACAACTTAGACCTTAGCTGGGGTAAGTTGACATTAAATGGATGCCCATCTTTTGTTTTACTCTTTGTTCCTCGGATTTTGTTTATATTATGTTGTAGTAGAATTGAACTCTGGTTAGAATTAATGTCTATTTTCAACCACTTATAGTTTTGGGATACTCTCCCTCTAACCCTTCCTTCCCTACAGTATAAGTTAAAGTAGGAACAGGAATCGTCCATCAAAAAAAGAAAAAAAATTATAGTTTGGGGTTCAGGCTAAAGGAATTGTAAGCAGTAGCTAGCAATCAGAAGAAAAAGGCATTTGGTCATGGCAACATGTACTTGGCCTTTGGAACTTAGCGGTTTCACAGTAACAAGAATAGTCGGCAGGGCCCTTTAACAGTTCTATTTTGTTGCTACCTCCTTGAATCTTTGACATTCTACAGTCTTGTGGGAGAGGCAGGGAAGACAGCAATAATAGAAAGCTTTAAGCGAAGAAAATAAAAGAAGTTAAAATGAATCTCTGTCGAATTTTCATACATTGCCAGGTTACCAGACAGTGATAATATATTGGCAGGGCGAATGGTCCAATAGACTGTTTAAGTTTTATGAATTGTGACATATGGTGTTCCAAACTCCGTTCTCATCAATAATTGAATCGTCAAATGCTCAAAAGACAGAATGTCTCTGCCAAAGTAGTGTTTCTTGGATAACAAGTGGTACGTGGTCTGAATTAAAATGAAAAAGATTGGATAGTTTATAAGCAAAATATTAAGGAGGGGAAGTGAAATAATTAGTGGTTTATTATAACCATTGCAATATTAGTGCCCCTGCAAACATTTTTTTACCCTAACACAACTAAAATTTTGCCAAATCCATGGAGCTAATTAACCATCCTAACGTTTGACAAAAAAAAAAAAAAAAAAATTAACCATCCTAACAAAACTAGCTAGTTAAAAAAAAAAAAATTAATAGGGACTCTCCAAAATGGCCAAGAATAGTTGCTCACGTACGAGATGTACAAACACTGTCAGTCTGAACGAATCGAACTTAACCTAATTTTAAGTGTGTGATCTCTTTTAGGTTTTGCACGCATTTTCACTAACAAATTGCCCATCCTTTTCCTAGAAAAGCTGCAATTAATAGGATTCACTAACACACTCCTTTACCAGAAGGACAATAGTATGAAACTCTTTTTCCTTCCACAAGTACGTACAAAGAGATTTGAATATAGTCGCGAAAAGAAACACAATTTGTCTAAATAAACCCTCGATCGACATTGTTTGTATCCACCAGCCTAAAACCCTAGTGATTGATGTCTAGCACAATGGTATAAAAATTAACTTTTACTTTGATTTAGAAATCTCTAAGCATGTACTTATATATCCATTAACTGTTCAATTAGGATATAGCTAGCTCTTTAATCTTTTTCTTGTTAATGCAAATTAAACTATGACAGGTGACAACAAATTCCAATTGGTATGCTTGTATAATTAAAGTTGCATGCACAACATAAGATAATCATATCCTACATATATTTCTTTGTTTACACTCTCAAAATTCCTTCATAGGACAAATATTCTTCACATTTAGTCCCCTTTTATGTATCCGAGAGGCTTGTCTTATGCAAATAGACCCGGCCGGAAAGGAACACCATCACCTACAAATTTACAGAATTGGCTTGAGAAAACCAACTAAACTAAGAAGGATCAGAAAAGTTACCTTACCAACAAAGAAAACAAATTAATTTGTGCATCAGATGTTGAAAGCTGTACAAAAAATTTGCATTGAAACCACAGGACAAATGTTGTGAAACATGTACAAACAACTTTAAATTTGTGAGATGAAAATGACCATGCCAGGTGTGGTTTCTGGTTTGCACGAACTTTCACATATGTTCCTTTAAGGCTTATTATTATCACCAAAATTGCAAATGAACATTAATCAGCTGGTTGCTACTTTGTCTGGATGCTGTAAGACATGATATCATTGAGCTCCTAACATTTAAACACCACTCTGAAATTAATGCGTTTCCCAAATCGAAGATAGTAATATATACAGTATATATATATATATATATATATATATATATGGAATTGAATGCAGCTTCTGAATAAAAGTTTGTAGTAGGAGAAGGCCACAGAGCCATTGTTGGGGCCAATACGTTTCCAGCTTAGAATCAGAGTATAACTGCAAAAGCATGAGGAGCCGTTCGCTAAGACTTTAATGCACATTCAAAAATCCCAGTTTGATTTTTTTGACACCATAAAATCTTGGAGACATAAGCTGGTCCGTATATTCGTATATAACCACTAGATTTGGACATCCAAAATCAGTTATTTTCAGGGTTAAAACTCTCGGCATTATTTAGACCCTTTTTTTTTTTGTCGAAGTTAAACATAAATTTCTGAAAATTTTGATCGTTGTAGTGACTTCTTCATATATACTATCTGTATGAATTTCTTCTAAGACTCAGTTGGTAGGAACATTAACCATGTAAGTGTAAGTCCCGTAGTTCAGTTCTCAAACCTCCCTTCTCCTCCTTTTTCTGCTTACTCCTGTAAGGTTTAAATTAGAGTCTCTTTTGAATCAAGAAAACATACCACATATCCACCCGAAAACAAAAACATTGGCAAGAAAAGATGGAGCATAAAGTTTCATATTTTGTCAAAAATGGAAAACAAAAAATTATATGCGTCTCAAAAATCAAAATCAATGGAAAGTAGAGAGTCCAATTGCACGACAATGATGACGTACTAGTGCAATGATGGCCAGACCTTTAAATGTGTTTGACAGTGGGGCTTTCTCTCTCTCTTTCTTTCCCCTTATTTCATCAGGTACTGCTAACCCTTAAGACTCGCATGCGTTCTTTCGTATATCGACGCACGAGTTTTACCATTTCCTCATCAGGCAAACAAGAAATTCATTATTAGTAGAGAAAAAAAGGCTCCCATGGATATTGGATAGTCCCGTACGTGCCATTTGTTATAGAGAGTAGTATTTTTCTTTTTCTTTTTTGGCAAAAAAAACTTTGGATGGATTTCATTCTGATGATAATCATGGATCAAAACATAAAAAAACTTTGGATGGATTCTATTCCAGTCACAATCACGGATCAAAACATACCACCGAAACCATATATCGCTTTTATAGATGTTCTTATAAATCACTCATTAATACAGTTTTTACGTTGACAGCGAGATTCGAATGCACCATCTTTTGTGAACGAGTGATTTGTTTTTATTAACTAAATCAACTTATGTTGGCAAAGAGGGTAGTATTTCAATCAATGTATTATTTCTATTTATTGTTCAAAGGGTATACGACTACCCCGCACATATAGTTACATGGATATATACAAGACTGTGTAATTGGCACGGTAGAAAAAAGCAATGAGTACATCTTTAATCTATAAACATATTCAGCGGATGTTTCCAGGGAGAGATATGATTGACTCTTCAATGGTAAGGGAGTCAGATCCCTAAAAAGGGATTTTTGTCATTTAAGCGTATTAGCTGTTTTGGTATTAAAGTAACATCTACCAAGTAGCATCCCATCGCTTGCTATATATAGTAATTAACGAAGGTCATGTTCTGCTTCAACCACGTATCAGCTTAATGAAAAAAAAAAACCATAGCTTTTCTGAAATGACACTCTTCCCACTTCCCTTCCTCTGCTTCGTTCATTTTTTCCTTTTCTTTTTTTGTTACTTTTCTCTCTATCAACTTTGCCCTTCTATTTTCTTTTTATTTTTTTCCTTGGGTATTTATTGAAGTAAATGAGCAAATATTAGAACAATTTTGTATCCATATCTAGGATAATTAGATGTAAAAAAACATGAATTTGTACATAAAACGTGGTTTGAGGTCAAGTAATGTGTGGTGAGATAGATGTAAACCCTAAAATGGAATATAGTTAGATCAGATAACACATAAGAAAACTAATTGGAATATGACCATTCAATATGTAGTTTTTTTTTTTTGGGTTTTGGAGGGTGGTTTGGATGTTTGTCGCGGTGAAAATATGGTGTTTGTTGATGAGATAAAAAGCCCACCATGTGTCACATCTATTTTAGAGGATGTTTTACTTTTCATCAATTTGGTTAGTATTTTTAAAATAATTAAAGTTAGTAAGAATGATGTAATGTGTGCCCATAAACTTCCAGCTTCAGCTAGTACTATCTAATTTTTCAGTGAATTTATGTCTTTGTTTCAAGAAAAAAGAAGAAGTGAAAAAAAAAGATAGACTGTAATTTTTCTCCCTTGTTTGATTGCAATAATTGGTGAAAAGGATACCCAATAATGATAATGAACTCATCCATGTTGGGGTCTTTAAACAGACGAACACTTTTCACATGAATAATTCGTGGGTGGTTCTGGATTCATATGATCTCAAAGAAGTTAATTTTGGAAGCTTCATGACTTCGAACATCACCCCCCCCCCCCAACAAAAAAAACAAATCCAGATTAATGCAGGACCCTTGATTGGTCTAACATGATTACTCCAGGCATGCGTTTGGTAAAATATTGTTTGGATTGTAATTTTTCAATAAAATATATTTATATTTTTTGTAAATATACTTGTCAATGATTTTTTATTTAACATACATTGAATCATTATAATGTATATTTTTCTACGAAAGTTTCAAAAAATAAGCAATCCAAACTCGTTCAAAATTGTCCCTTAGAGTGGCTCGGATGGTCTAGTAATAGCGTCTTTAGGTCCCAAAATAGCGTGCTCGAATCAGCTCTCTATCGATTATGTATTTTTAGGAGATGGGATGTACAAGCGCAGAAAGATTAATTCAGCAAAACTGAAATATTTCCTGTATTAAAAAAAAAAAAAAACTCCCTCGAAACTCCATTTGGCCAGTGACAACGAGGCCACGCACTATTCTAGCTTTTCAAACTACAAACTTGACCGAGTCAGAACCAAGATATGCACCTCTACAGTTAGGTTTTGTACTTGAAATCTTGAACTCATGTCTGGTCATTTGCTGTTTATTTGACCATACGTGTCTTTAAATGCTCAAATTACTGCCAACATTAGGATTAACATTTGTGTGGTAGGTAGCATAAGTGACATGACAAATACTTTTAAGTTCACTATTCTCTTGTATTTTAGCCAGGGGACAGTTGTAGTTAATAGAGGGATTAAGAAGGACACATGAGCTAGCTCCTAGGGGGAGCTGTGAAAGGAAAGGGGCAAGATGTACTTGTGCTAAGATTAGACTAATTTGACTTCTTTAAAGCCAGCCAATAGTACCATCCGACATTTTCCCATAGTATTAGTGATCAAATAGTGCTGGTTCTATATTCTAGGTACGGAAGTGCTGAAATCATGGCATAATATTCATAAGTAGTAGTAGTATTAATATTTTCCTATTAGTCCTCGTTAAAGATAGTGTAGCACCATAGCAATTGATCATGTGCATGGATGGGACTTGTTGGAGTAATTGATTTGAGATTGCTACACACGAACGCCCATGTGTCTTTGTATATGTGGCTGGGGAAGGAGGGGAGAGTTGCATGGCTGTAGAAAGCTCATGGGAGAAGAAGTGGTTAGGTGCTTTCACTTCTTCAATTTTGATTGGGTAAATGCTTCGTGATTTCAAAACGTATAACATGAAACTTCAAACTTTGAATTAAATTATAAAGGTGACGGAATCCGTTAAACTTAATGGAAATGATTTATTGGAAGCTAAAACAAAAATTTTATACCTAACTTTTAACAAATATACATATTCTACCCCTTAACCCTCAATTCTCGCTATCTAGAGAATAAAACAAATGATTTTTTTGAGCTGTCTTTTGCTTAATTATATCGAGGCATTTTGGTCATTTCGTTAATTTCCGTTAAATTTAACAGATTTCGTCACCTTTACAATTTAGTTCAAAATATGGGATGTCGTGTTGTACGTTTTGAAATTAGGAGGAGCTTTTCTATATATTATAGATTTACCACCGAGAACTTTTTGTTTTTTACCCATTTTGATTTTATAAATATAAAGTAATTACAAAAGGGTTGATTGAAATTCAAAAGGTCATTAATGTTAAGGAGTTGGTTTCTAGAGTACCTCAAAACCAATGACTATTGGTAGTATTATACAAAATGTAATTTTGAAAGACACGGATTTTGTGACAATTTGAATTAAATAATCAAGTGAGTATTTAATACATGAGAAATATGAAGATTACAGACGCTATAACTTTGAGAGTTAGAGACATCTACAAATTTTTGAGTAGTACTTAAGGTAACATACACTATAGATTATAGTCACCTGCTACGGTAAGTGCGTTTTGAAACTCTAATATATCACAAAAAACACTTCCTTAATTTTATTTTTTTTTTATCTATAGTGAAACCCCTTCCTTTCTGACACTCTAGATCTCTCTCGTCTCCTCCACACCATTCACCGTCCACAATCTCCCTCCTCTTGCATCCAACTTTGCCCTTCTTCCCAGGCTAACCTCTGTCTATCTAAGTAATTTAATCTTTACAAACCATATATAGGGATTAATTGCAAAAGACTTACTACTTGAATACCACCCAATTTTCAAAAAAAGAAAAAGAAAAAAGGGTTAGCAAAGAGAATTACAAATAACTACTACATGGCAACCTCCATCCAAATCCAAAAACCATGTTGCCTATTGATGTAATATTGGGGGAGAAATTCCTATCAATCCACAAAATTTTGATCTTAGTCTCAAGTTTCTAATAATTGAAGGTATCCACCATTCACCACAAATCAGTACCAATCATAGATTAATGACAACGATTTCTCTCATAATTTCACTATGCATTTCAAATTAATGTCACATGCACAAAGAATATAAGAATGATAGTCTAAATTATTAAAGTCCCACATTTAATCATTTGAAAATGAAAATGAAAAAGAATAAGGGGATGCAAGTAAGTAGTGGGATGAGTGAGAAGAAATATAGGTAGAGAAAGGATTAAAGAAGATAAAGAAAAGATGAGGGAGGCAGATAAAACTTATCGATAAGGGACAGCGAGTTCTGCAGAAACATTAGAAAATTGTGAAGTTGGACTTTGGAGATTAGCAAGAGGGGAGGAAAAAAATTAAGGAAGTTTTTGATAGGATTAAACATTGTCTGGATCAGCAAGTTACTGATTTGCTTGGAAATCATTTTGTGGCTCAAACTTGTCCGTGACTTTGAAGAATGTTACGGACTGTGATGTAGTTATTTTCCTAAATTTTTATATGATCTCAATCTAATTCATTCCTAAATCATAGATATGCTCTTCCAATTTCTCAAAATCTCAAACATTTACAATGTGGTTGTGATTTTGTTTGTGATGTAACTATTACCTTTTAAAAATATTTAGAAATAAGTTGATCGGGTGACAGTCTAATAGATAAAATTGTATGTTTTTAAAAGAAAAAATCATTCAAAATGTCTATCACATTTTGCCAAATGAAATTTTTCATCATTCACTTTTAAATAGTAACTTTTTGACCCTTACAGAATTAAGTCAACAAAATTTAGTCCCAACCTAATTTTTGGATCAGTTTTTACCTAAATTCATTGCATGACTCACACGAGTTTAATTTTTTTTAGGGGTAGAAAGGTTAGATCACATTTATAGTTAAACAAATCATCCAATCCATATTTATTTTTGCGCCTAAAAAAGTAGGATCTAATCCAATCCATATTGATTTTTTCCTAAAAAAGTAGGATCTAATCCGATCCATATTGATTTTTTCCTAAAAAAGATGAAGTCTGGCCCAATCTATATATATATATATATATATATATATATATATATATATATATATATATATATATATATATTTTTCACAAAAAAAGTGAAATCGGACATTTTTGTACATAAAAAATGAATGTATGTGGGTTATGTGGTGATTTCTAGCTAAAATAATGGTCAAAAACCTAGGTAAGGGCCAAATTTTATTAATTTAAATTTGTGAGGAACGTAAAGTTAACATTTTAAAGGTGAAGAATGAAAAAAATTCATTTAATGAAATGTGAATGATGTTTTCAATGATATTTTCTTTTTAAAATTTATAGACAAGGTAAAAAGGTGAATTGAAAAAGTAGTTTTAAAGGACACTAAAATAAAGTCTTATACATGTGAACTAAAGTAGACTTTGAAGTTGCAAATAAGCAAACCAAAGATTGTATGATACAGTAGTAACTAAGGAGAATTAGTAAATAATTTTATGGGGAACAAAGTGCTCCTCCTATAATTAGTTGATTGTAATTTGTAAGTAACAAGAAGAGCCCCGTAGAGTGCAAGGATGAACCCTAGAGATGGAAGCTAAGCCCTTGACAGGCAAAAGGTTGAAGGAAAGATCATGTAAGATGGGACTTGTGTGTATGATAGGTACAGAATAGTAGTAGTACGTGCATAAAACTGCATGTGTGAGTGTACATGGGGATGGGAGGGTATGGGTAGTCTAGCAGGAGGGGTAGTAGTACTAGCAGACGTATGGATGATAGAACTCATAGAAGAGATGATGGTTATGGTCCTCATGGTGGTGGGGGACGGGGGGGTAGGCGAGGGGAAGGGGGTGTAGTGACATGAAGTGAAAGGGACGGTTTTAAAGGTAGGGGGATATCCCGACAGGAGCACGCCTTACGAAGACAAGATGGTAAAAGCAAAGGTGGCATTTATTTCGGGTTGTCCCTCTGACGCTGCTCAGTGCTGCTGCTGGGCTGTGATAGCTGCTCTCCTTCCTTCTTCCCTCTTCCACAACAGTTGCAATGCTATACTTCTCTCTCTGTTTCTCTCTCTCTCTCTCATTTTTATCGATATAGTACTCCATTTGAATAGTTAGTATGATAGTAGTAGTTGTGCACATCCGCATAGGAGGAGGAGAAACATTGAACATTACAACCCCATGCAAAAAACAAGAACAAATAAAAGAAAAGAAAGATTTGGCGATTTGGCCTACTCAATGCAAATATGCAAATCCCCTCCTCTGCAGCATTTATGGGACAGTGCCAACACCATGAACGAACCTCCCCTTATTTACTCTCTCTCTCCTCATTCCTCCTCTTCTTCTTCTTCTCAATACGAAGAAGAAGTAGTATTGATCAGTAGTATTGACTACTGAGTACTGACTAAACCTATCTCTCTCTCTCTTTCTTTTAACACCAATGCGTGAAATGAAATGAATATTCAGGGCTTGACTATTCCTTTCCTTTCTTACTCTTTTCTTTTCCATTCTTTCTTGGAGTTTGGCACGCACGCTTTCCTACAATGACTTCTTAGAAAGAGAAAGATAGAGAGATATAAAAGCAATAGAGGGGGGATGGTAATTGCCAATTGGTAAGGAAAGAAGAAGAAAACAACACATCAGGAACATCTCTTACATCTCTTCTTACAACTCCCTTTCATTTCTTATTCCTCAATTAATTACATCCCTTTTGTCCCCCCTTCTTTTTGAAAGTCTTGCACCAACTTACCCTCATCAGTCCTCTCTGCCTCTTTAAAATGTTTAACTACTGACTGCATTATACCATGCAATGCATCACCTTGTCATACCCTGTACTGCTACACAATGCCGGTACTAGTGTACCGCGGACACCATTGCAGCAGCTGGCTGCAATATTTGACTTGGAGAGTTTCGTATTTTGTTGCCGTGATAGGTCAATAACATGTTACATGAGCCTAATTTCTTTCTTTCTAGGAGAAAATATTAGGTGTTTATGTGTATCACTGCATCAACTAATTCTTTGATACTGTACCTAATTCTGACATCTCATGTAGTATATAAGATATACATCTCTTGGAAAGTGGGGGCTTGATAAATGCTACTAATTTGTAGCTTAAACTTGTATCGTTTGGCCTGAATTCAGATTCCAAATATGTTATTGAACCCTTCACTTGGGGACATTTAGGGTTCTAAGCAGCTACTTATTTAAATAATTGACTGATTAAAGTTTTGAGTGCCACATTATTTTGCTTTACATGTGACTAATAGTGCGTTTGGGAGAAGAGATTTGATCAGAAAAGAAAAGAAAGTAACCGAGGGAATTGATTTTCCACCCTTTGGGAGATTTTTTATGTTAGAAAAAAAAAAAAAAAAACGGGTTGATTTGATCAGATTCATTTTGAAGCTACAGTAGAGAAAAGCTTTCTGCCCATTTTGGCCTGATTTGGAAGGAAAGTGGAAAAGTGGCTACAAAATTTTTTCAAAATGCCAATTATGTCCTTAAATGGTTATTGAACAAATTTTTAATGACATATATATCCAAAATCTTTTCACTTCTTTCTTTAAACTCCCAAACAACATCAAAATCTCTTCCTTTCTTTTCTTTCATAACTTAAGGTTTCTTTTCTTTTCTTTTCTATCCTAAACTCCCAAACTAAACATAAGAGTTTTCTTTTTGATCAAGTTGCAATTCTTTGTATCATCAATTGACAAGAACAGTGCAGAAAAATATAGCCTATTAACAGAACTTTTCTTTGTTTGGATAGTGTATTATTTGAAATATTATTTGGAATAATTACTGTAGCACTTTTTGTGATGTGATGTATGTAAGATAAAAAGGTGATTGGGAATATAAAAAGGTAGGTTGGGAAATGTGTTTGTGATGCAAGTGAAATATTATTTGGAATGATTTTGGTATCCAAACACGTACTGCAATGCATATATAGCAATGACATTCTATAATTCAAATTAAATACTTAGAAATCTAAAAATTTTCCTTTTTATTTTGTAAGTCTCAAAATTTCCTTAGTTTTTATAATGCTTTTTCTGTTGAGATTTCATAATCCTCGAGCAGCATTTATAATTCGAGAAAGGATCGTAATAATTTTTTTCTATATGCAAAGTGTTTAATTATGCCATTTTACATGTCACTCCAAGAAAAGTTGTTTTCTAGGATATATTTTCTTTTTTTTTCCCTCTCTTGCATGAGATAGTCATATATTTATATCTCCATTTTTTATGATATCTCTAAGGATTAAGCCTTTTCTACCATTTTTATAATATCTTTAAGGATTAAACTTTTTTTACACTAACAATGTATGTACTAACTAGTTTAGATGCATTACAAATAATCTCAATTTAAATTTCAACATCAAATTGAGATTAATTCTATCTCGAATTTAACCCTTAGGTTCTTCCATTTTGATCGAGCTCCTTAACTCGTGACCTAGAGTAAAACGAGTCAATTAAAGAACGAAAGCGAACGAGTGAATGTTACGCAAAAGCCATGGCCTTACCCACATCAGGCATTGGGCTTAGTGTTGGGAAAGTCCAAACTCTGTAGAAGCCCGTAAATGATACGCACATGTTTCCCAAACGATCCATTTTGGGGTCCTCAAGTATCAGCTCATGCAAATTGATTATCTTCGGGCCCAATTTATTAAAAAAATATTACTCTTAGTTGGAAAAACTTCGATTGTCCAACTAACGGGACCGGTCTTTCCACTTGTCCTATTACATTTTCATCGTAACCAAAATTTCTATTCATAGGATTTACAAATACTTTTCAAAAAAAGGGATCCCCAAATGATTGAAGAAAATGAACTTACAGAATATATGAAAATTACATAATTGATTGCTGATTGACAATCTTAATTGATTTTGGTGTGTATCATTTTTTTTAAAATATAAGTGATTCTGTATATATTCTTAATTATTGCTTCTTTATTCTCAATTTGGTGTATGCCTATAAATGGAAAATAGAAATGTTACGGACGCTCTAATTTTTACAAACAACTCTTTCTCTTTTTTTAACACAGGAAGTATCCCAATTTTGCCAGACTAATCTCCCTGCGCCTACACAAGCGGTAGAGAGGTGATTCAAACACACGACCTCGGGACCTAACTAGGCTACCCCGAAACCATCCGAGCCTAAATTTTTAAGAATTTTTCTAACGGAATACTCATTAACACATCTAAATCATGCATAACTTACCATGTTAATACAAATAATCACAATTAATGTACCCCTCCCGTATTTAGACACCTGTTCGAATTAGCTACACTTTTTTTTAAAAACCTAGGGGTGTGTTTGGATCCCTTGTTTTTGGGGTTGTTTTTGAAAAACTGTTTTTCACATTCCAAATGCTACAGTAAATGTGTATTTCTAAAACAACTCCAAAAACACCATATCCAAATATTATATCAAAAACAACTACATATGTATATTTCAATTTGTACATTTCAATTATGTATATTATATATATAAATATATATTATATTATATTAATATAAATTGAAATATACAAATTGAAAATTATATATATTATATATTATATAAATATTTATATAAATTAATATTATACATAATATAATATAATATACATAATATGTAATATTGTATACATAAATGTGTAAATATTTATACATATTATATTATGTACATTATATTATAATATATACATTATTAATGTATAATATTATTATGTACATTATTGTGTATAATAATGTATAATAGTGTTACGTATAATATATAATAGACATAATATGTAATAATGTAATAATGTATATTATATATAACATATTATATTATGTATATTATATTATATATATACAATATTATGTATATTATACAAATTGAAAATTATAAATTATAAATTTAAATATTATATATTATATGAATATTTATATAATGAAATATACAATAAATATTACAAATTGAAATATTATATAAACACCATATTTATAATATTATAATATTTACAATTAATATTAATGTATATTATATATTTTAAATATTTATTTATTTATTTATACATATTATAAATATTTTTATATAGTTATATGAATATTATATATTATATAAATTATATATAATATAACATATATTATATATTATATATATTATACATTTATATAAATGTTCATTTATACATAATATATATTAATGTATATTTATTTATAATATACATTTATATTATGTATTATATATAATATAATGCTTTTATAATACATTTATACATTTCTATTAATATACATAATATTAATTTTATATTTATACATAATATTAATACATTTTGTACATTTATATTAATTATATTAATACATTTATACTTAATACTAATATATATTAATAAAATTATAATTTATACATTTATATAATATTCATTTGTAATTTATACATTTATAATAATATAGACTTATACGTTTATAAATATATTTATATTATGTATTATATATAATATAATACATTTATATATTTTATATAAATACATAAATATATTTATTTATAAATATTTATAAATGTATTATAAATGCATAAATGTATATTTATATAAAAATATAAAAAATTATAATTTATACATTTATATAATATTCATTTGTAATTTATACATTTATAATAATATAGACTTATACGTTTATAAATATATTTATATTATGTATTATATATAATATAATACATTTATATATTTTATATAAATACATAAATATATTTATTTATAAATATTTATAAATGTATTATAAATGCATAAACGTATATTTATATAAAAATATAAAAATTATAATTTATAATTTATAATTTATACATTTATATAATATTCATTTATAATTTATACATTTACAATAATATACACTTATACATTTATAAATACATTTATATTATGTATTATATATAATATAATAAATTTATAATACATTTATATATTTTATATAAATATATTTATTTATAAATGTATTATAAATGCATAAATGTATATTTATATAAAAATATAAAAATTATAAATTATAAATTGTAATTTATACATTTATATAATATTCATTTATAATTTATACATTTATAATAATATACACTTATATATTTATAAATATATGTATATTATGTATTATATATAATATAATACATTTATAATACATTTATATATTTTTTAGCAAATATATAAATATATTTATTTATAAATATTTATAAATGTATTATAAATTATAAAAATATCCAAAAATATGTTTTAAAAATACCTCTAAAAATAATCCAAAAAACATCTACAGTAAAAGTTTTTCATATAGTTTTTGAAAAACAACTCCAAAAACAACTAATCCAAACGGAGTTGTATTTCAAAAACGAAATGCTACAGTGCTGTTTTTAAAAAACAACCCCAAAAACAGCTAATCCAAACGGAGCCTAGGATTTTTCTAACAGGTGCCTTATGTACACTCGTTAACACACCTACATTCCACCTAACATACCATCTATATACACACACATTACTTTCTCCTACATTTGTACACTTTCCCCTAATTAATCCCCTTGCATTTATACATTTTTTCTAATTAATCTTATATTTCTAAAAATTTAACACCTAAAATAATCTTAACGAGTGCCTATAGGACACCTGTTGGACAAACCAAAAAATCTAACACGTGAAAACCCTCTTAATGGGAGTCTTAAATTGAATTTTTAAATCTTTTATTATCCTATATACTAGTATCTCCATATTCCTATACTTTAGGCATTTTCACCCCTTAAATTTTAGATACTTTCGCGAGTATTTAATATCCCATGCAATAAAAGTGATGAAAGTTATGTGATGCTACTAGAATCCCCTATATATAAAAAAATTAATAACTGAACTGCGTCTTAATGGGCATTCATTAAAAAGATCTATAAGAATTAGTCCCTTAACAATCTCTCATTATCATTGTCGTTGGTCTACCTAATTTAACGTTCAAGCATGCTTGATTAATTTGCAGTTTAATCTCGTATCTGATTAATTAATTGCATAACTGTTAGAGGTCAACTCGTTTAATTCTGTGCATTGATAGCCAATCCCGCACCAAACATGAGAAATATTCCTTAATCCGGGTCCAATTTGTTTGCTACAGCTAATCCTCTGTCTTAAACCAAGTTAAGGTCTTAAACTCTTAAGCATGCATGAAGAGGAAAAAGCGGAAATAGAACATCCTCTATTAGCTAAAAGCGTGTCACTTAATTTATTTTCTCTCATAGATGAAATTTATAGTGGCATATCGTGACTCGCAGCAGTGATCAAAATCGAATCTATCCAAATTCTTTTCTTACCGAAAAGGACGAAAAAAAGAATTCAACAAAAACTTATACTTGCCTGCTTCATTGTAAATGGGGTATACTACCTTTTTCGCTTCCCAGACAATCA
Organism: Coffea arabica; assembly: GCF_036785885.1. Classification (NCBI taxonomy): domain Eukaryota; kingdom Viridiplantae; phylum Streptophyta; class Magnoliopsida; order Gentianales; family Rubiaceae; genus Coffea; species Coffea arabica. Next base: position 36,431,862 of record NC_092327.1, read on the forward strand.
CTTCTTAGGGTCCAAAAGATAGGTGTCTCAGTTTGTTTGTTTGGATAGGAGTTTATTTGGATGATTTATTTAAAATAATTACTGTAACACTTTTTGTGATGTGATGTATGTGTGATAAAAAGATGATTGAAATTTGTGAAGCAAATTATTTTATCTCAAATCATCTCTTCCCAAACAAATAATATTTGAAACCTCCTTATCATTTCTTTATGGGTTTTTTTAATAGTTGCCCTACGACACTCGTTAACGCACCTAACATTCACCAACCTACCATATTTATACATATACTAACAATTATTATTCTCCCATGCATTTATATACTTTCTCTATTTAATCTTACCTATCCTCCCTTTTATTTATTTACTTTTTCTAATTAATCTTACATTTCTAAAAATATGATACCTGAAATATATTTTAACGTGTGTTCTATGAGCGCCTGTTAAACAGACTCCTTCTTCATTGTAGGACTATTTTTGTCTGGCACATATCAAATTACTATAATATATTTTTTTGGCAAAAAATCGAGAAAATAGCAGTCCAAATGGGAGGGTGACTAATCTAAAAAGTAAAAACGTTAATTGACTTTACCAAGGAGTACCCTAAAAAAAAAAACTTTATCAAGGAGTTGGATACTTTCACGTGCTTTGACATTCTCAAGTTTGAGATCAGAGACAGAGAAGTAAGTAAGTACTTGTAAACTTCCCCAGATGCCTCTGAAATGGTTGTGTTTGGATTGCATTTTCCGTGATTTTTCATGAAAAAATTACTGTAACGATTTGATGTATGTGAGGAAAAAAGATAATAGGGAAATGTGATCACGGAAAAGACGTAATTTTTCGACGGAAACGAACAATCCAAACAAGGCCGAGGCCACAGCCGGTGGGATAATTGTGCACTAGAATGAATTTTCCGTATTGATCTACTAGGAAATAATTGAATTAACAGCTATATTAATTTCACGGGATACATTTATTTCTTGGGTTTAGTGATATGGCAGACATGATGACAGGTTTCACGGTCAAGATTGTTCAGTTGCTGTTCATCAATAGAGATATTTTAACCTTATATATGATAAAACATTACTTGGATTCCTAGTTTTATTTTTGTATAAAGTTTCAAATTGGACAACTTTTTTTTTAGCCTGTCTAAATAGGCACAGACACTCGTTAAAATGTATTTTAAGTATTGAATTTTTAAGAAAGTAAAAGTAATTAAGAAAGGTGTATAATTATGTGAAAAGGTAATAATTGTTAATTTATATATATACATAATAGTCTGGACCAAATTTAGACGTGTTAATGAGGATTCATTAGACACTTGTTAGAAAAATTATTTTTTTTAATATGAGATTAGAGTTACTCCATAATAGAGAATCAATACAAATAAATTACAACTCAATAATGTCCATCTCAATACATCTAAGAGTCTGGTTGATAACTCTACTTAATGCCGAAAATAATTCGTTCAAATCTTTTTTGAATTCAATATATTTGATAATAAAAATGTCTTAATATTTCATATATTAAGCACTACTTAATTTGTGTACAAAATTTTAATTGAAAATTTTATTGAATTTTCTGAATTGACTACACGCACTACACTTCTTAATTATACACGAGTTTTCTCTAAATTGTTTCATTATTTTCTCTCATACACACACACGCACACACTTCTTTCGCTCCAAATACACGCATTCATCAACTTAATACTTTCAGCGTTTAATTTTCAGATTTTAAAATTCAAATTTCACAATTCAGTTTTATCCAACTAAAATGTTAAGTAGAAACAAGTAACCACGTATAAGTTGTTTTTTAGATACATAATGGTTGGGAGATCAAAACAATATAATTTATTGTTAGGATTTCCATATGTAGTTCAATCAAAAATAGATGAATGAGTGGATGAATAAATGAGAAAAGGAGAGTAGCTGGTCAAAATTGAAACCAGAACCTAAAAATATGCAAAATGTGACCAAATAAAGGGCGTGGCTAAAAAATTCAAAAACAATCTGAATCTCCGTTCCACACATCCGCTCCATCAACTATAACACCACTTTCTTGCATTTTTAGTTGAAAACCTTCCTAGAAACTCCCATTCATTTGATTAAACATTCTACTATTACATATATATATATATATATATATGTGTGTGTGTGTGTGTGTGACTAGTGTAGCTGTAAACTGGTCGTGAAGGTTTCGCTATCATTCCAGCTTTCAAGTCCCTTTCTCAAACCATCAAAATCCATTGGAACACCATGAGGTAACCAACAAATCAGAGGCGATTTTCATTTCTCTAACCAGTTTCCTAGTCAACTTTCTCATCTAAGATTCCTTCTTTCTTTTCTCATCCCTGTTCCCAATTTTACGCCAAACACAAACCATAGATGATGCTATAAGGGTTACATGTATAAGTAATAGCAGTAGAGTTTTTTGAGTTTTGTGACCACCTACGCGGCTCTAGCTTTAGCTGGAAGAATTCATTTTCCAGTTGGCCGTATACATTTCAATTCCCTTCCAGCTATAGATTCAAACGGAAACTTCTTTTTTTTTTTTTTTTCTCTTCTGATTCATCAATAATAGCAATCTTTGCACTGCTTTTCAACATTTCCAAATTCGATGATTCCACTTTCCCTGTATTCTTGACCATTTATGATCAGGCAATTCATGATTTCCTCCCTCCTCGTGTAAACATAATACACAAGAATCAATCTCTATTACTCGAGAAATCAAAATGCATAACCACTGGGGAGGATCGTTGGAGATAAGTACGACGGATTCAGCCACAGAAGATGAAAAGAGCAGGAACATGGAATGGGACAGGGCTTCCGTCTCATACCAACACTATCAACACTTGGACGAGACACAACAAAGTTGGCTGTTGGGGCCGCCGGAGAGGAAGAAGAAGAAGTACGTCGACTTGGGCTGCGTCGTTTGCAGCACAAAAGCCCTGAAATGGACCGTTTATGGAATCTTGATTGCGTTCTTTGTGATTGGTTTGCCGGTCATGATAGTCAAGCTGGTGCCTAAGCATAAACATCATCCTTCCCCTCCTGATAATTACACACTCGCACTCCACAAGGCCCTCCTCTTCTTCAACGCCCAAAAATGTACGTATAACTCCTTTTTTTTTTTTCATTTTCCATAATGAATCATTTTTTTTTCTTCTTATCTTTATATATATTGCTGTTTCTTCTCTTTTGATCAAGTCAAAATGTCCATTCTTTTTTCCCATTGGGTATTAAAATTCTTCTATTCTCTACATTTTAAGCCACAAGACAAGAGGTGCACTCGAATAGCTAGTTCTCTATTTAAAAAAAAGTTTATATTTTGTAAGTTAAATTTTAAGCAAGTAAAGAGGATAAATATTATTAATTGCACCTCCCTTTTTATTATTTTGTCATATGTTTTTTCTATTTATTAGACTATATAATAAAATAAACAGTAGAAATGCGATTAACAAAAAAAGTGGATTACTATTAATATTTTTCATTAAGAAGTAGAATATAACTATTGAATTTTATGACAAGTCCACCTCTATTTTGTGAACTTGGAGCACAGAATATAAAAAAGCCTACCTATTTAGTTAATCGCCCTTCTTCTTTGAGTTTATGTGTGTTTTTGACTTGCATGGATGAGTTTTGAATTTGGAGAATTTGATACGTTGAGTATGGAAGCTAGCTGTACATGGATTGGAAGAGAGAGAGTAAAAATTGAAAAAATGCATAGAGAAAAATGGGAACTGAAGGGACTAAGTTGGCTGACTAGTTTACGCGTTAAAATTGGTCATACAGTGGTTTGTTATAGCAATCCGCGGAGTTTGATCAGGCGGCATGATAGTCCATGGTTATGGAATCCACCTTCTGTATTTAGGGAAAGAGTAGATTCACACTCTTCATATTTGTGAGTAAAACTGTCATAGAAAATTTACCCTGTGAATATAAGTGTGTTACAGAAAATTTACGCTTTATATTAGGATTAATCATTTTTACATTGACAGTGTATACACTGTTTGTTAGTATTGAATGAATCATAATTATGTAAATTTAAAATTTAATTTTTATACAGGTGTCATGAATTCAACGTGTTAACAGTATATATATGACTTATTCTTTATTTTATATACTACTGATTCACAATGTAGAATTAGATTGTTTGTGGGATGATAAATGAACCCTTTTAGCATTATCTTGACCAAGTCAAATTCTATGTTAAAAGATGGTTTTCCATCAATCATGTATTAACTTCACATATAGTTTATCAAAAGCAAAACTAGTATAGTGTCACCATTACACAGACTAAGACGTATTCTTTTTGCCAATGAAAGTGAAGGACGAGAAGACTTTTTGTTGTTTTTGTTAGTAATGGTTGGGACTAGTAGTAGTATACTTTTAGTAAGTAAAATCAGTTGTCAAGTATCATGCGTTCCCAAATGTTAATGTCATGATTGGTCAAATTTTAAACCTTGAAAAAATATTTAACATCATATGTAAGTTTCAAGTAGTATTTAGTTATTCATCTATAGACGTCGAAACGATTGCACTATCAACTATTCCTGTTATTAATTCATCAATAGTCAAGTCTCACCTCTATTTTCACACACACACACATTTTATATACATATATATATATATATATATGTCTCATATTTTTAAAATATTTTTTTTAAAAAGTAAAGGGTAAGGGAGAAGGAAAGGAAAAGGTCCACATTTTCATTTTGGTAACAAGGACGGCTTAGCTTCGTTTGAATTAACTGTTTCTAGGGATGTTTTTAAAAAATTTTACTGCAACAGTGTATATGAAAAATTTTTACTATAAAATTTTTTTGAAATATTTGATATATTGTATGAATGAAATATTTTTTAAATTATTATATATTACTATTGCATTGTACTTGAAGAAAAACTTGTTTTTGAAAAAATGGCTAATCTAAACCGAGCTGGAGCTCTAATTGAAGATGCAACAGCAACTACGAAGCTACACTAGAAAATGGACTATTTCAATACCGGGTTTAATTGGACCTTATAAATTAAAATAAAATTGTAGTATTAAACAAATGACTGTGAAGTCGTTGCTTGGCTCGAGGGTTATGATGACTGGCGAGTGACGACTTTGACTATCCAGCTATAATAGGTAAGTTCTAACCTTATAAGCCGCCAATAATCCCGGCTTTGCTCCTTGGAAAAAGTACACTATTAAGAGAGAGAAAGAGAATGTTCATGCATGTTTACATGTTCTTTATAGTTGACATGTTTCATGGGCTGCTTTTGTAGCTTTGCTGGCTTTTGTTTCTCCATGTGAGCGTCTGTATAGGTTTGGTAGATTTTGTTGATTGAAAAGCTCACAAACTTCAAACTTCCCGTTCCACGTCGAAAGATCATGGAATAGTTACTCTGGATTTAAAGTCCACAGATGCCCTGTTCAATTACCAATTGGCTGAACAGAGTTGCTTTGTGGTTTCCCCTTAGATTGTCCTTTGGACCGTTCTTTGGTGACTCCCTGAATGTTAATCTAACTGTGTGCGTGTGTTCTTGACGTCTTGAGAGAAAAAAAAAAAAAAAAAGCTCACAAACTTCAAACCCATTAATCTAATTAAAATATACTTATAAAACGTTTTTATACCTTTAGTAATGAGCATATAGACTAAAGTCCTTCACATGATTTAATATGCTGGTTAAAATTTTCTAATGTACCAATGTAAGCCATTTGAAATACTCCTCTTTTTTTTGTTTTTGTTTAAAGTGATGGTTGAATCTAGGAATGAAATCCGTTCAAAGGGAGGCGTTTATAGTCGATTGAATTGCTATTTTTTAGACTTTTTATATATAAAAAAAATGTAATATAACGATTTGATGTATGTGAAGTAAAAAAGTGATTGTAAAATGTGTTTGCTAAGAACGTAAAAATTTCTTAAAGAAAAATTGCATTTCGAACCACACGGAGCACTATGATATTAAAAGAATCCAATATGCATATATTGATAAACATACATAAAGAATCCAAAATTCTCAAGATATTATTTAGAGAGGAAACAAGGAAGGGGACATCCAAATTCCCATCAACATGCAATTAATTGAATTTGGAATTCGTCAAACTAGTTTGGGATTAGCATTGGTGGACATTATAGTAAGGGACATTTGACTTTGGAGCTTGGAATAATAATAATGTATGCTAGTACTAGTAGTAGTATTTTAGTAAAGCCATTAGGTGAGCACTTCTTGAAGTCATGCTTCCCATATTGGCACGTCGCCTCCATCGACGTCCCTCTCATTTACTTGTTCTTCGTACCCCCCCAAAAAAAAAAAAAATACTACGATAAAATAAGATAAAATGAAGAGCCCACATCTCCTAATACTATTTACTACTAATTTTGAATTAGTATGAAAAAATTACACCAGTTCTTGACAAAAATTTACTGATCTTGCTCTTTTGTGGTCTTAGAAATTTCTTTCATTTAGATACCCAAAAAAATATGTTGATTTAACTTAGCCTCTTGCTTTCTTTTTAATTCGGTAATGCAGCTGGGAAATTGCCCAAGAACAATGGTATACCTTGGAGAGGAAATTCAGGATTGTCTGATGGATCAAAATTGACTGATGTTAAAGGAGGATTGGTGGGAGGATACTATGATGCTGGAGATAACATAAAGTTCCATTTTCCCATGTCATTTGCCATGACCATGTTAAGTTGGAGTGCTATTGAGTATGAACAAAAATATAGAGCAATTGGAGAGTATGATCATATCAGGGACCTTATCAAATGGGGCACTGATTACTTGCTCCTCACCTTCAACTCCACTGCAACTAGAATTGACAAAATCTACAGTCAGGTAATTAACTACTACCCCTCATCAAATCAAGAACTTATAGATTTATTGGATTAGTTACTTGGGACTGCAAATTAATTCAGTTGGGAACTAACTCAAAATTATCCTTTTGATGGCAAGGTGGGTGGGGCAAGATTGAATTCCACCACACCAGATGACCATTACTGTTGGGAGAGGCCAGAAGACATGGATTATACTCGAGATGTACAAATGGCAACTGGAGCTCCAGATCTTGGTTCTGAAATGGCAGCAGCATTAGCAGCAGCATCCATAGTTTTTCGCGACGACAATCTTTACTCCAGAAAGCTTGTTCAAGGTGCCACAACAGTGTTTAACTTTGCCAGGAGGTTTGGAGGAAGGGTTCCATATAGTCGAGGCAATCCTGTTATTGAGCCATTCTACAACTCCACCGGATTCTGGGATGATTACATGTGGGGTGCAGCCTGGATGTACTATGCTACAGGGAACCGTAGCTACATCTCATTTGCAACAGACTCGCGCTTGTCTAAGCATGTAAAAGCAGCCTTGATGATTCCAGATTTAAGTGTATTCAGTTGGGACAACAAGTTACCTGGTGCTATGCTGCTCCTGACCAGAATGAGAATGTTCTTGAACCCGGGCTATCCGTACGAGGAAATGCTGGGGAGCTATCACAACTTGACTGGTCTCACCATGTGTTCTTATCTTCAAACGTTCCATGTATTTAACTGGACTAAAGGTATTCTGAACTTTTTATTAGCCAGCTTCAGTTCTCTCATCTTCCCAATTCTCTCATCTTCCCAACTATCCCATCGGTGACAATATTTTTTCCTGTAAAATATATAGGGGGAATGATTCAGCTAAATCATGGGAGAGGACAGCCTCTGCAATATGTGGCCAACGCCGCCTTCTTGGCATCTGTTTTTGCTGATTATATGAATGCCACTAATGTTCCAGGGTGGTATTGTGGCTCTTCCTTCATGTCTCAGGATGTAATCCGCGAATTTGCTGCTTCTCAGGTTTGTTCATCCACCTATCTGTATTTGTTTCTATATTTCTCCTCACAACATCTGCATAACAAATGCTTAAAAATAGAAACAAATGATGCAAAAGATGAGTGATTATCTTTAATACGAGAAGAACTATCAGGCTAGCTAGCAACAATTTGCTGCAAAAGCCTTCTAAATTTCAAAGCTGAACGTTATTGCTATAATCTATGCTATCGAGCTCTCCTACCAGAGAATGATCAAGGCGTTCATAACACTTCTTTTTTTGGTTTTCCTTGCAAATACAGATGGACTACATTCTCGGCAAAAACCCCCTAAATATGAGCTATGTGGTTGGATATGGCAAGAAGTTCCCCAAACATGTACACCATCGTGGTGCATCAATACCACATGACAATGTAAAAACTTCATGTACCGGCGGATGGAAGTGGCGTGACAGCCGGAATCCAAATCCCAACACCATTACGGGTGCCATGGTTGGAGGGCCGGATAAGTTTGACAAGTTCCAGGATGTGCGTAAGAGCTACAGCTACACAGAGCCCACACTTGCAGGAAATGCAGGCTTAGTTGCTGCATTGGTGTCCCTGACAAGCACTGCTGGGAATGGAGTCGACAAAAACACAATTTTCTCCGCAGTTCCACCACTTTATCCAGCTACCCCACCACCACCCCCACCATGGAGGCCCTAAAAGATTAATGGAAACAGATGTTCTGCGTCACCTCAAATTTTCTTTTACTTGATAATGTCTTGGTTACTTATTGTACAAAAACGTTATGATACATCTGATACAATCATTTGACCGAGAACTTGCAGTGAACAAGAGCACAATAAACTGATTAAAGCTACCAGCATAAGTTTACTGCAATTGAGTAAATATGTTATTCAATGCTTACAGAGTCTGCTTCCTCCCCTCCCTCTCCCCACCGGGGAGGAAGAGAGACTTAGACCGAGCTTGGTACATTGACTCACAGATGATGATCAATGTACTATAACAACAAAATTCAGTTTAAGTGCCCACTTCGCTTAGTGATTCCACATTGCATTGTTTCGGTAGCTTTCGTACTGGACAGTGCATTGTAAACCAGAACATTCTTACAAGAGTAGATTAAGTTTGAGGGAATCAAGATAGAATTGAGCAGCGATGATTTGATACTTCTAACTGGATGTTTGTATCCTACTCTATTATGCCAACATCAAAATCGAACTAGCTGAAATCAACCGTAGTTGAAGCCATTATATTTTTATTCCAGGAATCCTTACAAATTAAAAGAATGGACCTGAAAAGATTACCAATTGAGGTTCATTTTCAACACTTTCCAAGGAATAAAATGTTGAGTGCTGCCTCATGCATTCAGATCTCACTTCCACGTACAGAATTCCCTATGCAATTACCATCAATTGGAAAATTTTAGCAGACTATTGCTTGTAGCAAGAACCTGGCTCTACAGGTGCCACGCGACCAGGTCCAGCCAATGGAGCAGCTGCAACTCCCCTTTGGTTCAACAGACACCTAAAATTTGCTAATCTTGCAGTAACTTCGCTTGAGTTCTTGGCTAAGTTGTCATAAGGTGTCCATAGTCTCTCTTCATTAGGAGGTAAGACAAAAGGTTAATGACAAAATATCAGCAAGATTTCCAAGATAGTGCCTTGTTATAAACTATGAGATTACCTGCTGCAGCTGCTGCTCGTGGCCATATAGTTTGTTCAATGTCTGACCCATCAATATGTTCTCCCCACAGGCATACTTCTCCCCCTATAACCAAAGCTTGTTCCTCAGGCTTTGTTATATTTGTAAGGGGCTCGTTTGAATAGAAACCTTCCCATGTTGCATCCAGATGGTCCAAGTACCACTTGTCCTGGTTACTAACAATGCACCGCAAACCAGCTGCCACTACTTTCTGAGCAACCCCGCCCCCAAGCCTGTCACAGAATTTGATTATGTCCACTTAAGTGAATCAAATTAATTGGTTAATGCTAGCACCTATTCTGCTCTTCTTGATTCTTCAATAGTTTTACAGGTGTAAGAAAAAAATAGGCAATTGAATGTGAAAATGATGGTTGATTCTTACCAGTTGTGTACCACCGTTTTTGGGTTCAACTTACTACCAAAATTGTTGAAGGTCTCTTCCCTGTAATTTCAAGTAAATTTAGACTGGATTGGACTCATCGGTAAAAGCTTTTCTTTAGTAGATGAGTTCATACCAGTTTATGATTTCATAACCATGGGATAGAGCTATTTGCTGTGCTTTCAAGACAAAATACTGGTAAGCTCCAGATTCATTAAGGCCTCGCTTTTTTAACCTGTCAACTCAGAGATAATTGTAATGTTCATGAGATGAATTGATCTCTATCAATAGTTTGTCAACTGAAACAACAAATGAGAGAGCTCAATCTTCTTGACAAGAAATATATAAATGCACAGTACAAAGCTGAAACTCTGTCACATCATCTGCCCAAACAAGACATAGATGGTTTCATGCTCCAGGAAAAACCAACAAAATCCTTCAAAAGAGGGTTAAGAAACTCAATGACAAAGACACAAAAGGAGAAACCAAAGGTTTAGAAGCATTACCAGTCACTAACATGAGGAGTAAAAGTCCAGCAACCTGCAATCCACATCAGTTGCATTTAGAAACCGAACTTTCATCGGAGAAAAGGGAATTAATTGGTTATTGAATTCATTCAACCAGCAGAGAATATCTAATTCACAGCAGAAGATTAGCATCTCGAAGCATGTAGCCTGATGAGGACAATAACTTGTACAACAATATGAGCATTAACCCAATGGAAAATCCAGAACTCACTCGTATCCACTTCATCACCCCCAAGGTGAACGAATCTGTACTTGAAGACCTTACTGAAATCTGCAATGAAGATTTTCAAATTGTTAAATTCCTTCTAGCCTTGGAAGAAAGTTAACATCATAAAGAGGTATTACCTGAGAGAATTGCATCTATAAGTTTGAAAGTAAAATCATTGCTAACATCAAGGGGCTGTGTGCAATTTTCTGACGGCCAAATTGAAGGATAACCAATACCCCTGGAAAATGAAAATTCATAGTTGTAAAGACTAAATTGCAGAAAAGCAGAAACAGAATGAAGAAAGAAGGCAACTGAGTGAAGTCTTAAATTTCAAAACAAGTCCCTAAATCATTGATAACACGCAAATGTTTCACCAAGAACATGTAAAATAAACTCCAGTTTCTTGAGCTTCGTGAACTAGGTCTAGGATTACCAATAAAACCCTCCACATCAAATTTAACCATATGCCCTCTATTGTGAAGATTAGATGTATCGATACCAAAAAGATGCTGAGCCTGCATGTTTCTCTGGTTTTACCTGCAGTAACTTTTCCAATGATCTTTCAACAAAAAGTCCAAAGCAAAAAAAAAAAAGTATGAAAATTTTAAATCTCTGTAGAATGAACAAGCACTCGAAACTAAAACTAGTCCAAAAAATTGAACTACTGCTTAGCTGTGGCATAGCAGGAATTATACAACTGGAATAACATCATCAGATAATTCTAAAAGACCTAAATAACGTGCTTGCTTATTTTTGAAATTCATCAAGTCCCATTAGCATGAAAAAGAAGATCATGAGTAAGTTGTAGCAGGGAAAGTGTTTTAAATTACCAAGACTCAGCATGCCCTGGCACATCAAGTTCAGCTAATACATGAATGCCTCGCCTTTGAGCATATCTGCAACATCAGAGCTCAGAAATTCAGAAAGATGAAGTAGTAAAAGATCTCACAAGACCTAAAAAGAAAACCAGGGAAGATATATAAGAATAACTTGCTTTACAATCTCAGCAGCTTCTGCCATAGTGTATCGTTCTGATCTAGAATAAGCACCATCCCACAATCTGGGATATGAAGGTATCTCAAGAGGAAAAGATTGCGTATCTACTATGTGCCAGTGCAGCACATTCTGCAGCACAGATAAGTACCATCAAATAGTATTAGTATCTGTTACTGACCAAATTATTTCTTCTGCAATCAACCTTCACATTCTTGGCAGCAGATGAGAGAGATGGTGTGTTTTTGAATTGCTATAATGAGACAAGGATACATTAGAATTTTCTTGTAAACATTTTCAGCTAAATATCTGGTTCCAAGGGGTACTGTGAAAGAACTTATGCATCCAACTCAAAACTATTTGGCTGTGAGTGGAGCAGTCTTTCTTATATCAAAGTCCTTGGGGATGTGGTACTTTGTCCCTCGCCGCCCCCTCTTACTCAACATTTGAGATAAATGAGAGCCTATGAAACTAAGGATACGGTTTATGATAATGATCGAGATAAAGAAACTAATAGGTCGACCCTTGGTTCGCACAGTCAAACTGAAATTGGTGTTTTACTTACCAACTTGGCATATGTCATAGAATCGATGACCTTCTTTATCACAGGCAATGGCAGAAAGTGCCTAGATGTGTCTGCAGAAGGTACCATTTAAGGCAGAAGATAAGCATTAGCATCTTGAACCATGATGTAGTGCTGAAATCCCGGAAAGAAACTAAAGCAATTATGAAAGTTTATGGATGATATCACTGCTTCAGATAACTTGATCAAATATGAAACTAAGCAATCAATGCAGAGTTCATGCTTGAGTACATGATCATGCTGAAAGAACCAACAAAAAGAAGAAACGTTAACTGAGGCATAATTACAACAACAGCAGGCACTCCATGGACCAACATCAAGCCACTACAAAATAGAAGGCAATCGTTGTACCTCCAGAAGAAGGTGGAGACATGGGCAATCCAAATGTTCCAATTAAAAGAGATAATAATTGTATTTGGACCAGCAGATTTCAATGGCAAGAATTTCCGACCACATTTGGGTCCTAAAAACTAGACTAATAATTTCCTGGAGGTCACCAAAATCTTACTGATCAATTCTCAGTTTGCCAAAGACCATCTTTAAAGTAGAAAACACTTTCATACCACTTAACAAGCTTAACTTGCTTGTCAATTCTTGGACAGAAAGGTTAAGATTGGGGGAAAAAGCATTACATTTCTACCTTTCTTCATCCCACGAAAACGTCAACCTGGGCTTCCTTTTCTTCAGATATTTTTTCAGAATGGACTTTAATATGCATTTAGGAACGTCTGAACCACCCACAGGTGTTCAGCTCCTCCCTACTTTACAATAGTTCCAAAGTGGCGATGTACTTGCTAGTGTGTGCTTGCATAAACAACATACTTCTTTTTCTTCTACTATGTGTTCCAACAAAGAAGAAGAAGAACAAAGAGCACATAGATGGATAATCATTTTATTTCTTTTAGTACAAAATGAAATGCCATTAAATAGCCGACTTAACCATGAACTGTAAGTCATCTCACCAATTAGAAGCCCTCGATAAGAAAACCTTGGTTGATCAAAAATGGTCCATGGAGCCTGATGAACTTCAATCACTCTGGTTTCAAATCCAAAATAGCAAAGTTGGCTGAATGTCTGTAGCAGAGTATTCCAAGTAAAAATTTTATGTCAGATAAGTTTGCTTCCTCCCCCCTCCCCCGGCCAACACCCCAAACAAAAAAAAGGGAAAAAGTCCTTTTTTAGCATCATGAGTGAAAAAAGGGTACCTGCAGTGCATGTAATGCCCCATAAACTGTTTGTGCCTGCATAAATACATAATATACAATTCACTATTTCTAAGGAAGAAAACTACAATCATGCTAAAATTCCACTGACTAGTCATATTTAAGCCTGAAAATCTGCAAATTTGTCATCTCATTTGAGCAAATAATCTTGTTTTCATTTTTTAAGCCTGCATTTGACGCAAAATTTTCTTGCAAAACCAGAATTCCATGCTATTGCGTCACCAACTTATGAGTGCAAGAGACTTCAGCGAAACTCACCTCAACATGTGCATAAATTGGATTACCATCAACGGGAACTGATAACCTGTACGTTTCATTGACTCCATGCTGCAACTGCATTCCAAACCATCCTATTTTAGTATCTAAGAACAGTGAAGTGAAAGAAAAACTAGAAGCAAATCACTCAATCTGCTGGACAAAACCTGCAGGAGAAGAGTTGCTTGCAATGAAGGATTTTATCATTTTATGGTAGATCAACACTGTGCTACACAATGTTAAGTTACAACGATTTTTGTTGTTTATATTGCACTCTGTAGTTCTTTTTTTCTTTCTTTTTTTTTTTAATGGATTTCACTCTATCCATCAGCCAAAGAGACAGAAAATATGCATTCTGGAAAATACTAGCAGCATGACAGTGGTCCATGTTAAAAGATACTTTCAACAGAAGAACTTTTAAAAAGCCATGACTGGACTAGAACATAAATATCAGCGAAACTTTATGCAGATATTTCTGCATACCTGAAATGTCCTCCTTTTCTACTTGATGCAGAACGCGTGAATCTTCTACTCGCCTAGCCTATTAGGGTTTCCTTCTGATTTATCATTAGGTTTTACTGATAGTCTACTCTTAGGAATTCAGTATCAGATGAGTAGCTTCTTTTGCATGGCACCATTATGGAGCCTCTGAGTCAAGACCTTCAGGGATGCTCTTAGAAGCAACCAAATCAACATATGCAACTTTTAAACCAGTCCTCGTAATGATACTCAAAAGGGAATTTTTTTTCTTTTTTTTTTTGACCTTCGAACCTCAAATGACTAGTTCATCTGACAGGAAAAGAATTAAAGAAAATTTACCTAAGGCTCTTATTGAATTAGCAGGGCTATTCAGATCAAAAAATATATATATATTGGTTTCTGATAACCTAGCACTAGAAAGTCATTTCTTAAAAGAAGATACCCAGACACACAGAAAGTTGTAACGAATGTCAAACTCATCAATTAGCAATGACCAGATAAAACGAAGTGGCAGCAATGAATAAAAGGAACTCTAAATAATAGATGATCTTTCTAACTCTTCTTGGTCCAATTGAATAAAAACAAAAGAGAGCCAAAAAAAAAGTTTTAAAGACTAAATGTTTCACCTCATCGCTTGGCGAAAGAATGACAACATGAATTCCCTTGATCACAAGATAGGAACCAAAACGGGGAGCATCTTCAATTACATGATCTCCTTTAATAATTTTAAGTATACTGGAGAAGCCATCCCTGAGAATTCCTGAAGCATCACTATACTTGCTTCCATCAGTCTTGAGCTCGAACTCATTGCTGAGATGAAGTGTATGTTGTCCATGGCTTACCGACACTGGCATTGGCCATATATACAAGTTCTTCTTCTGAGTATCAGCAACTGATATCACAAGAATATGGACCAACAAAAGCCCAAGAAAAATCCCTTTTCTCCCCATTACAGTATCTACCCCCTACAGAAAAAATGGAGCGAATTGAATGACCTGCAATTCACTTAAACCGTATGGACAAGAAAAGAATAAAGAAAAAGATTCAGTTCCAACCATCCATCCGACCTTCTTCATTTAAACTAGTCTGATGTATTAATTAACAGACAGTTCAAATTGTAAATTATAAGTTGCATTACCATCTAGAGGCCAAAAATCTGAATTTCTTGGAACAACAATCAGTTTATACCATGATATCAGCAAAAGTTAAATCATTAAAATGCCAAATCAGGAAGGGAAAGAATTCCAATATGTACCCTTCTGCAGTCATCACCCAATGCAGAAGAAAAAGCACAACAGACACACGTTACTTTCCTTAATTTTCCAAAAATGGCCTACCTCTTTGTCAGAGTCAGATTATAAAATGCAGGAAAGCTTCTGAACCAATGTTCTTGAAACCCCACTGCTGTTCAGTAATGGGGACAACAATGAGGAAGAAAAGAATCTGAAAATATCTACTGCACCTAAAGCATTGGATTGTGGAATTGATATGCTACGTTATATAGTTCAACAACCAAGAAAAATGAACTAGATGATGATGTAATCCTTATCTGTTCTGTTCTGTTAAAAAAACTTATAAATATATTGAGTGATGATTGTTGAAAACCATGATTAAGGTCCCATGAATGGACTTGCGTGTTTTGTGTGCCAAATTGGAGTGCTTGTCTGGTTGGATTTGCTGCAGAATAGAAACAAACGTTCGATGTTCTCTTTTGCCACTTTTTGGAACCCCTTAAATTAGTACGTGAAGTTTCTTTGTCCGCATTTAATTGGCCGGGATGGGAAATACCACTGATTCCTCCCGCCTTTATAACTTAACGGCCCACTTACTCCAATCCTGATGTCATCTTTTTAACCTTCTCCCACCATTGATTATTCAGGGCCTCATAACCATTCCCCTCCTTTGGTTCCCATCGAGTCTTTGAAAGCTCAAATTGGAATCAAAGGTGTGAAAATAGGTGATTTGGACGAGTTTAAAAGAATTATAATTGGTATAATTGAGCCAACTTATTTATACTTATTTAATAAATGAATCAAAATAAATCAATTCATTTATGCTCATCTAAAAAATAAATCTAAAAAATAAATATAGGGATACTCAATTACTCATTCATGACTTACTTAAAATTCTACTCTTTTTTTTTTTTGCATGTTATTTGACAAGAAGTGACGACATTTTCTTGATTGCAAAATTTTAATTATTAAAATTAATCAAACAAAATTCAATTATGGGTATACTGTTTCCAACTTACATCATATTTCAATTTTGAGGCAAATTTTGTCACACTGTGACTAACTTGGTTCCCTTGTCTTCTATCAAAAGTAAAACTATAATCCTTTGAAGCCCTCCTTCATTTAGATAGCTCCCATCTCCACATTGTGAACTTTCTTGCTTGGAAAGGGATTTTTCACCAAAAACTCTCTACGTTTTCTGTGAACAGATTTTTCAATTATTTTTTTATCTCACATATATCATATCGCTACAATACTGTAGTTTCTACAAAAACTCCGAAAAATTACAATCCAAACAGGCACCTTACTCTAGTATATATTAGTAATAAATTACTAATACATAATTGAATTTGGGTTGGATAAATCTAATTGGAAGAGTCGAAACAAAAATCTTTAAGAGCAACAACTCCTACAAGATAGTGACGGCTATCCATCGGCAAGATTCTAACTAGTAGTTACAAAAGCTGTACCAGGCTTGAAATATACGCAAATTTTAGTACAACAATTCATGGATCGTTCTCTATTCTTGCAATGGGAACGTTGCTTTGTTTATACTACAGAATAAAGTGATACTATTAATCTTATTAATAAAGCAAGGGTCCATCAAGCAAGTACTCCATGAATACTTGTCAATGAGTTTTTCTAACAGATACCGTTGATCATTCGTTAATATACTTAAAATTAATTTTATTTATCCTCCCTTATATTTATTTATTATTTCTAATTAATCTTATATTTTAAAAAATATGATACCTGAAATATATCTTACCACGTGTCCAATGAGCACCCGTTAGACAAACAAAAAATAGAGCTCATACTAATTATTATAATTAAGTGATATACCAAACACTTTTTTTTTTTTTAGTGCCCATCACTTTTTACCCCCACCTTTGAGAACCTATTTACCCAAAATTAAATCAATAGCACATTTAAGAGTTGTGAAGAATTTAAAGATAACATAAAGTATAAATCACAAACAACCAATTGTAGAGTTTACACCTTCTTTTTTTTTTTTTTTTTTTCACTTAGGGGTATCCCAACGGTTGGGCTTGGGTTTTATTGCCACACCAACCTTTTGACCAAACAACCAATTGTAGAGTTTACGCCTTTTTTTTTTTTTTTTACTTAGGGGTATTTTAACTTTTTTATTAGACTAATCCTCTAAGATTGTGTAAATCTTTACCTAAAAAATATACAGCGAGATAATACATGAAAGTCAATCACGGGACCTCTTAATAACTATCAAGCTGCGATATATCAGTCGGACTACTCACGGGGCGTTTATGCCTTAATTATTCTCCATTAAAGTTGCTCGTCAAGTTCCCTTTCTTTCTTTCTTGGTGGGGATGCGGGTGAAATTGAAGCGGAACTACCAGTCCACATTAAAGAGGATATTTGATTGGTGGACTGTTTGGACAAGTTAAAATGAAATGAGGTAATAAGACAGACAAGTCAAAAAAATTGGGGGATGTACAGAAGAACTTCTGAACCTGTGATGATAATTCTTCATCCCATATTGGGCGAAAAATAAAACCAACTCCCTCTAAAGTAGTTGACTATTACTTTAATTGTAGGGGTGAGAGGTCAGGGGTGAGGGGTTCAAACTTGTCTTTAATTAATGTGCCTCAATATGAGATTTATTCTAAATTCATACAAGTGTGTGGTGCACTCGTCTGGTCTGATGATAGGTCAGTCTCCGTCAGGTTCCCCCGTTTTTTTTTACGACAAAAAAAAGAAGATATTGGACAAAAAATAAAGAGAAAAAGGTTTAATGGTGTGAATCTTCACATTTGTGCAAAACAATTGCATTTCGCTTAAGTGTCATTGGATGTGTTTCCAAATGGAGGCAAAATGTGCTTCTTTGACTAATTCCTGTCAATGCACACATTTTGGACTTTGTTTGGATGCTGCTAACAGCTCTTCTATTCTACCAAATAGAAGTCCATCTTTTACTTGACAACAACTTTGAAAGAAGCTACAATTTAGTACTCATCTATAAAATAGATTTTTCATCTAATAAATTTTAACAATCTTTAATACTACTATAACTTAAATCAGCAATAATAATTAGTTTTATTTATAGATTCTGATTATAAATAATCAAATTTTCTAATATTCTCATTTGCTTTTGTATTCAGATTATATATTTTTTTAATAGACAAAAAAAATTAAAATTCATAATCAAGCAAAGAGTAACTTTTGCGTATTCTAATTATTTACCATAATCACTGTCTATAATTAAATTTTATAAAATCTAAAACAAACAAGAACACGGACTATATATTACTATCAATTATCATTCGAAGAACTCAAGCAAAGAAGTGCTTTGCAAATAACATTACCCAAAAATGATTTTAGGGGTGTTCAAAATGATCAAAAGATCCAAAAATCCTTACCTTATGATTCACATTGATCCACTTTTTTGCGAATATCCCACTCGCCAAACTATATGTGGATCAAATACAAATCACAATTTTTGTGATCCCTATATATCTGATTTGATCTGATTATTTTTTTAAAAATTTTTAATTTATTTTGTACTAATATTATTTATTTATTTATTTTTCATTCCTATGTCTAAATTCTCATTCAATGATAGCTGTTCTAGATGTGGTGCTAAGTTTCTATGTGTGTGTGTATTGTCATAGAAATTGTCAGCAAATTTTTTAATTTTATTTTTTAAAATTGGTATACAACCCCTTTGTAAAAAGGAAAAAGAATAATAACAATGTTTTGTATTTTTCTTATACTGTCACTGTATATATTGACGAGATGGCCCAGATGGAATGAAAATCACATCATTTAAATTTAAATTTAAACATTAAATTTGACATGCATTCTCATCTTCTTCTTTTTTTCCCAGAGACGGCAATAAACACACACACCTAATTAGATTAGAAACACTCAAGAAGTCATCTCCAAATTGAGTCAGAGACTAATCTAAGAGGGACTCACAAACCAACACCATCCAGCCAATTGGTGACAGGAGATGCGGCTGGGGACCTTAAACCCATCTATTAATAATGTATATTCTTTTAAACCCATCTATTAATAATGTATATTCTTTTAAAGTCCACACTTATTAAAAAAAATATATATTACGTGGACGGCGGAGGTCGTTGACCAGCCTCCTTTGGCGCGACATTTGACCCTTCTCCCACAAAAATAAAGGCATAAATCCCATTATAGAAAACGCCCCCCAAAAAAAAAAAAATTTATTTTGACAACAGCGGTCCATTTTTGTATTTATCTTTTTTTTTCTGTGACGGCGAAACCCGAAGTTCCCGCTGTTACCATCCATTTCGGCCTCCAAAACGCCATTTCTCTAGATTTTAATTTTAGCGATGGACGGTCGGATCAAAGACGAAGACGGTGACGACTTAAACCCTTTCTTCACCACCAGTCCTCCTAGACCCACTGCCCAATCGCCTCCTCACTCATCCTTCTCGCAGAACTTTCCCTTTTCACCTCCCGATCACTTCCCCCAATACGGCGACGTCTTCACTGCTCCGCCGACCACCACTACTGCTAATTCCGACGGACTCATCCCCGTTGACGATGACGATGATGATCAGCCGACCTCCGCTTCCACTTCCCAAAATTACCAATGTGCCCCGAAGATATTTGACCGGTTTGACGACTCCTCCACTTCGTCCGACGACAATGACGAATTCTACTGCTCCGACGCCCAGCACGAAGCCGTCCGGAAGCGGCTCGATTACATGATGGACTACCTCGACCGGAAGCTCTCCATGTCCGCGGATCATCCTGCTGACGTCGGCAAGGTGGGTCAGTCTCAGAGTCCTGATCAGAGTCAGAGTCAGAGACATCCTCAGACTCGGCAGCCGCTCCCGGAGTTTATTGCCATGGGCGGTGGGACGGGGATATTCAAGCTTCCGGTGAGGTCTGCTGTGAATCCGGTCCGGCCCCCGAGCTTGGAGGTGCGTCCGCATCCGTTGAGGGAGAAGCAAATTGGGAGGTTTTTGAGGAATATTACGTGTATTGATGACGGGAGGCAAATGTTGGCTGGGTCGGAGTGCGGGATTCGGGCTTGGGATTTGGGGAATGTATATGGAGCTGGGGTGGCGAAAGGAGAGGTGGAGGAGGAGTTCGACGTCGATGAGGAATGGGGTGAACTTGAGGGGCTTGTGGAGGAGGATGCGGCGCCCTATGTTGAGTCTGTAAGGACGGTGGGAGCGCTGTGTGTTGTGGGAGATGATGGGAATAGATTGGTATGGAGTGGGCATAAAGATGGAAAAATTAGGTGTTGGAAAATGGATGGTATCAATAACAACAGTAGAGGTCGGTTTAAAGAAGGACTTTCTTGGCAGGCTCATCGTGGTCCGGTGCTTTCGATGGTCACGACTTCTCATGGTAAACTTGGGATCATGATTGTTATATTTGAAATTTTGCTATTTTTGGGTAATTGTAATTGGATTATATGAATGCTCGAGAATGTATTGGCTTAGATGTTTTGGCTCTTTACACATTTTAGTAGGGACATTGAGAGCTTGAAATTAATTGGTCTCATTTTGTACATTTGACTATTATTTGATAGAGAGTAATTAATCTTTAATATTGCAATTTGCAAACCTTTTTCTGTCTATGGTTTTAAAGATAGAGTCATGGAAATGGAAGAAATCAATAAACTTTGTAGGTAATCTTGAAGAGAAAGAGTCATGGAAATGGTAGGAATTAAGAAACAACTGTCTCCTTACCGCTCCCTCCCTCCTGAAGCACCCATAAAAAGAAAAAATTCAGTCGATAGAGGTTTCATGTAGAAACTTAACAGACTTTTGGACTTCCATTCTACCAGAAAAGGATGCGCTTTCGCTAGTAACTGCTTATATCCTGTGTCATAGCCCCTTGAGTTATGTGTTTGCCTCTGTTTACTTGTGTATTTGTAATCCAACACCGTTTTGGCTTTGCCTGACTTTGACATTTGCTTGCTAGGATTTGTACATAAAAGACCATATCAGACCACCAATGCTTCAAGCTCTTAAGAAGGAAAGGAGCATATAATCTTTTGGATTCTAGTTTATTGAAGGCACACAATTGGTTTTGTAAAATTATCCAAAGAAAAAATTATTCTTGAAATAAGCCCACATTCACGCACTGGATTTATACCAGTCGTTGGCACACATAAATGAGCATGATCACCTATTTGTCATGCTTTCAATGATCTGCTTCTTCCTAATGGTGATGTGAGATTAGCTAACACTTGGATCTGTCATATGGTTAGTATATAACTCGTGCTGGGTACATACTCCATAAATGTGCTTATAAGAGGGATTGGTTGGGTGGGTGGGTAGTTTACCAAATTACTTTAGAAATTATGAGTTTGTTTGGACAGGAGTTTATTTGAGATAATTACTGTAGCACTTTTTGTGTTGTGATGTATATGAGCTAAAAAGGTGATTGGGAAGATAAAAAGGTGATTGGAATTTGTGAAGTAAATTATTTTATCTGAAATCATCTCAATCCAAACAAACCCTATATGTTTTACCCAATGGTTTAATAAAAAATACTGACATTTCTTTTGATTTTGAATGGTAGTTGTGGAGATCAGGAAATATGATATCACACCAAAACTTTGCCTTGTGCTTTACATGTTGTAAGATTAAGTTAATTACATTGAACTTATTGTATGAAAGAGTGCATATGTTGGATGCAAATTTAACTCGGAGTCATGAAACTAGGATGTTTTCTTGCAATCCCATGATCTTCTTTGTTTTGTGTTGTCATGTTGTTAATCTTATATGTACTCAAATATAATTGGTAAACAAAATGTTTTACCTTGCCCCAGCATGGAGAGTTGCTGAGAATTTTTGGCCAGTATAAAAGCAAAATGCTTTCAAGGAATCATCCTCTTTGTTGATGGTTGTACCATACTTAAGGGGGTTTAGGAATAAGAGATTCTAAACTTCTAATTTGGGCATGGATCAAACATGAAAATCTGCTTGTCCTTTGTTGTACTGACCTCTATGTCTGTACTCTTGCTAGTGTTTCTGGCCTCTAGCTCATATTCTGTATGTGCATTTGGTTTTAATGAAGACCAACATAGGGGGGCGGGGGTGTCAGACAAGCTGCAATATTAGGACACAATCTGCCAGAAGTATCTGAAACTATTTTGAACAAAGGACTAAAATGCTACAATCCAGCCTCAATATCCTGACAATGGATGTGTTTGATACACTTTAGGCCTTAAATTGTGTGTTGTCCCTACCTCTTATGGTATATGACATGTGATTGGGCAGTTGATTGTACTTTCTTTACCCGTTTGAATTCATGACGCCAGGGCACTTTACTACTTGTGGAAGACAAATTTTTTCCCCTTCTTGTTGCTATGTATTCTGCTTAAACTGCAATTGTCAAGCATGTGAACTTGAATTTGCTTTGTTCTGGTATAGGTTGGGTACTGAAATTTGATTATAGAATTTGACAGATTTCTCATTGCACCATTATAATTAGGCATACTGGTCATTCTGTGCTAATTTTCTTAGTTTTACTTTCATCTAGGGGATCTGTGGTCAGGGTCTGAAGGTGGTGTGATTAAGACTTGGCCTTGGGAAGCTATTGAAAAGTCACTTTCTCTAACATCAGAGGAAAGGCATATGGCTTCTTTATTGGTAGAGAGGTCATATATTGACCTGAGGAGCCAAGCCACCTTGAATGGTAGCTGCAATAGCATATTTACCACTGATATAAAGTTTATGTTGTCTGACCATTGCAGAGCAAAAGTGTGGACTGCTGGGTATCTTTCATTTGCGATTTGGTTAGTTTTCACTTTTTCCCTATCTGGATCAACTGCCCGTTTTAACATAATTCAGTTATTTATCCCTTTTCTGCATCATGTATTATGTTAATGAGCTGTTTCATGAGACCTTACATATCAATTTATAAGCAACTGCTTATTTGGACAGCAAATTATATGCATTTGATATTTCTATATTCTTGTGTTTGCATGTCATGCTGGCGATACTATTGATGATAGGTCGATGCTTCGGGTTCTTCAATTTCTATGACAGCTTTTTCATTTATTTGGATTTAAACCATAGTTTCCTATAATGAGTGTATGAAGTTGAACTACTGTCTTACCCAAAAGTTGAAGTTGTTGCTGTGGAGTGTTTTTTAATGTAGGCTTTAACCTATTTCTGGATGATGATTATAACTTTTTTCAGCATGCATGAAATGTGCAAACTTGTAATTGGGGAATGATGGCTAGAATTAAACGAGGTCTTTTGCTTGCTTTCATATGATACTGAGTTAGAACCTAGTCTTAAAGAGTTTAGTTTGTTGTAAATTCTTCCTTTCATTTTTCTTACTGTTCTCATGTTCAAATTTGCTGCAAGTTATAATTGACCTTCTTTCTAACTGATATTGTTATTTGTGGTGGACCAAGATGCTGTTTAAGTCATTTTTTCTTTACTATTTTTCTGTCTGGTGTCTACTATCTTCTTATAGTTGTCTTGTAATCTTCATGTGATTTGCTTTATCATCAGTGTACAAGAAGTGTTGTCTTGTAATGTTGTTACAAATTTGCTTCATCATCAATGTTATGGTTTTGCAGGGATTCTCGAACTAGGGAATTACTGAAAGTGTTCAATATAGATGGTCAGATTGACAACATGTCAGGTATACAAGATCAGATGATGGAGGAGGAGATTAGGTTGAGGTTTGTTTCTGGTTTAAAGAAGGAGAAGCCACAAAGTAACTTAAATTTCTTTCAGCGATCACGTAACGCTATTCTAGGAGCAGCTGACGCTGTTCGTCGAGCTGCAGTAAAAGGAGCTTTTGGAGAGGATAATAGAAGAACTGAAGCATTAGTTGCAACTATTGATGGAATGATTTGGACTGGATGCACTAATGGATTACTTGTGCAGTGGGATGGAAATGGAAATCGTCTGCAAGATTTCCAGTATCACTCGTATTCTATTCTGTCCCTTTGTACATTTGGGTCACGTATATGGGTAGGTTATTGCAGTGGTACTATCCAGGTAGTAGATCTCAGTGGCAATCTGTTGGGAGGCTGGACAGCTCATAGAAGTCCAGTGATAGATTTGGCTGTTGGAGCTGGTTACGTTTTCACCTTGGCTAATCATGGTGGTATACGTGGATGGAGTATTACATCTCCAGGGCCACTGGATAGTATATTGTCTTCAGAGTTATCTGGGAGGGATTTTCTCTATACCAGAATGGAGAACTTAAAAATATTGGCTGGTACATGGAATGTTGGACAAGGAAGAGCTGCTTATGATTCACTTATCTCCTGGATAGGTTCAGCATCTGTAGACTGTGACATTGTAGTCCTTGGATTGCAGGAAGTGGAAATGGGTGCTGGTTTTCTTGCAATGTCTGCTGCTAAAGAAACTGTAAGGCACCTTACGTGCTGACTAGTTTCTTTTCTAGAATCAATTTGAATATATATCTTTATGGGGATTTTGTGTAACTTGTATTGGTATCGTAATGCAGGTAGGGCTTGAGGGAAGTTCTGTTGGACAATGGTGGCTAGAAATGATAGGAAAAACCTTGGATGAAGGATCAACATTTGTGGGAGTTGGTTCCAGGCAGCTTGCAGGCTTGCTTATTTCTGTCTGGTAAGTATACTTGTAGATCTTATTGCTTTTTATTTTTATGGTGTGGAAGTCTCTGTCTGTTGGTTATTGCTATTGCATACTCTCCTCTTGAACTTGAATTGTGGTTTTTGAGTGCTTGGGTTGAGGTGTTCTTCCATCACGCTGCATATGATGGGAACATTACTCTCAACTCTTGGTTGAGAGAAATTATGTCATCTTGGACTGATTATGTGACATTAGATAGGTTATACAGTTGTGACAGAGAAGATGTCTTCTTTTCCTATTGATATCGTTTTTCTCTTGTAGTTTGTTTTGTCTGTCTATATAATCAACTGAATATGCAGTGTGTCGTGCAAGAATGTAAAAAATTTAGTTCTTGGAATGTGCTTATGTTTACCCCCCTCTCTCTCTCTCAATGAAAATTTTTTTCCTGGTTTTCCGAAGGTCCCTATTGTGTTTCTTCTTTTTGATGTTGTTGTTTGCTTGATTCTCTTGCCTAGCTTATTGCATATAATGAATAAATTATGTTTCAGGATCAGAAACAGCATTAGAAGTCATGTAGGAGATGTTGATGTTGCAGCGGTTCCTTGTGGTTGGGGCCGTGCTATTGGGAACAAGGTATAGTTGTTTTTGTCCCTTCTACTGGTATATCCACCAGGCAAAGGGTGAACAATTTGATTCCATACTGATCTATGATAATAAGCTGGCCAATCAGGAAGAGGTCATGAGCACTTAATGGGATCTATAGTATCAGCCTGATTCTTAATATTTAGATGGTTTCTGAAGCTTGCCACTTCATTTTTCTTTTGCTGTTGGTTATAGTTGATGGCTTGCATATGCCAATATGTTGGCAAATTTACCTTAGGCACTGTTTGGATTGAAGAAATGGGAGGGAAAAGAAAGGAGAGGAATTGGAGGGATTTAGTTTTTGTTGGTTGGTTTGATTTTTGAAGTGTGAAAGGAAAGGGTTGGGAGGGAAAGGGAGGGAGAGGGTCTAGTTATTTTGTTGAGTTATAGTTTCCGCCCAAAAGTGGGTGGAAACAGAGGGAAATGAAACTAATTTATTGAAATAATGTAAATTTTTTTAAAAGATCAATTTTTCTTATCCTTTCTAGTAAATTAACACTTGATCTTTTCCTTTCCTTTCTTCTCCTTCCTCAATCCAAACAAAAATTCAGTATTTTGTTTTTTTTTTCCTTCCATACTTAATCCAAACAAGATGGATGGAAATCACTTTCCTCAACTCTCCTTTCCTTTTTTTTTCCATTGGTATCCTTTCCTTTCATTTCCCTTCCTTTCCTTCAATCCAAACAGTGCCTTAGTGTCCCGTAGGGACTAATCGACAATGTGTATTATGAAAAAGTGCAAGCCACCTATTGCACCTTTATGTATATAATGATTTGTTAGATAGTTCGTCTATATTTCATAGGGAATGCCAAAGTAAGAAGTCTAGCAATGAATGCTTGGGATATTTCCATTGAACTTGTATTACATGCTTTTGATCTAACGGGCATGTTTTCCCTTTTTCCTTTAGGATAACTTCGTAGGGAAATATTAATTCTGGAAGAAGAAACTCATGGGTCTAACCTTTCATTTTCTGAGGAGTCTGTTTATTTTTCTGCTTCTTAGTTTGGTGCTTTATCTCTGTACAGGGAGCTGTTGGTTTGAGGATGAGGGTGTACGGTCGGATTTTTTGCTTTGTGAATTGCCACTTTGCTGCGCACTTAGAGGCTGTCAGTCGTCGTAATGCCGATTTTGATTATGTATATCGAACCATGGTTTTTAGTCGACCATCTGGTTCCTTGAATACTGCAGCTGGTATGATTATCACCTGTTATTCTCTTGCTTGCTCGCATACTCGATATACTTGTTTTGGCTTCGTTATTGCTTATGCTTGCCCTTGGTCTCGTGTTGCAGCTGGTGTCTCAACTGCAGTTCAAGTTGTTCGCAATGCTAATGTATGTGTATGTTAACTTTTTAGTTGACCATCCTCAGAGTGTCTTTCTAAATTATATCCTTTTTATTTGACTGATGCAGTCTCATGTCTTTAAGTAACTTCTCATTGGTAAGCTTAAGGAAAAGTAAAAATCCTCTATACCTGGCAGGTTACGGGTATATACTCTGTTGAGGGGATGCTCGAGCTATCTGAGGCCGACATGGTTGTTTTTCTGGGTGACTTGAATTATAGGCTTGATGGTATATCTTATGATGAAGCAAGGGATTTTATTTCCCAAAGATGCTTTGACTGGCTTAGAGAGAAGGATCAGTTGCGAGCAGAAATGAAAGCTGGCAATGTTTTCCAGGGGATGCGGGAAGCTGTTATCAAATTTCCTCCTACATATAAATTTGAGAGGCATCAGGCTGGTTTATCAGGTAGCTTTTAGTAGAGATGTTAGCTTAGAGCAGCAGCCTGGCTGCATTTTTTTAACTTGAATGCTCCCTGGTACCTTGTGAGAAATTTTAAATGCTTTTTGAATGGTCAGAATGAAGTTTATCTGGATCTTATTCCTTTTTAAGGTTATGATTCTGGTGAAAAGAAACGCGTTCCTGCCTGGTGTGACAGAATTATGTACCGTGACAGTCGTTCAGCTCCAGTGTCTCCTTGCAGCTTAGAATGTCCTGTAGTCTCATCTGTTTTGCAGTAAGTTTTCTGGAAGCATGTGTCTTTGGTATATGTATGCTGAACTTCCTGAATAACTAATATTTGACCGCTTATTAAACCCATGGTGTCCTTTGGAGTGAAACAAGATGTCACCTCATACACAAGTTTCACGGTTTGTGTCTGGTGTTAGTTTTTTTCAACTTTTATGTTGATCACCTTGTTTTTTTTTCGTTTAGCATACTTCTGTGGGTTTACTGTACATGCTTCTCTCTCTCTCTCTCTCTCTCTGATGCGTGTATGTGACATGCAGAAGGCTCTGTATCCGAATGTCTTCATTGTA
Source organism: Coffea arabica (assembly GCF_036785885.1). Classification (NCBI taxonomy): domain Eukaryota; kingdom Viridiplantae; phylum Streptophyta; class Magnoliopsida; order Gentianales; family Rubiaceae; genus Coffea; species Coffea arabica. The sequence continues at coordinate 36,459,755 of NC_092327.1, forward strand.
TTTATCTGCTTGGAATTTACAGAGTTTTCTTCATTTGTCTAGGTATGAAGCTTGCATGGATGTTACAGACAGTGATCACAAGCCTGTCCGTTGCATATTCAGTGTGGAGATTGCTCGAGTTGATGAGTCTTTGAGGCGACAAGAGTTTGGAGAAATCATTGAATCCAATGGGAAAATCAAGCAATTGCGAGAAGAGCTATGTAGAATTCCAGAAGCAATTATGAGTACAAACAACATAATCCTTCAGAACCAGGATGTATCTATCTTGCGTATAACAAATAAATCTGGAAGGACGAAAGCTCTTTTTGAAATAATATGTGAAGGTCAGTCCACCATTAAGGATGATGGACAGGCTTCCGATCATCGTCCTAGAGGTTCTTTTGGTTTCCCTCAGTGGCTTGAGGTAATTTCCTGTTAATATTATTGTTACCATTATTATTATTGCTACTAATACTATTACTATGATTATTAGTATAATGGTTACTAATATTATTTATCATTCCTATTGTTTTAGTATTATTTTTACTATTACTATTGCTCATATATTTAAGTGTCTTCAAGGAAATCATCTCTATTTTTTATGCTAAACCTTTTTGTGGTTGCAGTGATGGTCTCATTATTCTTTAGACTAGGTAGGGAAATTATCAGGCACTCATAAAACAATTTTCCACTTATCATGATTTTTCCAAGACTCGCTTCTTTGTTTCAGTACAAATATGCTAATCGGTAGTGTGGTTTTTACTTTGATTCTCTCAGCATGTTATGCTTTTCGTATGTGCTTGACATCTCTTCAACATAATCCATGTGTCATTTAGGCTTATTGTCCTTGGTAGCCTGCCTTTCAGGGTATAAAGTTTGGGGCTCTGGCCCTTATAGAATAAAGATGATGTTACTGCATTATGTTTATCACAGTAATTGATTTCAGATATTTTAGGGCTGTGATTAGCGCAGTTGAAAATTACAAGGCTAAGATCCTTGAGCTTGTGATTTGCGGATGATGGTAGTTGCTGTATGCATTTAATGTCCTCCTTTGGCTGTCTATTGATTTTGAATTGTCAAGGTCCAACTTAGCCAGTGACTTATTGATTCTGAATTTTTTTAAATTATTTTCCATTTTATAAGTTGCATATTCTCCTTTCTAAATGACCAAATTTCAATGGAATCTGATTGAAAGGAAGTGTGCTATTTTTTTGGTCATGGAAATTGTCAAGTTGTAGCTGTATTTCTCATAGCTACAGTTTTTTAATATCACAAAATTTCATGCCTGCTGGAAAAGTAATTAGTTTGCATTTTATGTTTAACCAGGTCACTCCAGCTGCTGGCATAATCAAACCTGATCATATTGCTGAGATTTCAGTCCATCATGAAGAATATCAGACACTGGAAGAGTTTGTTGATGGTACCCCACAGAATTCGTGGTGTGAAGATGCTAGGGATAAGGAAGTAATATTGGTAGTAAAGGTGCGCGGCAGCTTGTCAGCTGAGGCCAAAAGTCACCGAATTCGTGTGAGACACAGCTTTTCAGGCAAGCCTAGGCGTATGAATCAGAGAATAAATAATCCTAATCCTCCCCCATCCAATGTCCTTTATCGATCTGAATTCCAGCGCCTTAGTGGCACCTCTGATGTCGTTGACCAACTAAGGAATCTGCACAGTCCTTGAATGTGTAAGGCCATTCTAGTAAACCAAAAGTGCTGGTTGGTCTCTGCTCGTTCAAACCAATTTTGTCATATTCTTCTCATGTACATACCTGCAGATATGGACATGGGGACGCTCCATTCTCCTGCAGCATTGATCTCCTTGAGCATATTTTCATAACTAGAGTCAATCTGAAAATACATCTACCTTGTGAATTTTTGCCCTCCAATTTTTGGACCTTCCCGTCTGTCCATAGAATACCAAAATCCAGTGTGTCTCGAAGCTGTACCTTGTTAGTATATGACTGACTTGTTTGCTCTTTTGAAATGCCTAGTTTGATACCTAGTTTTCTTGTACATCTGCAGAGAAAGTGAGGGCTCGAGAAGTGTTTTTAGTTGTTTCCAGCTCTCTGTATTGCCTTTCATTTTTTTCTTTTTTCTTTTTGGTCCACAAAATATGTGACTTCTTAGTTGAAGCTGTATTGTAATCACAATTGTTTTGTCTGATAATATGTGACCAGGAAAGGTCGCCAGCATAGAAATTTTGGGTCGGATCATCTTTTGTAAAGAATGCTAATAATTTTTGTCAGACTTGAGTAATAACTTATGCTTTTTTTTAAAAAAAAAATTTTGCTTTTCTTCATGTAATTCAAACTGCATTCTTATTTGTTTTTTCCTTTTTAAACCTGGAGCAGGAACATCATGAATTCTACCTAGCTCCATACACTAGTTTCCATCTTTTCAATATGACAACTTGCTCAAAGATTTTCTTGTGTACGCCCTATAGAAATGAAATGTTTTCATTTTGTTGATGAACGATGGGAAAAATGGGTTGGACCTGACTTTTCTAGCCATCATTTAAGGATGATCTGAATATTTTGACGTACCTCACATTTTGCTAAATAAATTTAAGAACATAAACTTGGATAAAATTGCTTTTTCTTGCTTGTTCATTTTGAGATAATACAATATGCTGGCTAAATTAGCATTCTCGTGGATTTATACAAAAAAAAAAAAAAAAAAATTCATTTTGACTTCTACACTTTCGATGAGGATACATATTAAGAATTTTGAAACTCTTAGTAGCTCGATCAAAATATCTCTTCACTAACACATTGGGAAGAACAAAAGTCAAACAATTGAAATGGGAACCCATTCTTGAAAACTTTATGATTCGATCTAACAACAATAAAAATATAAAAATAAAAAGGCACAAAGGAAAACCAAAGATGTTGAAACAACATGATCACATAATTAACCAATTGGCCATCAGAGTAGAGACTGGTCCCTCCCTGGCGCGGCATCAGGGTCGAAACCCCCTTGACTGCGTTTTCTCTCCAGAATTTTCTAAAGTACTGATTAAAAATTATTTAACTCTCTTTGAATCTCTCAATGGATTAGATAGGTTCATCTTCCTCGTTTTTTACCTATCCAATATAAAATTAACCGTAACAATGTTGTACTAAAAAAAAAGAAAAGATGATTACATAATTAATAACGTGTTGACATTGAGAATTAAGATAAAAGGTTAGCAATAAATAAATAAGTAAAGGGGAAAAAAACTTGGGTTTAAACGCAGGGCAGCATTTAGATAGGCAACTAGCCAACCACCCCGCCTACAGAGTACAGGCTACAGACTGTCATTGCCCAACGCTTTGTCCCAAGTTTCACTCTTTTAGGAGATATAAAGTTATTGCCCCCGGGGTTAGATCACCCGGTCTGCGGCTGGAAAACCACTCGCAAGGTCGTGGGATCGAACCTCACCTAACGCTTGGGTGCGGTTGGGGTAGCGCTGTACTCCAGGCGCAGGGGATTAGTCGGGCCGCCTTCGGGTCTTGACCCGGACACCCCTGTGTTGACAAAAAAAAAAAAAAAAAAAAAAAAAAAAAAAAAAAAAGGAGATATAAAGTTATTATTTTGAAGCTAAATTTTATCGATTTTATTTTATAAAAAATAAAAAATTATTATTTTAAAAGTCAAGAACAAAAGAATTCATTTAACAAAATACATGACAACTATTTCCCCTTTGTTTAAACTTTACAGCTTATGGATTGGCGCTTGCATTATTGCCTATAGAAACAACACCATAAACAACAAACTTCATACGCCATACTTTATACCATCAATTTCTTGGGGTAAAAAAATGGTGGGGGAGATGGTGGAGAACAAGCAAGTCATATTCAAGGGATACATAGAAGGAGTTCCTAAGGAAACAGACATGGAATTGAAGGTTGGAAACATGATCAAGCTTGAAGCTCCAAAAGGGTCAGGTGCATTCTTGGTCAAGAATCTTTACCTGTCCTGTGATCCATACATGCGTGGCCGCATGCGGGACTTCCAAGGCTCTTACGTCCCTCCTTTCAACCCTGGTTCAGTTAATTCCTACAACTGATATGCTTTTTACACGTTTTACTTTTTTTTTCTTTTCTTAACTCCCGAATATAAGTATTAAGTAGTGCTATGCTTTGCTTGTTTAACTCGTATTGCAGTCATACTTTTGTTTCTTTTTTTTACTACTGATGCTTAGTTTAAGTTTCGTTAAGAATAATTGATGCAAACGTAGCCATTCTCTGATCGTGGAAGCCCTGTAATCTGGCTTTGCCCTTTAAAATGTTGCTGTAAATTGTGATTGTCTGCAGAGGTAAAGTTGACTTGTTCTTAGGTATTAAGTATTATTTTTGAGAATATCCAGAACTAGGACTTTGTGTACCGAGAGATTTCTACACTTGAAGGTTGTTAGGCTCTCTGCTTGTGTCAAAATTCATTTCTGGGCATAGGAAAATGCTAAATTCCTGATACACACTAGAGTAGTTGGATAGTGGTCTAATATGGTTGACTTTTTCCAGTTTAGGACTTGATCTGTACAATGATAATAAAAATCTTGTTGCAAAAGTCAATTCCTGTCCAAGAAATAGAAAAGAATTATCTGATTGTATTGAACAACTACAGTCCTTCAGATTTCCAATTATGCTGTCAATTTTTAGGTGTTGCTAAAACTTGAAAAGGCACAGAATCACAACATTACTAAATGTATATGGGATGATTATGCCCAAAGTTTAATGCTGTAGAACATTAGGGGTGACTGCAATCAACGTAGCTCCTCTGAAGATCATCAACAAAATTAGTTTTTTAATAACATCCAAAATGCCCTTAATGTCCCGATTCCTTTTCACTTGGAAGCATATATTAACCATTCCAAAATATAAATTATGTGGAATTTCTTTCTTACCATTTTTTTTAATCACCTAAGAAAGACATTGATGTGGTATCTCAATCAAGTGACTATCAAAGTTGAAGTATGCATCTACATGTTGCTGCTTTTATTCTTCATTCTTCTATTTGCAGTCAGAGTTCTTCTGATCCGTAGCCTATTCTTGAGAAGTAGATATATACAATTATTTCTTCAGCAATCATAGGAATGTCCAACAGTCACATTCCATTGCTGAAATTAACCAGGTCACAGTAGTGCTAATACATTCTGTTAGAATCTGGACATTCTGAAATGACAGTAGTGCTAATCATTGCTGAAATGACATTCTGTTAGAATCTGGACATTGAAAAATAGCAAAGAGTCTGCAATACATATGGTGTCATCTGTTCATTATGTATGAATTTTGCATTTGATGTCAGCTTTAGTGTGTTGCCAACTCAGCAGTGCTAACTGCTCTTTCTTTGGTTGTAGGTTATTGAAGGATTTGGTGTGTCTGAAGTTTTAGATTCTGATAATCCAAACTTAAGGCCTGGTGACTTGGTCTCAGGACTTACAGGGTGGGAGGAGTACAGCTTAATTTACAAAACTGAGCAGTTGAGAAAAATAGAGCCGGATGATATTCCCTTTTCCTACTATGTTGGGCTCCTTGGTAGGTCCATCTCAGATCATTAATTGCCTAACCTGTGTTTCTCGCATGCATTTCAAAGCTTCCAGACATGTATAGACTTCCTTGATTGTGTTTGTAACTCTATCTGGATATAGTTAAACATGCTTTGTATACCATTAGTTGAACTTGTTTGAAATGGATGGTCTTTAGTATACCACTATTCCCGTATATTGTCCCATAGTCAATCTGGAATGATAATTTCAATTCCTCAGTCAAATTTCTCAATTAGACTTTTTGGGGATTAAGGTGAATGGAAAACCTCGTTTGAATTTGTCCTGTGCTAGATAGATGGTCATGTAATTTTAACAGTCACAAAGAATCCGGGATTTAATGGTATGGAATCATGGCTTGAAGATTCATAATTCCTGCTTGACCAGTTATAGCTAATGCATTCATTTGTAGTAATCTAGATAACTTAATTTCTGGATTGGAAGTATTAATCAACTGTGCTATAGCTTTGGGAGGGTTGTATATTCCTTGAACTTCTGCATAGATATTCAGTGAGACTTTAGTCCTGAACACGATCTGAGATCTTTTACATCTTTCCTAGTTTTAGATTTCAACTCTTCCCAACAAAATAATTGTTTTCTTCCTTTTCCAGTATCCATGTAGCATAGTCTTTTAATATTTTATGTCAAAAACTGTAATACTTACAGCAGCTATGAAACTATAATTTGGGTTCAGGTATGCCAGGCTTTACTGCTTATGCTGGGTTCTACGAGGTTTGTGCTCCCAAAAAGGGGGACTATGTTTTTGTCTCTGCTGCCTCTGGGGCAGTTGGTCAGCTTGTTGGCCAACTTGCAAAGTTGCATGGCTGTTATGTAGTTGGGAGTGCTGGAACAAGTGAGAAAGTAAGTCTCTTGTTGTACCAAGATACCATTCTTTCAGATATTTATGTTTATTTTACTCGTGTATCATGTCAACAGTTCATCTACGTTGCTTAAAACTGTTGGCACCATTTCCGTAGAAGCTGATTTTGCATACCATTAGGTTGATATTCTGAAAAATAAGCTTGGATTTGATGAGGCTTTTAACTACAAAGAGGAACAAGACCTTGATGCAGCTTTGAAAAGGTGAGTGGAAGTGTCAGTTAACAAGCGAATTAAGTCGCACTCTCACTTTTCAATATCTTACTCAGGGGAAAAGCCAGAGCATATAGGTAAAGGCTTTGTTGCTTATTGCGTCTCCCAGTGAACTAGATTATTGTGCCTACTACATTAGTTTCATCATATGTTTAACTTCTCCTTCTGTAGTCCAATCTTGTCACAGTTCAATAGATGATTTTTGTGTCTCGTTCTTATCAAAGCACCTATCCTTTCTTTGAACAAGTCAGTTTAAGTAGTATTTCTTCCCATGTCAAAGTTTTCCAAACAAAATGTTTCAGATCAAACATCACATGCACTTCATTATTTTTATCTTGAAGCACCTTTTTTTTACTTTTAATGATTTACCAATATTACACTGGTCAAATGTCTTAAACTAAAACCATATCCTTATACTCCACTGAGCAGATACTTTCCAGAAGGCATTGATATCTACTTTGATAATGTGGGTGGAGCCATGCTCGACGCTGCTCTTCTTAATATGAGAATTCATGGTCGGATTGCTGTCTGTGGGATGGTGTCTCAGCACAGCATTTCCAGCCCAGAAGGACAACATAATTTGCTTGCCCTGATATCAAGACGCATAAGAATGCAGGGTTTCTTGCAAAGTGATTACCTGCACCTATTTCCTCGTTTTCTGGAAAATGTCATCAGTCTCTACAAGGAAGGGAAGATCGTTTATATAGAGGATATGCATGAAGGACTAGAAAGTGGTCCTGCTGCTTTTGTTGGCTTGTTTTCTGGAAAAAATGTGGGCAAGCAGGTTATCAGAGTTGCCTATCACTAATACAAATCACTACCACTGCCCCTCCTAGAAAATTGAACGCTTTTTGGTCTGCAATTGGATTATGAAATAACAATTCTCAGTACTTTAACTGAGATGAAAGTTCTTGATCTTCTTTTGAAGACACTTGTCTTGTTTCTCTGGAACACTTGTACAAGTTACCTCAGGTTGAAGAAATGTTGGAAATGCTCCTATATGATGTATAGATAGATGGTCTTTTATGCTAAAAAGTAATGCATGCCTGGTATTCAGCAATGTGTATTATCTTTTTCAACTCGCATTGAATTTACAGCATCATTAACATCAAAAAAGGAGTTTGAGAATGAGTGTCATAACTTCTTCTTTTTGTTCTCTTTTTCTTTCTTGGTCTTCTTTCATCCAAAGTTCATCAGGTCCTTTTAAGAGCTTCCCTCAAGTAAAGGGGCACTAAGCAATTAATTAGCCAAAACTAATGAAACCACAAAGAACTTGTCAAGAACATTGTTAGCTGCACAAACGCATCAGAAAGGACGATTGAACAGTCACCCAAACCACAAAGTAGTATTCATATAAACACAGGGTTGTAAAAGTTGTCCCAAATTATTATTTTTTTTAGTTTTTAATAATTTGATCAAGGGATAATATCAGAAACCTCCCCTGAGGTTTCTTCAAATATCACTTAGCTCCCCCCACATTTTAGAAATCTCTCTTACCACCCTTTGAATTGACATTTTCTTAATAATGTCAGCCCCTCTGAGCAAAAGTAACATTAGAATATTGGTTTTGGAGGAAGGAGAGTATTTTAATTCCCCTCATACCCTTAGTTTGACTGAATCCTGTGACATAAAAAAGTTGCAGTAGGTGGAAAATGTGAATTGGAGATAAATTTCCTGGTATGAGCACTGTTGCATGGCCGTTGGACATGCAACGGCTACTTTGAGTGAACCGCATGAAAGGTGAGGGAAAAGCAACGGCTACTTCCAGTGGTATTAAAAGGTGAGGGAACCGCATGAAATAGCTGCAAAACTTAAAGAGGAAAGCAAGCAAAGAAATGGCTAGTTCATCCTTCCAAGGTCAGTCATACAATTCACCTTCATCATTAAGCATGAAGAACCGGTATTGTAAATGCAACCGCAAGGCTACATTACGAATCTCAGAGAGTGAAAGAAATCCAGATAAGCTATATTTTAGTTGTTCAAAGTGCAACTACTTCAAGTGGTATGAAGGAAATGAAGGCGAAGAGTTGCAGAGGCAAAGAAATGGAGGTGAAGAAGTGCAGCGTACAAGAAATGAAGCTGATTCTGCAGTGCTTCCATTGAGGAAAGCAAATCAGGAATGTAACTTTGTGCCTCAATAGAATGCATGCCTCACTTTCTTATTCATCATCAATCTTGTACTCTTAGCAATTTATCTTTTCATTCAAATTGTTAAAGCAATCCCAGTTTCTTGTTCCAGTAATAGTAGATGTGTTCCAAGCTGTTTGGAGCCTTACTGGTCATACATGAAAGAACCAGAAGGCATGTGTAACTTGGACATGATGTTAAGCTATGTGAAAAAGAGTTGAAACTATTTTTTACTTCATACGTATGCCCTCCATATTTGTTGCCTATCAGTGTTATACCAAAAGTCATACTTAACAGAAAATGCATTAAGCTATCAGGTGCAGTTCCTTAGGTACAATGTGTCTCTCCTGCTAAGTTCATTGGAAAACAACAGTACTAGTTTCACACGTAATCCTGAGGAATCAGAGTCATAAAGTTAAAAAAAAAAACACAGCATGACATCTTTGAAGGCTTACAAATTCCATACATAAAGGTAATAAGTCATATGCTCCAAGATCTATGGGTAGCAGCAGAGCATACTTGTGTTGAGGAATGCTGCAATTCCTAAACATAAGTACCAAAACATATGTCTTTGAAGTCGTTCACTAGGACTGGGAATGCAATTAACCACTTGCATCCACATTTACAACTAAACAAAAGTATGTAGCAATCAACAAGAATCTCAGAAAGCATCATCTAAAAACATCATTCTAGATGATGAGGAATGCTACGTATACAAATGTACCAGATCAGTCTCCTAAAGCAAAACTCATAATACTAGTACTAATTAGAACCTCATACTGATGTTGCTATTGTCAATGTGAGATCCCATACCAGCAGAAGTGGATATTGAAGATGCAGTGACTGCTGGAGTTTGTTCTGAGCCAACAGCAATGAAAGGTCTGGCTCTCTTATTAGTGTTAGCAACAGTAGTTCCAACCCCTGCATTTAGCCCTCCTCTCTGAAGCCATGCAACAAATGTTATTAAACTAATGACTGGTCGACAGTTAGAATAGTTAGCAATAGGTGCTGAATCTAATTTCTGATTAACTATACCTTTCTGGTATTAGTACTAGTGCAGGCAGAATGATTAAGTTGAACATGAGCTCCAGCAACATGATTTTGAGTGCTTCCATTACTGCCTTGACTTGATACAATGACTGGGACATTTTCTTGTGCATGTTCCTGACAAATCAGATCCAAAAGCTAAGCTCATTTGCAAGGAATTAATACACATGAAGATACTATAATTTGACATTGCTTCAATTACCCATAGAACAGATCCTGCTAATCCAGTATTGGCAATGCCTCTTCTTGGTTTTCCTCTTCGACTTGCTACCTGATTTGTAGAAGTACTGCTGCCTCTTTTTTCAGCAACAGGAGTTCCTTAACAAGTTCTCCTATTATGTCCAAATCTGCCGCACTTTGAGCACCTGAAACTGATTGATCTCTTGTGTTGAGGTGCAGGAGCTCCTTCATCAGGTGCTCTTCTTCTATTTCTTCTTGGTCTACCAGCTCTTCGTCTAAGTGGTGGTGGCAAAACTACTACTGGTGTCACATCTTCCATTCGAGGCCACCTATTCATATGTGAAATTGGGTTGATCATGAATGCATACATTTTCAAGTATTGATCAATGGAAAAGGCTGCATCACAGTAGTTTTCCAGTTTCTCCCTTCTATAAATAGCTCCTAGTGCAGCATGCTTGCAAGGAATGCCAGTCAACTGGAAAGCCCCGCATTCACATGTCCTCTCAGTCAACTTGACTATATAGGACTTATCATAGTCTGCTACTTCAAACGTGTTGTCACTTGCCATTATCAGTGAACACCTTCTTGATTCAGTTGCAATATCCTTCAACTTGCCAATAACATGTGGAGTAATACTAGATGTCCATGTGCAGCCTTTTTGATATCTCTTATGCAGTTTTTTCATGAATTTTTGCCTCAGTCCTTCAGCCAGAGCAAGTATAATTTTTCCTCTCAGTTCTCCAACTCATGCATTAAAAGATTCTGTAAAATTATTGGTGACATGATCACACTTAATTTCAACAGAAAATGCATGTCTTGCCCAATTACACTTAGGAATGTTTGCCAAGTATCTCCAAGCATCTATATTAATATTTTTTATTCTTTCCATAGTCTCATTGTGTCCTATCAAATCATAACTTTTAGCTGCTTGCCAAAAAAATCTCCTTAGCAGTAATCTTGGAAATTTGACTTTGAAGTTGCAGTAGATGTGCCAACAACAATATCGTGCAGTAGCTTCAGGCATTTGTTCCTCATAAGCAAGGTTGAGTCCCTATACAGAAGTTTCAGAAACAAATTCCTTCAAACACTTGATTCAGCCACTATAACAGCAATGGAGAAAATCTGAAACATGAAAAATACAGAAATATAAAACATACCTTCTGTCTATCACTCATGAAGGTGAGTGGAATATTGGCTGGAAATGGTCCAAAGAATTCCTGGAAATAATAAAAAAACCAACTCCAAGCTTCCTTGTTTTCACACTCTACAACAGCAAAAGCTAATGGAAACAAACTATTGTTCCCATCAAGAGCAACAACAATCAACAGAATGCCCCCAAATGCACCTTTCAAATGGCAGCTATCAAAGCCAATAAATGGCCTGCAACCTGCCAGGAAACCATCTCTTTGTGCCTTGAAAGAGACAAACAATCTTAGAAATTTAGGCTCTACCAGAACGTTTGGCCTATCATAGTGAATTTTCATGATGCTTCCTGGGTTGTGCATCCTCAATAGTTCAACATATTTTGGTAATTTTTCATAGGCCTCACTGTGTGATCCTTCTATCTGTTCCAAGGCTTTCTTTTTTGCCCTGTAAATTTGCATTCTACTTGGCAAGACTCCATGCTTCTGCATTTCAGCCTTTACTCCCTTGCTTGTCATCTCTGGGTGATCTCTCATAACAGAAATTAACTTCTTTGTTATCCAATCTGATGTTGCTTCTGAATTTTTCCTATTCATGACACACGTATGCTCAGGTGTATATGTCTTAACCATGAATGTGATTGTATCACCAACTGGAGATGCATAAATCCTCCAATTACACCCCTCAGCACCACACTTGGCAGTGCACCTGCTCTTTTCATTTTTTAACCTCACCAATGGAAATCCTTTTTGAATAGCATAGTCCTTCAACACTGCTCTAAATGCATCCACATTGGTAAATAGCATCCCTTTCTCAAACTCAATGTCCTCTCTTGGATTGTAAGTCCACATTTTTGACTGCATGATTGATCTCATAGGATCAGTCTCTTGGTCAGATTCTGAATCAGGGACAACTTGTGCATCCTCTATTTCCTTATAATCAGACAAGTCATTTTCCTCCTTATCACTACTAGAAATTAAGGTCCTATCTTCAGCTATGACATCTTCCAAGTCACTATCTATGTCATCCTTCCATGAGTCATCAGAACTAGAAGCATAAATCTCATCATCACCCTCACTGTCAACTACAGGAATAGGAGTATTTTCGATTCCTATGTCTTTCTGTGCCACAATAAGTTGGTTATTCCTGTAATCTACCATATTCTCCTCTGTAGTAGGAATAATAATATCCAGGTGCAGCAAGTACAAGTTTATAACAAGATCATTTTCATGAAGTTTGCACATATCAAGAACTGATTTGTCACTACTGATGTCCATAAAGCCTGTTGTCCTAGGAATCGCACATTTCATATGCACAAGCATGTTCAAATTTTCAGACAAATCATTCATTGCCTTATCAGTAACATTACCAAGAAGGTCAATATATTGGTAGTTCTTTGGATCGACATTAGGAATTCTGACAGTGTTTCCCATGTAATGGACTAGAATATCATGTGCAATAATTCCTTCCATCCTACATATCAGTGTGTTTGCAAGAAAAGTTTGAATCAGTCGCTATCAGGATCACATATTCTCACAAGGGACATGGTATAACACACACATGCTTAATCAAAGTCAAACTCAGGTTGCAAAGCTAAGCTACAAAGTTAAGCTACAAAGCTAAGCTGTTCTTATGTATTACAGCTTAGCTTCAACTCAATATTCATCAACTTTTTTGAACCAATAAAATAAAGGTCAAGCATAGTTCATCAAATCAGACATTCTTTACAGCATCCAACATTAACAATACTTAATATAAGGATCACATACAAAGGCTCTGGTTGGATGTTAAACTCGGCCATCAAGTCCAATAAACCACAAAAACACAAGGAAAACAGAGATATTATAGGCAAATCATGAAGAACAGTTCATGACACCTGCATTTTCTCCTGTTACATGTTCATCATATCAACTATCAATGGAACTCATCTAGAGCAAGTCCAACAAAATAGAAAAACACAAGAAAACAGAGATATTATAGGCAACTGATGAAGAACAGTTCATGGCACTCGACAAGTTCTCCTTCTACATGTTGATCATATCAACTAGAAATGGAAGATTTTTACCTGTTGTGCAGCTCAATTTTGACAAAATCACTTTCACTCCAATCGAACGCATGGAATTCAATACTTTGCAATATTTGTCCTCCTCTGCAATATCCATGGACCAATTTCCAGAAAGATACTATCAAATAACAATCACAGTTATAAGTAGTATTTCATTCCTCTTCATTTTCCGGGCTATTAGACGTCTTATCAGAGCAAAATGGAGCCATGCAATTCGTACGGAACTCAGCTTCTATGCGGCAATGCTTTCCCGGGCTTTATACAGTTCCATGCTTGCTCTCTCAGTCATTTTTTGCATTTTATCAGCTGAATAAGTTAACAGCAAAGCAAAGGGTATTATTGGCAATTGATTAGATTTCTTGTTGACTGCTGACCCATTATCACTTGAGGGGTAGTAAGAGAGATTTCTAAAATGTGGGGGGAGCTAAGTGATATTTGAAGAAATCTCAGGGGAGGTTTCTGATATTAGCCCTTTGATCAAATAATAAATTCGTCATCTATTAATTTGCTTTCTAAATTCTTTTTAGTCGTGAAAGAATCAAATATTTAATTGCACTTATTTTCTGATATATTTCCTTCACTCATATATTGACTTGCCATCATCATTAATTAGAGTATATGTAATTGAATTACTAGATAAGATTCTACTGAAACTAATTATTAAGTTGTTATAATTTAGCTATTTTTAATATATTTAATTTTAACATTTGTCTTACAATTAGTATATTAAATTTTATAAAATAGTATTTTAAGTTCTTTTATAACAATTCTTGTTCAAAAAAATATAAAATTATAAAACATAAAAAGTGCTTGTGCGAATGCACAAAAAAGAAACTTGTTCCGCAGTATTTTCCACTCTAGTTCCTCACAAACCTCATTCGCGCGTATTTTATTAACTTTTTCCTTGCATGTACGTTATTCATGTGTGCACGCCATCCATCTTGAAATTCAACCACATTTATACTGTCACACGTGTCGAGCTGTCTTGCCATGACCAAAATTTAGATGAACCTGGTTTTCATAGATTCAATGATCCAAATTGTACCATATCACTTGATAAAATAGTATGACACAATCTAGACTATTAAATATTTGAAAATCGAATCTACTCAAGCATCGGCCGTCCAGCCATTACCTATTACCTAGGGTAGGAACGGTCAACGGGTTCCTACCATAAAGGGGTTGGGGATCCCTTAAAGCACAGTTTATCACTTCAGTACGATGATGTCTTTATTAGCACAACCAAGATCTGGCGGTGGTAGCTTTGGGGTAGGTGAAAATATAACAATAATGCCACCGCCTCAGGTACCTAATAGGAGTATTTTTTTTTCTACTTAGGGGGTATCCGGGTTTCAGGTATGCCGGACCCGACTAATCCCCCTGAACCCCGAGAGGAGAGGCCCCATCCCCTCGAACCGGTAACCACTGGGACTCGATCCCTGGTGGGAGAAAATGGACAACGGGACTTTAGGAGGCTTCCCGTGACCAACCGAGCTGCCCAGGAGGGGCACCTAATAGGAGTACTTGCTTATGTTTCTTTTTTTAATTTAGGTGTTGGGGTTAAGAAAAATTTTGTTGATGTCTATACTATATGTAAAGTTTGAGGAAAGGGTTTAGGGTTAATATTGTGATTAACATTTATTTTTATTTTACGAACTTTCTTTTTTTTATTCTTATATGAATTACTTTTATTTTAACTATCTATAACTACCTATGACTATTTTTACTTTTAACTATTTAAATATATGTTTTCAACGTAGCTATCCCTTCTTAAGTAATAAAAATTTTATTTAAAACATATAATCATAAATATTATGTATTTTTTGATTGCACGTACATTAGATGTGCATTGAGTATTAGTCCCTAGTAATGTGTGAGATGTCAATTTACATATTCCTAACAACTAGTATTAATTAAACAAACCAATGATAAATATAATCCGTAATTATTATAGTGACTACAAGTACTTTGAATGGGTTAATGAATTAGAAGTTGATTGGAAATGGGATCTTTTTTTTACATAAATTCCTTCTTCATCAAAATAAATTCCTTGTTTGTAGAATTCTTTTAAAAGATGGAACTGAAAATCTTATTAAATTTGTTAAAGGAGAAATAGTGCAACTGCAAAACTCTTGCTTCTAAATATTGACCCTATGTATCCATGCTTGTGAGTCCAACGACGGGCAAGCATTGAGCTAGAGAGAGGCGGGGAGGGACAGCCCTCTCTCAAATTTTAGAAATTCATCTTTTTTTTTCCTAAAATTTTGAAGATTTTAAAGCTTCCTTTATATGCTTATCTGTTTGCTCCTCGAAAAATTTTCAAAAACTTCTATATAGACTCTAGAGTTTACATGTGTATGTATTTGGCCTTCTTAGGTTAAATTTTTTAGTTAATTCTTGATAACCAATGTTTTAAGCCCAGACCAGAAAGTGAATCAAAAGAGCTTTCAATTCACGATTCAATCGGTTCGACCGATTCAACTTCAGTTCAAAAGTTTAATCTTTTTTTATTTATTTATTTTAGTATTAAAATTTTGAACACAATTAAAATATTTTTTAAATTTAGTGAATTTCAGTTGAACCTTTCAATTTTTATCGATTTTTACTGATCCAACCAGCTCTTGACTGAGTTTAAGGATGGCAATGGAGCGGATTTGGAGCGAGAGAGCCTGTCCCAATCCCCCACGTCTCCCATCTCTGCCCTACCCTACTATCTCGTGGGGGACATAACGATATTTTGTATATTTGATCTTATATTTTTTATACTAGGAGCGAAGCCCATGCAAGATGCAAGAGTGAGTATTTGTTGTGAATACTTGTAAATAGTAAAATTATAATTTAGTTGTTCTCAAAAAAATTTTAAACCGATTGGAAATGTATCCTAAACTACATAAAGCGCGGAAGCTTCATCTACAGTGGATTGTGCCAGTTTCGCTGTGATTTTGCAGCACATTTCGTCCTTTTTGGTCTTTTGGCAGGCTCCATGCAATGACTTTGGTTCCTGGTGCGCTTTTCCTCATTTCTGCTTTTGTTCCCTTCTTCCGATTGTGCCCTTATCCTGGTTTCTTTGTAATTTTGTGGCCAATTTTGTCCTTCTGTTTCTTCTGCATCTTCCACTGCTGCAATTGTTATCTAACTTAATTTTGCAATCCATTTTGTCCTTTTTGCCTGGCGCATCTTCCACTGCTGGGCTAATTGATTAGAATATAGGTGTAAAAAAGAAAAGTCAGACACTTGCGGATCTGACAGAGTCCATGTATAAAACTATGGGTACCGGGCTGAGACAGCCCGGCACTTGACAGACGCTTTTTTTTTTTTTAAACATGTCAGGTGCTGGGCTGAGTCTCAGCCCAGCACCTGACACTTTTTTTTTGAAAAAAGATGTCAAGTGCCGGGCTGTGTCAGCCCGGCACCTGACATCCAATTGAGTGAATTGCAATTCATCCAATTGAGTCAATTGAGTGAATTGCAATTCACTTTATTTGTTAAGCTAGTTGATAAATACAATTCACTTTAATTAGTTTAGTGGATTAATTAGTTTAATTAATTGAGTGAAGTAACTTTAAGAGATTCGATTAAATGCATTTAATTAAGGTGATGGTTTAATTTGTTATTTATTAAATATTCATTTATTTGTTATAAATGATTTAATTATTTAATTATAATGCATTATTTGTTGTTATTTGTTATTATTTGTTGTTATTTAATTACACTTTATTTGTTGTTATTTGTTATACTATTTGTTATTATTCGTTGTTATTTAATTGCACTTTAGTTGTTGTTATTTGTTATTATTTCTTATAATTATAGAATCACAATTATTTATTTATTTGTTATAAATTATATATATTTGATTCAATTAATTAATTATTCAAATAAGCATATTAATGAGGTTCTAAAATGCTATCAATACTCGTCTCTAATAGGTATAACATGTCAAGTAATAATTGCTTGGTGATTCAAGTATATTGGGGTGGAAAAATTATAAACGAATGAGGGTCAATTTCATATGATCCTTCTATACCGAAACAAGTGTTGTTCCTTATAGAGATGGTAGGTTATGATGATTTGGTAGACAAAATATATAATCTTTTGGGTTTAGATCGGAATCTTCTGGGTAGACAAAATATACAATCTTCATTACATGTTTGCTAAATATCAAATATTATAATATGGGAATTTAGCCTTTTATTATTTGAATGCTTATCGTTATTTTTATATTTAGCCATTTCACCGTTGTCACGCTATGCATTTTTCCCCTTTTTTTGGTCATTTTTTTATATATTGCACAATAAATTTAGTTTTATAAAATTATAGTGAACATTAAAAAATACATAAAAATTCTAACAAATTATTTCTCAACAATTTGAGAACTACATCTTATTACAAAATGAATGGTATATTTTGTTTGAAAAACATTTTCGTAGTTTAACATCCTATAGGAGTAATTAGTGATTTTGCACAAATCTATTTTCTTCTTTTTCTTACGTTTCAACTTTGAAATGTAAATTAATTAACTTAAATTTCAAAGTATTTAGTACTTCAGGTCGACTCAACTTTTTATTAAAATTTTTTTCTTGTTTTGGTTTTTTGATTTTTTTTTTGTATGGGAGATTTATGAAATTATCCTCACAATACAAACTACGAAAAAAATTCAGAACTTAAATAGATGTTCTATTAGTATGCATTATGTTCAATTGGTAAAATGCAAAAATTCAATATAAGTACCAACACGAGAATGAATACAAAATCTAAAATGTTTAGGGTTTAGGGTTAGGGTTTTGGGTTTTGGGTTTAGGGTTCAAGGTTCAGGGTTTAGGGTTTAGGGTTTTGATCTTTAGGGTTTAGGGTTTTAGGGTTTAGGGTTTAGGCTTTAGGGATTAGGGATTAGGGTTTTTAGGTTTAGGGTTTAGGGTTTAGAGTTTAGGGTTTAGGGTTTTGATCTTTTGCATGATGCAACGTGTCACAAATTGCGATTGATAATTACTAATCATATCACAATTTCAGCCTTACGATATTTCTTGAGAATAAAATGAGAAGCTATAAATGAAAGAGGAAAATTCAAAATTAAAAGAATATGAAAACTAGATAATTGTATTTCAAGTCAAGTGATTTGAATTCTACTGGGAAAGTTTCACTAAGAATTTTTTGTTACTCGACACATTTTGTTTGGTAGACTTATTAATTTTTTTTTATTTTTCAGAAAAATTCGGTCAGGTACTGGGCTGACACAGTCCGACACCTGATAGATTTTTTTAAAAAAAATTCCTGTCAGGTGCGATTCTATAATTATAAGAAATAATAACAAATAACAACAAATAAAGAGTAATTAAATAACAACGAATAATAACAAATAGTATAACAAATAACAACAAATAAAGTGTAATTAAATAACAACAAATAATGCATTATAATTAAATAATTAAATCATTTATAACAAATAATTGAATATTTAATAAATAAAAAATTAAACCTAATTCATCACCTTAATTAAATGCATTTAATCGAATCTCTTAAAATTAATTCACTCAATTAATTAAACTAATTAATTCACTAAACTAATTAAAGTGAATTGCATTTATCAACTAGCTTAATGAATAAAGTGAATTGCAATTCACTCAATTCGATGTGAATTGCAATTCACTCAATTTCACATTCACTCAATTGGATGTCAGGTGCCGGGCTGTCAGCCCGGCACTTGATATCTTTTTTTTAAAAAAAATGTGTCAGGTGCCGGGCTGTCCGGCACCTGACATGTTTAAAAAAAAAAAAAGGTTTCTGTCAGGTGCCGGGCTGAGACAGCCCGGCACCCATAGTTTTATACACACGCTCTATCAGATCCGTAAGTGTCTGACTTTTCTTTTTTACACCTATATTCTAATCAATTAGCCCCACTGCTGCAATTGTTATCTGACTTTATTAACAAAAATATTAATTTATCAATTTCATTTATTAACTTCCTTCAACATATAACTTCCTTTCAAAATATAATTCTCACAAAAATCTCAATTTCCTAACTTTGCATTAACGTGTCTTTCTTCAAAATATAATTCCCTCTGCTCTTTTATATTTATTAACTTTTCCCAAAATATATATATTAACAAAGATATTGATTTTCTAAAAAATATGTGAATCGATAAAAATTCTATGTGCATCTAATATATATAGAACAATACAAATTCTTTGTGTTACGCTATGCTACTTCATATTAACAGATAATGAGTGTTATTCGAGTCAGCTAATTGTAATTTAAATTTCCCTTATGCATAAGTCCATGTGCTATTCGTTGATTTAAAGTAAGATATTGATTAATCAATAAATAAATTACTTCATCATTAAATAGATATTTATTCATGTATGCTATTCAATCAAGCATTATTAATTTTCGATATCAATGAAATAACAGACTCTTCGAAATTGTGTTATCTTTAGATTTTGGAATCTTATTAATTTTCAAAAATTTAATGCAAATATTAAATTTTGTGTGCATCTAATAAATATAAATCAATTGTGCCGCTTTGTATTTGCTTGCATTAATTCAACTAATTGTTTTAAAAAATACAGGATAATTTCCCTCTATTTCAAAAATGTTACTTCAATAATATTTCAAAATTTTCAAAATTAAAAAATATACCACTGAAAACCAAAATAAAAAAGACAAACTTTTCTCTAAAACTATAGCAAAGATAACCAAACTACCAGAAATTTATACACAAATACTTAAAACCACACCCCTATATATATAGCAAAAATATACATGATGCAACTCAAAAAAAAAAATTATCATATTGACACATGAATCACAAGACAAATAGGAACACCACAAATATAACAAACAAACAAAACTATAAAAGATAGACACGCTAAAACAATATTAAACAATCATACAAACTCAAATAAAATATTAAATATATATACACACACACACACACATATATATACACATATATAAATAAATGAATAATAAAAATATAACAAACAAACAAAACCACAAAAAATATAAACGATAAAAAATTAAACCATCATATCTCCTAAATAAAATACTAAACACACACGCGCATATATATATATATATATATATATATATATATATATATATATATATATATATATGCACACATATTACAAAATATATCGTATACCTATATATATATATATATTAATACAAAATTCACTACAACTTTGAGTACCATAAAATAAGTCGCATAAACATCAAACAATAAATATTTAAAAATTCTACTATAAATTACAATGATTAGACTCTATAATTTTTATGTGCAATCATTTCTATTTCTTATAAAAAAAAAATTTATACACATCACCTTACTTTCAATAATATCCATTTATTACTAAACTATTAATATAAAATCTCTTAGCTCTCAAAATTAATATTATCCTTTACCTATTTAGATTCTATTAATTAAAAAAATACAGCTTCCATATATTTCAATCACATTCATTCATAATTAAATCAATATCATCTTTACTTATAGAAAAAACCTACTTAATGAATAAACACATATTTTACCAAGATATAGTATCAAATTATTCCAAATTATTAATTTATCTCATCACACAACACCCAAACTATATCAAATTTGGCCAAAAAAAACTATTATCCATTTATTTTTTAACAAACTTTCTATTCTTTTATATCCTTTCCATAGACTTTTCCACTGCAACAATGCACACTTTTTCATCCTAGCTATCCAAATTATGAAAATATCATCATCCTAAAATACATAAACTACCTATGCCCAAAGTACAATAAATTATAACACTCTCAATGTAATTCTCCACCTATTTTTCCATCCTATGAACTTTAAAAATTTAATATATATTCCATTAATTTAAATAATATTTACTTATCACTAAATTAAAAATAAAAAACAAAATTTTTTGAAACCAATATTATCCATGAAATCTTTAGATCATACTAATTTTAAAAAACACAATACAAATCATATCAATTTTACTATATCTATTTATAAATAAATCAATCCAATATATCACTTCTCTATCCACTATTCCAATTCCATTATCATATAAAATACTCTAAATTTATGTTATTAAATAAATTTTACATTAGCCTAAGACAGTTAATAATAGGCACCCCGCGGAACGCCGCGCGGCACCAAGCCTAGTAATATGGTAAAGAGTTGGAATCTATCATTGTATACATATTCTACAGCTTTGCCTTTAATAATAGAACTTCTCAATAACCGCTTCTTATTTTTCCCTTTGGGAGATTACACTCCATTATTGCTTGGTAATTAAGACACTAAAATTTTGTCAAAAAATAATTAAATGGTACCACAACAAAACTAACGTAAATTACAATATGTTCCTTGACTTTTTTTACTAGCTAAATCTTCTTCACCTTGAAAAAGCAAAACAAGTTAGAATTATACTATTAGGAAAACTAAAAATTAATAAGGACAGAACAGTTAAATATAGTGAGCACAACTCTTTACCAATGTTTGGCTTTTGCAAAGCCAAACATTGACATCTTCATTTTCAGCACCATCATCATTAAATTTCAAGACTTTTCCTTTTTTCTGCTTTGAATTCTAGAACTTCGTCCAACTAAGCTTGCCAAAGCATTTGAAATTGATAAACTATAATAGACAATAAACTCAAGCGTATCAAAGGTGCCCTCAATTCTTTAGTTTCAGACCTGCATTTCTCACCACCCTCTTTGACAACATGAATAATTAGATCATCAAATATTCATGTCACCAAAAACCAAAATAAACAATGTGCTCTTCAAGTTTAAAACATAATAATTAAGTAAATTGGGGCGTTCATACCATCCATAGACACTTATGAAGAGGATTTGCCTACATCAACAATTTTCTGAAATCTTCCCTCTGCATTTCAAGCCAAACATAATCAGCCTCATCCATCTAAACTCTCTTAGTAATGCATAACAAATATGGAAATTTAAAGTAGTGTTACAAAATCTAAGAACAATCTGACAAACATTCAGGCAGTAGCTAATGAACAAATTATACAAAGGCTGATTAGGAGTACCTATTGTGGAAGCTATACACGGAAAAGTGCAGAAAGAAGAAAGCAAATAAACAAACCTCTACAAACACCAGTCTGATAATGTGAAACATAAGCACCTAAACCAACAATGGCCATTATTGTAGCTAACTCTAAAAACTGATCATCAAATGCTGAAGAAGGTGGAAGGTTCTGCAGTTGCATTTGTAATGTGCTCTCTCCAAATGATGATTCTTCACCACTCACGCTTTAATGTAGTCTTAAATGCGTTTCAATTACTGATTTTAATCATTTCCATTCTTTGGAGGAGCTCAACTGCTGATCTGAGGAAAAACGAGACGAAAATTTCTGCCCTTACGCATGCAACATGCTATCGAATGATTTTTCACCTCTCACGCTTTAACGTTGCCTTAATCCCACTTCAATTGCTGATTTTAATCAGTCCCACAACCATTGGAGGAGTTAAATTGCTTTTCTCAAGGTTGCCAGTAGTTTGCAATAGAATGAAGTGGCTTTCTGTTTTGATTGTACACTTAGCAGCTACTTTGGAGGGTAAACAGGTCACTTTTCACTCATAAGCAGCATTTAACAATCTGCTTACCGCTTGTAATGCAAACCAATTACTACATAGAAAGGGTATAATAATAGTCAAACCATTGGAGAGTCTACATCATAGCATTGTACAGCTAACAAAATGAATGGTATTCCATCATTCTCCTTGTAAAATTGCCCCTAAAGATGGTAGATGAAAATCTCCTAAGAGTAAACAAAATAACTTCTTTACATATACATATACACACACATATATCTATATACACACACACTAGTCGATCGGTATCCCGGAGCGCGATGCGCAAGAAATTCTTTGATAACAAAGATTACTATTTCTCCATGATATTCCACGATCAAGACAGAATATTCACGTGTGCTCAAAGTTGTTGTTGGATTTTTATGCTTGGAATATATTTACTCTTCGCGTGTGGACAGTAGCTGTCACAAGATATACAACCACAGCTGCCAGGTACATTCCGTACAAGCAGAACCATGCACGGGAAAGTACAATGACAAGAAGTACAGTTTTGCTCAACAGTACAAGCGGCAAGTGCTTCTTATATATATAAAGGATATATATACATATAGAGAGAGGATACATAACACTAATAAAAATTTTACTAATCAATCATTTAATTCTTAGCGGAAAATTTAACAGATATCAAGATTAAAAATTACTTTAATCTTTTAAATTTGTTTCCCCATATTTAGTGCCACGTAAAATCCAAATAGTAGCTGTTTTTTTTTTATTTTTCTATTTCATGTTACATCATATTACTCTAATGTTCTGTACAGTACGACACTAGTCATATACAAATGAGAATTCATAAAACGGAGCAAAAAATACTAATCTGGCAAATATCTCTGATCTATTCGGCCCTCATAGATTAGCTCTCAATTTTCTTTTTTCATTTTTTGTTTATGGTGGAAGGCCATCTATAATCAAATTTGACTTGTTTAATTGAATTTTTGAGTTAACTATTGAACCAGATTAGAGGCAAGGCTGATTTGTGGTTGGCCAATCGAAACTGCCGGTCCGGTCCGGTCCGGTTCTCAAAAACACAGCGGACAACAGGCCTTCTGCTGGTTCCTACGTCCGCCTATAAATTTCATTGAGGTTTCGGAGAAGCATCGTAGTAAACCAGCACAAAATCCTAAAAGAAGAAAATTTGGGGGGGGGGGGGGTATGGAAATGCAAGAGATGCGGGGAAAGATGGTGAGGAATCAAGTCATATTCAAGGGATACATAGAACGACCTCCCGAAGAAACAGACATGGAACTGAAGGTCGAAAACATGATCAAGCTTGAAGCTCCAAAATGGTCAGGTGCAATCTTGGTCAAGAATCTGTACCTGTCTTGTGATCCTTACATGCGTGGCCGCATGCGCAGCTTCCATGTCTCTTACCTTCCTGCTTTCATCCCCGGTTCAGTCAGTACTTGCATTACCATATAAACCTCCTATTTTTAATTTGCTTTCATTTTATCCTTGCTGATCGTATACTAATTGGTTTTGTTCTACTTTTACTTTCATCACGGGATCGAGGAGGTTTTATGCGATTTTAACTAGTGCGGTAAAGTCATGCATGCAGCTAGAAAGCTTTTAAAGGGCTATGCTGTTTTGAAAATGGCTCGAAACTTTGGACTTCACCAGTGTACTTGTTGTCAAAGACGTCAACGTCAAATGCTTGAGCCCATCTCACTTTTAAGTTACTACAAAAGTTGCAGATTGCATCTATGTGTTGGAATGATTAAGCTGATATTCTGCAGTTGATTATTGTTAAGCTACTTTGATCAATACTCTATTCTCCTTAAGTAATCACGTGTGATTATTTCTTGAGCTCAATTTGACTTCAGTGGTCATATTAATTTGTTCGGGAGAGAGATACTAGGTACTGGATATCCTGCTAATTATGAATTTGTTGCATTTGACATCATTTTGTGTTCATGCACCGCCCCTCCCCTCCTGCAGTAAAGCTTGACTTATTGGAATATGTTATAGGCCATTGAAGGATTTGGTGTGTCCAAAGTTCTGGATTCTGATAATCCAGATCTTAAACCTGGCGACCTGCTCTCAGGATTTACAGGTTGGGAAGAATACAGCTTAATTCACAAGACTGAGCAGTTGAGAAAGATTGAGCCAGATGATGATATCCCCCTCTCGTACCATGTGGGGCTCCTTGTTGTTTAAGCATGTGTTACAAGTAATTAAAGATCTTTTACTTTGTTGTATGCCTGCTATCTGGTTACTTTTTCTTTTCTCTGAAATTAATACTTGATGACAACGTTGCTTGACATATCCTGTTCTCTTACAGTATCAGCTCAAGCACGAAACCGTGGCTATTTTTTTTTTCCATCAATTAGTTACAAAGCTACATATCTTATGCAGGTATGCCGGGTTTTACTGCTTATGCTGGATGGTACGAGGTTTGTGCTCCTAAAAGGGGAGATAATGTCTTTTTCTCTGCTGCCTCAGGAGCTGTTGGTCAGGTTGTTGGCCAGCTTGCAAAGTTGCATGGTTGCTATGTTGTTGGAAGTGCCGGAACAAGTCAGAAAGTAAGTCCAATATTTTTGGATCATATATATATTATGTGTGTAGTCTAGAGCACTTGACATAGCTTGTGCATCTATCATGCTGATTGGCGATTTACCTTTTGTGTCGGCACCAATCGGTTGCATACATCTATTAGGTTGATCTCTTGAGAAATAAGCTTGGATTTGATGATGCATTCAACTACAAAGAGGAAGAAGACCTTAATGCAGCTTTAAAAAGGTCGGTCATATATAAAAAGTGTCAATTTAAGGATCATCAACCAAACTCAATTATCTCACCTTGAAGGCTTCAGTCCTCAATTAGGAACCTCTTTTCTTGTTCTACTTAGCAGATTCTTTCCAGAAGGAATTGATATCTACTTTGAGAATGTCGGTGGAGCAATGCTCGATGCTGTGCTTCTCAACATGAGAATCCAAGGCCGGATTGCTGTCTGTGGAATGGTGTCTCAACAGGGCACTTCAAGTCCACATGGGATACATAATCTGTTCTCTCTAATATCAAAACGCATAAGGATGCAGGGATTGCTGCAAAAATTAGCCGATGTCATTATACCCGTAGGTGTTTCTGTAAAAATTTATAGATACATAATAGTAATATCCTTGGAATAAATATCCTCAAAAGTTTCTTGCACGACTTCAATACTCACTGGCAGGCAAGGGCTCTGCTAATGTTTGGACTGTCTACTTCAAGAAATGGAGACAAAAGGGCTTGTTCTCAATTCAGATGTAACATTTTGTAAATAAGTTGTAACTTATTACTATTAATTACTTGTATTCTTATTTCTTATCCTCACCTTAGTTGGAGTCATTTGCTTATCATAGACAAGCATCTTCGAATTGACGTTTAAAGCATACTACTGATCTACTCTGTAAATTAGAAAGAAAGTTTTGCAGATCCAGCCGGTGAAACTCAGAGCAATGGTGTGTTAGTTGGTGCCGAGTATGAGTACGCACTAACTGCTTGGCCATTTTCAGCAGGCACTGTTGGTTCTTGACCAAAATAAATCATATAAGTAACAGGAATTTCTCTAATCAAATTTAACAATGATATTAACAAAAATCTCATACTTCAATATTGCAGTAAAAAATGCAAATAATTTGTACCGTAAAAAGTTAATTTGGTGTGGGTTGAGGCATGAATTAGGTCGCTTTCTTTAAGATGATTTGCGCTCCTACAGAGTATCCTCCGATGTAATAGGTCTCAGCACATGTCGTCTCAAGGATACAACAGTCCAAACTTTTCGTCACTGTAGTCTACTTCAATTTACACTATTGAAGTAAGACAGAAACCTCACACAACACTGTTCTTTGCCCTATAAACTCTAATAGTAGAGAGAGGAAGAAAAAGTAGAAAATAGTCTACAGATGGCAAAGTATGTATCAGATTTGGTTGATAGATGCCTCTATTTATAAACTAAGAAATTAGAAGTATTAAAATACCAATATTAAGAGAAATAAACACCTCAAATTTCAAAGTTTAGGTTCATTGTATAATGGTAAAAAATTCACTAAATAAATTCATAAACCTAATCATTACATAAGTTATACAATTCAAGACATAAATCTCATTTTAAAGACATAAGTTATACTTTTGAATGGTTTTATATGTAGCTGAAAATTCATTGAATAATTTGTAATTTATTGAGTTTGAATTGAAAATAAACACGTGATATTTTTTATTAAATTATCCAACAGGTACAGTTACAGGTGCTTCTGCCGGTTCACCGTCAACTAACTGAGGCAGCCTTCACCCCGAGCAAGAGGGCGAATTCAAAGTACACAGTGAATCAGACCATATGGCCTGCTGAGCTTAAGAGGCAATTTAGAATCTCGAGTTTAGCTTTTATGGAAGATTTTGGAAGGGTGAAATGAAGCCCACTACCAAAAGGTATAGACTATAGAGGAAAAGGGATTGGACATGTAATTGCTGTAATAGGCTGATAGCAAAAATGACATGATAATGATGCTTACAACAAAAGAACCAGGCTGCATTTACCAAAATTTCTGCATTGGCTAAACTTCTTAGTTTAACTTATTGTCACCTTGACTTAATGGCTAATGCCCCTTCATGAATCAGATGTCTATCTGTACATTAAAAACGGTGGAGATCTTTCTAATGACTACATTAAGCGAAAGCTGCAAGCCAGAGAATTGATGATATACAAAAGGAAGCAAAACAAAATAGAACCTTGAGAAATCTTTGAAATTCCTGGTGCCGGCATCACCAGTACTCAGAAGTAACTTTCTTGGTCTCATCACTCATGCATGGCTGATATTATCTCTTTATAGCATGACTTCCCCGCTGCAAAGGGGTCGTCGCCATTCTAAATTGAAGTGAATTAATCTTCTAGCATTACCACAGTCAGAGTTTGCCTTCGATAAAGCCTTCTCCAGAGCTCAGGCTGCCACTCTGTTCCCTTCCTCTTCGGCCAAGCCTTTGACCAATCGAAAAGCTCCTGTTGCAAATTTATTTCAGTACTCTTCAAGCTCACAACTTTGACATCCTTTAAATCTTTCTAGCAAAACTTCGTTTCCTGAAATTGAGACGGTCTCGATTTCTGCTGTCCGTTAAGATTTCGTAGAGGAAGGCGACAAACCCGAAAGCGTCCGTCCAGAAGAGCAGAGAAAATAGTTGGATCAGACCTTCTAAGGTACACGGACAAGTTTCCAACATCAGGTCGTGCATTGAATGTTACATCCACAATACCCTTTATCTCAAGAAAGATTTTAGATGGGATCAAATTCGTTAGCAAACCTTTCAATTTGAAGAACCATGAAGTGTCTATAAGGTAGGAACATGATATGAGAATTTAGATTCCCAATTACTAGAGGCACCGGTAACAAGTGCATGGGGGATGATGTTGCCCTGGTATTCGCACCGAACAATCTGTGAAGCATCAAGCTGTGGTTCTTGTTAATGTTGTTATAATCCAACTTCATAAATTGAGCGAGTTTGTTGGTTTTTTGGGGCATAAATTAAGAAACAACGCCTTAGCGTTGCAAAAAAAACTTATAAAAGACTTTTATTAAAACTGAAAATAAACTTATATTATTCATTCATTGACTCACTATTTATACTGGTTACAAGCAATAAACTAACAATTATTTTAAAAGTCTCAACAAAAACTACTTAATAACGTGATTTTCTATCTAGCAAATTTTAACTAAAATATTTGTTAACAAACCAATATGATTTTTTGGTTAACAAATATCCTTATTCTTCTACTTACTAAATTTTTCTGATACCAAACATAATCTAGTAAAATCTATAGGAAAAGTTGACATATTTCAACACTCTTTCTTGCTACTTTTGCTGCAGATTTTGGATTATCTTCTCAAATCTTTGGATCTTGTGTTGGACAAGACTTTTATAAGAAGCTCTACAACTGATTCTTTTGGTTTCTTGTGTCAAATGGTTTTTTTATGTATCCAAATAATCTTTTCATAGGTTCAAAGTGGAACACGCTTCGACAATATTTGAAATTATACAAAAAATATGAAATTCTGCATGGTTCTTTATAAATTTTGTCATCACCATCAAAACCTGACTTATCAATGATTTCCTCTTTAATTTTCTCAGGATCTGAATTCATGATTTCATCATGCTTCACTTCAGAATTGTCAAAATCCGACCAATTCATAGTGAAATTTTTTCTTTTCATTTTAATTGAGAATAGTTTATTCTCAATCAAATCATAAGCCATTATCCTTGTGAAAATAGCATCAAAAAATGATGTGTGAAAGCTGGCCTTAGATCTCTGTCTAACTGCAACTCTGTGGTCTCTAATCTATGTATCTATCGGTTCTTCAAATACTGGTGAAACAAAATTTGTCTCCACCATATTCCTAGATCATTGACTATCAAATAAGTTCAAAATTTAATGGCCCAAATTTGGTAAGTTTCACCACTACAAGTTGAAACATTTGACAAAAAGTTCTTTCGTGTCGTGACTTTGAACTTATAAAGGATTCTCACCGAACGCATTCACTCCCAAACAAAGACTCAGGCATTTAAGATATAGGCTCTGATATCATTTTGTTAGTTTTTTGGGGCATAAACTAAGAGAATAACTGTGAGACCCCGGTCTGTTCTTAAGTTTGATATTAGAGTTATAGTCATTATTTGTGCGGTAACATTTGGTTTTGGGACTACTTCGAAAACCCTAAGTTGGGGTTAGGATTGAAACCCTAATTTTTTTTGTATTAATTATAAGTTCAAGTGGTGATTAAGTTAGTTATGCTAGTGTGTGTTTTAGTGCGGGTAAGTATAGGATTTGATCCATTTTATATAGGTTAAGTGAGTTTAAAAGTTAGAAAACCCTAAACTAGAAAAGTTTCTAGTGTTATGATTTGTTAGAATTTTAAGTTGGGTTTAAAACCCTTAATACTACCCATGACAAAAGGTTGTTGTTTAATTGCTTTTATGTGGGATTAAGTATGATTAAGTATAGGTGATTAATATAGGAGGGTGATTAGTGAAGTAATTAAGTGTGGTTAAGTGTTTTAGATTAGATTAAGTTATAACCTATGGAGTTAATTGAAAGATTATCAAATGTTTAAGGGCAAGAGTTGATCAAATGCAAAGTTGAAGGTGTAGGGGCTTGAGAGCAAAAATGAAGCTTTTGTGTGATTGGTGGAAATAGAAATATCTTTCAAGGCTTTGACCATCTTGTATATATCATAGGATTTCCATAAAAAAACAAAATAAATAAGAAAGAAAAGAGAGAGAGAGGGCCGGCCACCTTGAGGAAAAAAAACTAAGGGAAGTTGGCAAAGTTCACATTCCACCAGGCTCGGGCGGCCCCTTCAAACTGAAAAACGGCAAAAGATATCTGCCGCTCCTCCGAGTACCTAAGTGCGGCAAATATATCTAACATACAGTCCAACCAACCCTCCGCTAAGTCAGGGTCGGCCCCACCTATAAACTTTGGAGGTGCAAATTTTTGGAACCGTTCTAAAGCACGGTCCTCTCCTTCGTGATTGCCTGGATTATTTTCAGGGTTTCCTATAGCATTCCTATGGCCCTGACCCTATTGGTCAACCATACGTTCTAACAGGTCAGCCATCCAGCGGATGGCTGATGGCTGTAGCTACTCGATCTGGCTCATGTTCGTGTTCCCTTTCAGGGATTCGTCCTCGCCCTCTACCTAAGTATGATTAAGTTATAACCTATGGAGTTAATTGAAAGATTATCAAATGTTTAAGGGCAAGAGTTGATCAAATGCAAAGTTGAAGGTGTAGGGGCTTGAGAGCAAAAATGAAGCTTTTGTGTGATTGGTGGAAATAGAAATATCTTTCAAGGCTTTGATCATCTTGTATATATCATAGGATTTCCATAAAAAAACAAAATAAATAAGAAAGAAAAGAGAGAGAGAGGGCCGGCCACCTTGAGGAAAAAAAACTAAGGGAAGTTGGCAAAGTTCAACCAAATTTCTGCTATAGATCTTCATCTTGAAGCATAAAGAATCCATCTTGGAGTTGGGTTGAGTTCATTAGCCATCATACAACCTTCATCTTGAGGTAAGAAAGCTTTTATACAAAGTTAAAAGTGGTTGATGATACTTGAAATGGGGGAAATGATGATAATAGTTGTTAGTTGTGATTGATTATGGTTTCACTTGTGTTTATCACTTGTTTTTATGGAGTAATTTGGTTAAATTTGGGCCTTGATGATTCGGCCATAGGAGCCCTAATTAGGGTTTCATGCTAAACAAGTTAATTAGCTCTAATGTTGTGCTATGAAGATTGTAATGGTTGTGTTTGATGATTGGTTTCATTGGTTTGGTGAGTGAATGGTAAAAACTGATTTGGATGATGAAACCCTAGGTTTCCTTAAGTTAGTTCAGCTTGGTTAATGTTTAGTGAGTTAGGGTTTGGTTAGTAGATGGTTAGAATAAGTTCAATGGTGCAAAAAGTTAGTTTAAGGATCATGGTTAGTTTTTGGGTAATTTGGTAGTGTCTTAGATGGAAGTTTCGGACCTTTGGTAGGTCATTTTGAAGCTGGTACATATGTGTTTCTTTGGTATGAAAGTAGTTAGAAAACTTGCAAGAGAACCATGAAAACGAACCATGCGTTTGCGTTGCGCGGAACCGTTCAAAACCCCAAACAGGGTAGCCCAGAACCTGAACTTAAGCTCCATTTTTCTTGATACTACGTATTGATTCAGAAGTTTCTCAAAACATGAAAGTTGTAGCTTCTTAAGTTCTTGTTGTTCCTGCAAAATTTCAGCCTAATCCGATTAGCAGATCCTGAGTTATGACTAAAAAACTTATAGTCATGCAAAACTGTGGTTTTGGTGACGTTTCTGGATTCAGCTTCTGACCGTGTTTTTTCCATTTTGATAACTTACGAACTGGATGTTGACCTCTTCATAAGAAATGTAGATCTTGGTCTCAACTTCGAAACGGTATAAAGTGCATCCAAATTCGAGTTCCGTAGCTTCAGTTATGATCAAAACAAGATCGATTGTCAGAACTGCCTGCGCATTGGACAGTTCTGACAAGAATGTTTGGACCCGTTTTCCTCCATGCTCTGTATTGATTCAGCTTTTGGTCCAAACATGAAAGTTATAGCCTTATGTCTTTGCTTTCTAACGCCTCTGGAATTTCTTGATTCCGATTTCTGAGCCGTGAGTTACGGTCTTTCAAACAGGGCCTGTTTGGTAACCCGAAATGAAATAGCTGGAACTATTTTGTGCATTTTTGACCAATACTTATTGAGATCTGGGTTGAGATGTCTAAATAAAAGTTGTAACCCTTCCTCATAGCTTCGAAACGGTGTCTCACCCACCTTGATCCGATATTCTTAACCTAACTTTTAATCAAAACGGCTTGAGATGGCGGATTTGGCCGTTCCGTGTGCCGTTTCGCGCGCGCGCGTGTCCAACTCGCAGTTTCCGCACTTGCACGTGTCGATTTTGCCGTTTTGCTTGTTTTGAACATGTTAGTAGCCGTTTGTGATATAATGTGATGCAATCTTCTATTTCAGACCGTGGTGAGTTAGGCGTAGCCGCTGGGGCCGACTACTAGCTAAAACGCACGTAGTGATTTCCACTCTTGTACTACTTTTGTGTTTTGGATAAGTATTCGGGCCATTTTGTATATAACTTGCTTATGTGTTTAAGGTAAATAAAAGGGTACCTAGGCGAGGGTGTACTTCATCGCACTCGACCTAAACCCTAATTTACGTGCATATTTATACAGGACATGTCTAAATGAATTATTTTGGGTTTGAACCCCTTGAGCTTGGAGCTCGGGGTGACTTTCGTGAGTTCGTGAAATATGTTGAAGTTGTGGGCCCGATCTCAAAACCTAGATGGACTATTCGAGCCGGCCAGGGTTTGGTCGAAACCAGTCCAACCTAGTTTGAGGTCACCAAGATCGTAGGTTCAAGTTATGAACCAAGTTTGTGACCCGAGCTTGTGATTCAAGTTCAAGTTTGTGATTTCGTTCGCTCGAGTAAGTTCGTGAGGTGACTGGCCAGTGAGAGTGATAAGATGTTAGGTGAATTTAAAAGCTAGAAAACCCTAAACTAGAAAAGTTTCTAGTGTTATGATTTGTTAGATTTTTAAGTTGGGTTTAAAACCCTTAATACTACCCATGACAAAAGGTTGTTGTTTAATTGCTTTTATGTGGGATTAAGTATGATTAAGTATAGGTGATTAATATAGGAGGGTGATTAGTGAGTGGGAGCGGGAACAGACCCCCTGGACATGGGTTAATTTTACGCGAGAATTTAATGAAAAATATTTACCTCCCATTGTGCAAGAGAAACGGGAAGATGATTTTATCCGCCTGCGTCAAGGGACATCTAGTGTAGCGGAGTATGAGACCCAGTTTACAAAGCTCTCCCGTTTTGCTCCGGAGTTGGTGCTAACGGAGCGAAAACGAGTCCGCCGCTTCGTTCAAGGTTTAAATGTAAAAATTCAGGAAGCACTAGCGGCCGCACAACTGGACACTTTTAGTCAAGCACTAGAAAAGGCACAAAGAATTGAGACAGTTAGGGGACAGGTAAAAGCTTTTCATGACCGAAAAAGAAAACAACCTAGCTCTGACGTTGCCACCGGACAGAATTCGGGAAGTGAGCCACCTTTTAAGAGGGGTCGAGGAATAGATGGTCCCCGACCCGCAGGAACCCTAAACCAAAGTAATTTTGGGAGAGGTCAGGTAGGGCAAGAGCCCCAGAGGAGTGCCCAGCGTAGAGGGTCAAGTGCAGGTAGTAAGCCAATCTGTAGTTTCTGCGGGGCCAATCACACGACGAAAACTGTTGGAAGAACAGTTCGATCCGAAAATGCTATAAATGTGGTAGTGCAGAACATCTGATTGCCCAATGCCTTATGATGCAAAAAGAGAGACCTAAGCCACCGACTGAAGGGACCACAGCTAAACCGTCGAGTGTAGGGGAAAATCGATCCAAAGGACTAGTTAGAGTCTATGCAATGGGTCAACGAGAGGTGTTAGACCCTTCGGCGGGCATCGAAGGTACGCCCTTCCTTATTGGCGCACCGCAATTGTTTAATAGACCCTGAGGACACGTACTTTTGTAAACCCTGCATTTATGGTTCACGAACAAAGGTATCAATTTCGAGAACGAAATTATTCTAAGTGGGGGAGGTTGTGAGACCCCGGTCAGTTCTTAAATTTGATATTAGGGTTATAGTCATTATTTGTACGGTAACATTTGGTTTTGGGACTATTTCGAAAACCCTAAATTGGGGTTAGGATTGAAACCCTAGTTTTTTTTGTATTAATTATAAGTTCGAGTGGTGATTAAGTTAGTTATGCTAGTGTGTGTTTTAGTGCGGGTAAGTATAGGATTTGATCCATTTTATATAGGTGAGTGTACAAGTGGAGTTCTACGGACCTTATTCGTGGTCGACGGAGTGTCGACAGGAGGTCACGCATGGCAAACGACTTGGTTTTGAAGCCAACCTGTATCCTCCCTTTGTATTGTTACTTTTGCACTTGACTTGGCATTTTGTGAAATAGTTGTTTATTTTAATATGAAATTTACGTGTTTACCCCCGTGTAATTACTAAGCATATAGCTTACCCCGTTTCCTTTGTTTTCCTTAGCAGGGGGCGACGTGGGGAAACTTTTGGACACTGCCACTAGTATAGTTAAGGTTAGTTGTAATAGTTGGTCGGTTAAGATGTTCCTTTTTGTTTTGGTGGTTTGTATAAGGACCCACCTTAGGGTCCACCTTGTGCTGATTGTTATTATAATGTAATATGGTGGTCTGAATAGATACTTTTGAAGATGTAAATAGTACTCTTTTGGTTTAATATAATTTTATTAGCTTTGTGTTTCGAATCCTGACGCGAGCTAGGCAGGCGTCACGCCGATACCCTAGGGTTCGCTCTTGGGAGAAGTGGGGGCGTCACAATTACTAGCAATATGGAGTCTATGCAAGGACCTGCATCTGATTGTCTAGTCCTCCTCAAGGTGAGGCATTTTCATAGTCAAAGTGGCGAAAAACGTGTCAGTTATGCCAATGCTAGTAATATTAAAAGCCTCAGAATTTGATGTGCAAAATTTTTGTGAACAAACAGCGGCATCTATTCTCTATTTACTACATTCAACTCTATGTTTGGTACATTATTACTAGAGGTGGCAAAATGGGCGGGATTTGCTTGGGTTTAAAATAGAATCGAGTCATATGGGTTTGGGCTCAACTTTACCCATATGTGTTTTGGGACTAACTTGGGCGGAATCCCTTTGGGATGGATTTAGATTGATCCCGCCCAATACCCAAATCTATTTTCTACATATTTTTTTCCTTTAATTCATTTTTTATTTTTTATATAATTTTAATATTTTTGATTTATTAAATTTCTTTTAGTTTTATTAAATAAAAATGCAAGTGCTTTATACTCAGGATTTCCACCAAAAATTGGATTAACAAATAAAGAAAAAGATAGATATACAGCCATATTCCAACATATATCAAGACAGCCAAGGTACTTAAGGTGTTGAATATTTATCCTCATCATTGTCCAAAGATGACGGGTCTAAACTGACTGAAATGCTGGAAATTCTTGTGGATAATGACTAGAAAGACTACTAGATTATATTCGCTGGTATGATTATAAAAATTGTTAAAGATAATTTTTGAATCTAAGACTCCGTTTGGATTGGCTATTTTTTCCAAAAAATAAGTTTTTCAAATACAATGTTACAGTAATATACAATAACTCAAAAAACATCTCATCCATATTAGTATATCAAATATTTCAAAAAAATTTTATAGTAAAAATTTTTCATATACACTGCTACAATAAAATATTTCAAAAACACCCCCCAAAAACAGCTAATCCAAACGGAGCCCTTGCTATTTGAGCCCAATGGGTACCCAAGTATTTTCCAAAATTTCCCATCAATTAATGGGTACAATTGGGATTTGTCCCATTTTAAACTCAATATCAAATTCCAGTACCCATCCCGCCCAAAGTCCCATGGGCATGGGTAACCCATTGGGACTTGGGACAAATTGCCACCTCTAATTATTACCTTCAAGACTTTGCATCCCAGAATAGCAAACAAGTTTTCCAAGTCTAGTTACCTTAATCTTTCTCAAACCCTTGCACAGACATATCTCCAGATATTCAATTAACTGGTTCTTGGGAGATTATCTTTTGAAACACTTCATTGCTTAAATTAACAAACTTGAGAACTAATTATCGAAGATTGCAACACATTACCCCTTGCTGGTCAAGCTTGCACCATTTTAAATCCAAATCTTCAAGGGATTTAGTTTCAAGAATGTACGGAGTTGGAGCTTTTTCAAGCCACTTTCTGCGGCAATCTTCATTCATTCATCGACAAAGATGAGCTGAATCATATGAAACACTCATATTCAGCTTGAGTTCGCATATCCAGAAAAACTCGTATTCTGCTCAAGTTTGCATGTCCAGTTGTTATGTTCACTGTAATTCAGCAAGACTTTGTCCACAAAACTGGAATTTTAGGGTGTTATTTTCATCATTCAAATGGTTCATGTTGAACTTCTTGCACAGGTGGGTTCAACGAAACACAAATTATGGCACGTCTGCCATGCAGTGAACCATGACTTAGACACCAATCTTGCATGAGCTGCTGCTTTTCGCGTGAGAAAATAGAGTACATATTGCACAATGTCTTTTGTGCCAATTTTGATATGCCATCTTCCATGGTACGAGAGGAAGGTTAAGATGACAAAAAATAACTCGCAAGGAAATCTTATCGGACACAGTTTCAGATGAACAAACTTAAAGAGGGAACGTGTATTAAGTAAAATACAGACGACCCTAAAAGGTGGTAGTGCTAAACCAGACAACTGCCGTTGTGATCAGATCATCAATTAGTAATGAAATACCAAAAAATGAGCTCCCAATTCTTGTACGTCTTCAAATACAGGAGTTAAAAGAGTGAGCTGCCAAATGGGTACCGTGAGCTGTTTTAAGTTTGCGACCTCTTTAGCCTGCTCTTCTAGTAAAGTATTACGGCAAGAATTGTGCAGTACCTTCCAGAAAGCTTTTATGCTGGATTGATCATTGGCACTATAATCCCTCAACAAATTTTGCTATTGTCGACTCTAAATAAGAATATCCTAACAAAGTTCATGTCCCCGTGCATCTGTGTACACGGGGGAGAAGAGGGCAATCTTGAGCAATGGCATCCAAAGAGGAATATATTGCCAGTTCTTGAAAAGTATCTTGATTGGAAATGTCTATCTGTAACGTTCCTGATATAACATTGCATAATTGTACAACACTACAAGGAGGACTTATCCGGAAAAAGAAGTACCCTTTCATGATAAACAAGATTCCTCAACTAAAGAAAGGCACAAAATCTGTCACTTAGCCCCTTCTCTATAAACCTAAGACTGAAGTTTCATCCACACTGCTAGTTTTTTCTCTAGGTTGCAATGAGATCATATACGATTACTATAAAGGAAGAGGGTACCCTCGAAGCGATGTAGAATCCACACCTGATTCTCGCACCAATGCAACTCGTCCAGTCCTTGCCACCTGAAAAACAATTGAGTTTTCACTGAGGAAGACGTCATATTCTGTAATTCTATTTAAGGCCTATGAGGATTTAGGCCTTCTATAATGTGCTATACTGGCATTTATATCATATGGTTCTACATGGAAAGGCAGGTGCTGAAATGCATTTTTACAAAGTAAAACTGGGGGTGGCAGATAATGAGAAAGATAGAAAAATCCAAGCAAGCATAACATTGGAATCCAGCTATGCAAAAAGCAAAATCTATAGATACATTGAACGAAGAACTCGGAGAGTAGCATACAGTTTTAAATGCCTTGAGCATGTGAAATGATTCCCAAATGATAATGGCTGCCTGGCAAAGCCTAGTATCTATTCATATCATCTCAAGCGAGGCATCTAGTTTGGCAAAGATGTAGGCCGTATGAATACAAATTATTGATATGACTATAGTAAATTCTACTTTAAATATATATTTGTTCATTTAGTTGGTAAGTAGGAGTAAATTAGTCATCTCAAATACAACCTGGATGATTGCGCTTAAATCCTATTACAACTTAGGATCGGACATAATGGTGACTGCAACAGATGCCGATAGAATTTCCTTGTATCAATTTCAGTTTCTACGCTCATTGAAGGGCATTCATATCATTTTCTATTTTATTTAGAGATGATATCAATCACCCCCGTTTTAGCTTCTTCCACACCCAAACTATGTATTTCGCCTACTCAACATCCTTGTCATTTGGCTTCAAAATGCATAGTAGAAGTGTGCTAACAGCTAAGAAGGGCAGCGAATATCATTATTCATCCAGAACCCGTTAAAAGAAGAAATGGAAAAATGAGAAACCTAGACATGCCCAATGAGAAGCAACATATGCAGGGCCATACTTTAAAAATTAGCTTGTTACTGAGAATCAGAAGCTACATGGACAAGCTAACCAACCTCACAAATCCCATAAGGCTCCAACAATTTCTGCAATGCAAGCATCTTATTGAAATCTCCGGTGAGCTGGAACAATCATATAGAAAAAAAAATTAAAACAACAGAAAATCATCTCTTGAAAAACAACAGTATCAGAAAAGCATGAAGAGATAGGTAGTAATCACAAGAGGAAATGGTCAGATAAAGATTGGAAGCTCGAGCAGGCCATAACTATCACAAAGTGAGGAGGAAGCCTCCAAAAGCTTGTTTTATCACCTAAATGTTGCACTATTTGTTCAAAATTGAAAAAAAAAAATGAATGGTACACAAAGAAATTAAGACTGTAAATGCCAAACTAACCTCCATCCCATCAACTTTTACAGCATACAAGACAAACTCAAAAAAAAAAAACAGGTTACTTTAAACTCCAAGCAACCAGAAAAATCTACAGGAAATAATTTAAACCCAGTATCTAAAGATCACCAAGCAATTATAACCTTGTTTTGTTAAATGAATTAAATTCCTATCCACAAAAGTTAGATGAATGTGTTCAAGGAATCTATGTCCTTCCCGCAGGAAAGGAAAAAACCGCAAAATTGCTGACTAACATGATTCTCCTCCTTTTGTTGAACATCTGCGTAGAAGGTTTACAAGTTACTAGCTTTTGTAGGCTGACTATATTTAAGGTTTCTTTTCAATTTCATGCATCTATTTTGCCTACCAAACAATAGTATGGTGTATTGAAAGTTCACTAACTTGACAACCATTTACATAATGTAGAACTGGGAACATAAATGTCCCTAATCTAGAGGATCATTATATCCCAAACAAAGCTCACAAACCACTATTTTTCATTTTGTGACCTTAAACATGCAACAAACACATGCTTTTCCTGGTAGAAAATACACTTTAAAAAGAATAACAGAGAGCACATAGTTTGTGAATGAGAAAGTATGTATGCACCCACAAATGTATGTACATACGTACGTATGTACATATGTACATACATATGTACATATGTATTATGTGCATACATACGTACATACATACACATATGTACATACATACATACATACATACATACATACATACATATGTATGTATGTATGTATGTATTATGTGCATACATATGTACATACATACACACCTACCTACCTACCTACCTACCTACCTACATACATACATATCTGTACCTGGCAAACTACTAAAATGAAAAGATAACCAAAAATGTGAACGAAAAAAATTACCTCTAATGTTATTGTATGGTCAGATACATCAACTGGTTTAGCTCGGAAAATACTGGCAATATCAAGGACGTCCCTCCTAGCTGCAGCATTCACAGCAACCTTGATTAACATCAGTTCCCTCTCCGCAAACGGCAAGGGCGTGATATCTTGAACCTGAGCAATGCAACACCAACAAAGAGATTATGGATATTAGAAAATATTTCTGGTAGAAACTATTTAAGACAGATGATCAGATGCGTAGTAAAGTTGAAAGAAAGAAGAGAGCATCAGGAAAAGACAATTTCAGCAAAATTCTTACACAAGATCTAGTACAACACTTCATAATTTTGACCAAACTTAAAACTCCCAGGCCAAGAAATCTTAGGAACTAAGGAAACCTTTAAGCAAAGTTGCAGTTCAAATTTTGAATCAAGGACTTGAAAGCTGCAAATCCTGTGCCTAAGCTTGAATATATATCATTATTAACTACTCAAAAGAAAATACAATACCAAAGCTCAAAAAAAAAAAGGTGTTGAGAACTGCTAAGCAAACACAATTCTCATAATGGACAAGAATAGCAATTGAACCACCATCAAACCTTTTCATTACTGAGGTTTTCCTAGTGTTAGGATTTCAAAACCTTTTGTAAACATTCAGGAGATTATTCACAGAAAAAGAAAAAGAAAAAGAAACAAAGAAAAAAGCAGATGAAGTCTTAATTAAACGACCTAAACACTTGTAGGCTCTTGGTCTCCTTAATTCTAGCATGCCTTTAAATTGAGGCCAAAAACAAAAGCATTTGATCAGTCACTAGATGCCAGTACAATACTTTGTAACATCGAGCCACCAATAATACTACAATCTGGCAAGAATTTGGATCCTGATGAAAAAATACTGCTGCCACCAATAATATACAGGTCTAAACTTACTATTTAGAGAAAAATAAGATGATCATGGAATAAATAGAATACTACTTAAATCACTAATATAATGGCATATATGGGGTAGACACTACTAAAATTAAAAGCATTAATTAAATACAGTACGATCATAGTACATTCTGAAAGGCAAACCATTCAAGTCCTTAATATCTCATGCTTATCATATTTCAATGGCACTCCAGAACATCAGAAGAAGTAGCTTTCTTCAAGTTAATAAGCCATTGAGCAATTCAGATTTAAAAAGGGCAGTTATCAAACGCCAGAAGATGTATAATTCTCACCTCATGGACATCTACCAACTTGTAGAATTGCTGCACCAATTTACCAATAGTTTCATTAGTTCCAGGAACAACAGTTGTAATGCGTGAAACCCCTTCCTTTTCTGCAGGACCTACAGCAAGGCTCTGAACCCAAACAGTAAATGGAATCATTAGTAATACTTGCATATAGATAAGGAAAAAAAATCACCCAAAAAGGTGAATTAGGTGAAGCAATAGAGACCTGAACATTATAGCCTCTCCTAGATATAACCCCTGTGACTAGATTCAGAACTCCAGGTGAGTCATTAACAAGCATCGACAAAGTGTGTGATCGAAGTCCATTTGACTGTAGCAATAGAATGAGAGAAAGATTGCAATATGCATAAGAACAAAAGAATGAATGAGAATACCGTCTATTGCTTTAAATGATTTGCAATGACCCAAAAAAAAGTCAGCAGGGGGAGAAGAACAGAATCAAAAGAACTAGAAAGTTTCTTACATCTTCATCATATAGAACACCCCAGTTGGCATCAAGAACTTGATTTGCTACGTAGTTGTCATCAGGTTCCACAGGATAGACATCGCCCTGTGGGAAACAGTAAAGCATGCTTAAACCAAGAAAGTTTAATAATGAAAAAGTAATTCCAGTTCTTGACAAATAGAACAAAAGCATCTTCCATTTATGTTATTGAACCACCTGATACAGAAATAACAAGATGGAACTCAAATTTGCATTATAGTCATCTTTCAACCTAAAAAGACACGAAATGGTCAAACAATACTACGTGAAGTGCTGCTGAAATATGCAATGCTTCAAATTGATGAGCTTAAGTTTCAAGGCTTCTCTTGTATGCATCAATTAAAGGGCACTAAGCCTTACTTTTCCTACTCCAAATTTCAATCTGAAATAAAGACAAAGGCCTTAGTAGTATTTTTAAAAAAAAATTCCCAATCTCAGCACAAAAAGAATGTTCAATGAGGCTGAAACATAGCAGTCTCAAAATGTAATCTGGATTAATGTAACAAATATTACACCTACTTTTATTGAATATTGTAATTTTTTCAGACGTGAAATAAGTTTATAAACCACCCCGTAAAAGACAATTATTGTGCACACAAGACGATGCAAATAGCACAAAAATCATGTGATAAAGTATGTACTCTTGGGGGGTCACTGGAGTTTCCACCGGACAGTCTATCTCTATTCTTTAAAATTGGTCGAGCAGGTACTGTTCCCTCAAGATCTGGATATGAAGCTGCAGAAAACCTCCAAAAAGGAGCTGTCTCACCCATCTTTTCTCTCCTTAAAGCAATCTTCAAGTAGCATCAATCTTCGATGTCAGCATAAAGTTCAAATAATGCTATTAAATTCAATTAAATAGACATAGACAAATAAAGGGATGAAGACTGGAACCTTCATAGAGTTGGTGACAATAATTAGTCCTATGATCCTTGAATTAGTTTGGTAGGCAAAAAACTGAGAAATATAATAGACATTCCCAAAGTAACTATGGATTTTCTTCATCATTTGTATGGAAGATCACTAGTGACCTTAACTTGATGAAGAGATCATAGAATCTCGAATAAATAAACACATTCTTAACAACCCACTATATTACAGGTTAAGGAACCACAAGTCAGATTAAAAGCCATTGCAAACTTCAGGAATCAGTGTATACTCCACACAAGTTGTTGACAATTCATAAAAGACTATGTTAAGCACTTAAAAATGAAGAATCAACCCTTCCAGTTCTTGCAAGTTCTTTAATTCCAAACTTGCTAAAATTTCTTAGAACAGCAGCCGTCTTTCCAGGGTCTCCAGTGACCTGAATATAACATAAGAAATGGCATTAGCTAGATTCTCCATCACCTAATCCAGCCTTAATACCTTGAAATAGTACATTCAAATCCGTAGTTAAATAAAATGTGATGAAAATGCAACAACATGTTGAAAATTTTGGTCCTAGTAAGATTTATACCTCTTAAATAGTTTCTCATCTGAATCTAAAGTGTTTGTGTGAATAACTTATAATATAAAACCAATAAAATGACTTTTCCATGGTTTTTCTCTGCTTCTGGACTCACCAAATCTTAACCCCAACTACGCCCTTCTTTAGGATATCTATCTCAGATCAGAGGATCCCTCATTATGCTAACAATGTTCCCATTGCAAATACGTTAAAATCAAAGCATTTAGTAAACCAAATTGGACTTTCAGCATAACTTTTAGAATACAAACAAAACCAATAAAAGTTATGTTGTTACCTCAACAGTCAGAAAATGCTCTGATATGTCCACGATTTTTGCTCTGAAAATATCCTTCAACCACATGACCTGAATATAGAAATCAATTTTGAAAACTTTAATTGTCCCATCAAACATAAACAGGCACCCATGGATACTTTGAGGCCAAGGAATCCACGATTTATTTATATGGGATAGCAAAAAGTTACCAAAATCAAATATGCTTCAAGATGATTAGATTTTAAGTTCCATATATGCCTTACAATCAGATATGTGCTTTAAATAAA
This sequence comes from Coffea arabica, assembly GCF_036785885.1. Lineage (NCBI taxonomy): Eukaryota > Viridiplantae > Streptophyta > Magnoliopsida > Gentianales > Rubiaceae > Coffea > Coffea arabica. Next base: position 36,502,893 of record NC_092327.1, read on the forward strand.
TAACAAAAAAAAGTTAAAAAAGAGGGTGATGTTGACAGGTATTTCTATAAAATTTTAGGTATGTGTTCCTAGGCAGATGCCGAGCTTATAAATTAAAGCATTAAGGATGACATTTTGCTTCCATAAAGACATTAATAGTGACTGCATCATTTCCATTTTCACATTGCTTCTTTGTCTTCTCTGTAGACATCCCTGTGTGTGTGTGTGAGAGAGAGAGAGAGAGTGTGTGTGTGTCCTTGCGTATCATACTTTATTACTATCTGCAATATCAGGATCGTAACCAACACTTAATTTAAATATGTAAAAGTATAGCACAAGTTAGCCAATTAGTGAATCTAAGCTCAAGGTTGACCTTTCAGCTCATTTCTGGGTTTAAAAAAAAGGTCAACCTTGGAATAGACTTTTACTAGCTTAGTTGTAAATGGCAACCTGTGCATCTAAGGGTTTGTAACAAAACTAATGGCTCATTCATATTACTGCTCAAGGAGAAGTTAGGACTCTATCAATTTGATCAAAAGATTTATCCACTCATACATGAGAAAGAAAGATTTGCATGATGCATTCCTGTTATCCTATAAGACACCAAAAACAAGGATTAAATTCTAATTCAAAGATCTTTTCACTTATATTGGACTTTCAACACAGTTTGTGTAGAAGGAAAAAAATTTGATAGGGATTTGACCCATGTCGAAGGTAGTTAATCCATCAAATGTAGCAGTGAAAAGGTGCTATAAAGGACACTAACAAGGTATCCATACATGTCCTCCAAAGACACTAAAAATAAAAAGCATGGCTACAGTAAACAAAGGAAAGAGAAATTTGTTTACATACTTCCGCTATTGTTTTTGAATCTGCGTGGAGCTTTATGAGCATCAGTTCACGTTCGACTTGTGGTTCTCTGGACAGATCTTCCACCTGATATATTGTTTGACAATAAATCAGGAATGATGAAGAGCAAAAAGAAATGCAGCTCAACCAGAGTCCAGACATCACTTTTGATCACAAAAAGGGAAGCAGAGACAAATTTAAGAATACATTATAACGTATTCTAGCTACATAGATGTCCCTCTTCCTCTGACTTATGATGCCTTTTAATCCTTCAAATATGTTGCTATTTCCTTCCCTCTATTAGTGTCAGAATTCTAAAATGTAACGGTGTTCCCAGGGTTTCAGTATTTTTCTTCCTTTCCATCAACAATTCCTATACTCATAATAACAGTTCGACTGCCTTGGAAATTCTCCATCTTGGAACATGACTACTAGCAAGGATTTCAACAATGCTGCAGCCTGAATCATGGTGGAGTACGAAAGCATATATAAGTCTGTTCAGCTTTTTTGCACATAAGGCAGAAGTCAACGTAGATCCTTCAGGTAACAATGAATTTCATGAGTGACAAAGTGTTACTTAAGCGATTCAATAATAATGCATGGAGAAAACCATACTCTATTTCTTTTTGCATGCCTAAATTGGCTTTGCAATCCTTATCATAGGTTTTATCTTGAATTTGAAATGTAGGCTTAGCTAAAAGATTCCCTCAGCAAGCAGCCTTCAACCACTAAGACGTTTTTTTGTATTTATTTGGCCTCCGAACCAGAATGAATCAAAACAGTAAATATAATTTAATATAATCAAGCAAATGTAATTCCCATGCATGTACGTGCTTAGATTTTTTTATTTATGCACAAGTAAAGCATCATGCATCAACAATCAACTCACTAAATTAAACTCCTAAACACTTCAGAAAAGAACATTATCATGTGATAAGTTAAAAATTATGGTTATTGAGCAATCTGGTTGCCTAGTTACCTCACATACTCCCTTAAAAACCTTTTCTCAGGACACCTGATTTATTACCTTCAAGACGTTCACAAGCTTGTTGAGTTGTTCTACAACTTGTTGCAAAGTCTTTTCAGTTCCAGAGACAACTATTGTAAAGAGGGCCTTATCTTTGTTTAATCCAACAGCAAGAGACTCAATGTTGTAACCCCTCCGAGCAAAAACACCAGCAATTCGATTTATTATTCCACTTTCATCTCCAACAAAAACTGAGATTGTATGACGTTTCACCCTGAGATATATGAGTGCACTTATTTCAAAAACTGTACAGCAAATTGTAGCTCAACAGATGTTGCACAGGAGTTGAACAGTTACAAGAAAGATCAAGCTACTGGCACAATTAATTGAACAAATTCATATCTATATATTAGGATTCTTGCTCAAGTATTTCAACTACACAACTTACAACTCTCACGAATGCATTTCTCCTCAATAATTTAAGCTCAGCTGTCAACATCAGTGCTCAACCAATCACAGGTTTCTAGAGCGGCTGATTCTTTCCGGTTGGTTCAATGAGCTTAAAAACCCAATTTCGAACTCTCTTGACTCCAAAGGGAATGAAGAGGAAAAGGCAACACATTCGTTCCACATAAAAAATGAGGAGAACGCCAATCACAGATCAGATAGCCCAGAAGATTGACAAGCTTAGCCAATGAACAGTATCAGATAAAATTTGAACAAAATTTATCATTGGCTAGAGAATATGTCGAAAATAAGATGCTGTGCTGTAATACGTTCAGAAACAATTTCTTGTTGAAAGATCCAATGATACAAATAATCTAGATTATGCTGCCTTTTCATAGGCCACAAACGCAGAAGAAAATTCACCAACCATACTTTTGTGGACGGTAGTGTTAAAGTAACTAAGGTTTGGGTTAACTTCAGAAACATATCTGGTTCAAAAAAAAAAAAGAAAAAAAAACTGCATTCCTACAAAAGTATGCAAGAAAAAACTCTTGAGTTAATGGGTTAAAAGAAAAAAGTGAGAACTTGACACCTGAGGTACCAAAGCAGCAAATTTTCATCATTGTTTCAGCTAATTACCCATAAACAGAGACAGTTTTTTCCTCAAATAAAACGAGAATTCATCCTAATTCAATGATTCACCAACAACATTATGCAGCATTATCAGATATAGAACAGTACAGCCGCCAGAAATTCAAAAACTTCGTTTTAAGCAATCAACAGAATATACATTCACACTCGTACCGGGAAGGACGAGCTGGAGGAGGAGACGGCGGCGCGGAGGTTTTCGCGACAGAAACGGCAGCTGCATTTTCAGTGCCACCTCTTCCCTTTCCACTTTCACTAGCAGCAACTGCATGTACAACAAGACGGGGATTCATCCATAACCTCTCGGCTCTAGGCCTCAAAATTCCTAGCTCTGCTTTAGCATTACACAGCAGTTGCCGCGGCAGCGATTGCGGTGGCGCATTGGTTTTTAACCGGCCATGGTACAGGCTGTACAGCGCCGCTGTGGCCATAGCGCTGTCTGGTTTTGGTGGCTGCTCTACAGAGGCCAATATTTAACTAGTGAGTCCGGAAATGATATTGTCACCAGATGGTTCACGTTGTATGATTGTGACCGGGGAAGAGTGGCAGGACACGTGGACAGTTTGGGTATATTCACGTAGCTTCGGGGGTGTTAGTTTAGAGCATGTGTTTTTGGTGTTAATTAATAGTAAAACGAAATCATACTTGATGGTACTATTAATAGTTTAATAATTGCAGAAGAACTGGGGCTTGGACAAAACCGGGAAAGCATTACTGGCCGACGCACATGTGATTCTGTTATGTTGACGTTTTAACCCCTTCTATTGAATTTTCATTGTTCGGAACACAGATTCAATTAGAGTTTTTTTATTGAAAAATATACCGTAATGAAATAATATGAGTAAATCTATATACTATTACCGTTACGTTCATGATATATATATATATAAGTTAAATTTTAAATTTAAATTTTGTATTGTTATCATACATCTAACGGACTGACAGTATACAAACTGTCAATATAAAAAGAAAAAAGTAATCCATATAATAATATGCGTGAGTAAAAAAGTGATCAAAAAAATTTTAAAATTTTTTTCAACATGTTTTTCAAATACTCGTTAAAAATGAGTTTTAGAACAAGAATCAGTCAGTATCAACATACATATAGTCATTGGAGATTTGCGAATTTAATAATGCTTTCCTCATTGACAGGCTTTGGAATGTATCAAACGTGTACCGGTGGCCTTGATTGGATTAAGTTTTTTTTTTCCCAATTACGTTCTTTGAAAACATAATTTTCAATTATCTTTTTACCTTATACACATCAAATCGCTACGGTGCCCTTTTCACAAAAATTTCAAAAAAATTAGCAATCCAAACGGGATACTTCATGATCAAATAAAAGTGACGGAAGGTCTTTTTCTTTGGTACTTAAGTGCACTGCATGGTTTCACTAATTTTTGTCAAAGCGAAAGTGAGGGAAGGTCGTGTTTTCTTTGCCTACATGCAATGAATGGTTTTGCTAACTTTGGTGCTTAGTGACTCGATTGAAGTGACAGAACATCGTTCCCATATTAACTTTGGTGGTTTCTAACTTTGTTTGTTTGACGGAAGATGGTTTCTTGACAAACTGAAAAAGCATGTAATGTATGATGTTTGTCAAAAGCATGGAATATATGATAATGGTTGGTTTTTTAGGCAATCCAACAAAATGACAAAATAGGGATGAAGAGGAAAAAAAATAAAATTGATTTAACTAAATTGTTAACACAAAGATTGAGTCACAGCACATTCCTCTAGTTATATAAAGGATGAAAAGGAACAATTTTAAATCCCTAAGGACCTGTCACGAGTAGCTCGATCGGAACTAGTCGTCAATTTTAACTGCGAGATTTCGGATTCAACTCCCGTAAGGTAACTCGCTGGTATCCTTGAGTGAAGTTCTGCTAGCCTTAGGGAATTAGTCTGACCCAATAAAAATTGAAACATCCCTAAGTGAAGAAAAAAAAAAAAAAGGGTCCCTGAAGAGCCCCTCTTTGACAATAAAGGAAACAAAAGAATCTCAATTGTTTGACATATATCCGATCCTCTATAGGCCGAGATAACCCTTTCTTTGGAAATGGGACGAGGAATTACGGTCCTTTCATTTGCTGAGTCAGTGGATGGATAATAGTTCATAAAATGAGTTCATGAACTACATACTACCGCAAGCCTAAAACTCAGTACTGACAAACACCCCATCCCCTCTCTCCCTAAAAGAACGCCGTTTCTTACTCTAACCAATAGGAATTCGGTAATTATGAAAATAAGCAATTTAACAGATAAAGATGAGACATGTTAAATTCCTGTTGAGATAACATAAACATTACCACTTCTCAATTATGACTAAGGATGCCTTTGATAAAACTAAAGTCTGAAATCTGAATATATTAAATTATTGAATTGTTAAGTATTAAATTTGATACATTTGATTATATATCACATTAATTAATAAGTGAATATCCCATCACTTATTTTTGGGATCAAGTTTTGTTTAAAAAATTTAGTGCCACTTAATTAAATTAGACATTCAATTTTTTATTATCAAACATATCTGAACATGTTAAAATCTGAATCCATTAAATTTTAGTAATAAATCCATTCAGTGCTGCTCAGGCCTTGTTTTATAATCCACCTTTCCCCTCCAAGATGAAATCGTGAATAGATCTCGTTGCGGCCTTGCAGGGGAAGGGAAGGGAAATGAGAGAAGAAAATAGGAGAAAAGATGGAAGGAAAAAATGAGGGAGGTCTCCTAATAGGGGAGGAAGAGGGAAGGGGCAGGGGAAAGAGGGGGAAGTGGAGGAGGAGTAAGTGGTAGAAAAGGAACGAAAAAGAGGCGGTGGGTAGTGGTGAAGAGAGGAGGAGAATAGATGGTGCTGCTGGTGGTGGTGGGCGGTGGGAAAAGGGTTATTTTTCAATACATCAGTGTTTTATTTAAGATGTATACAGTAATTCCTAAAGAATTATTCACAAAAAACATACCATCCAAACAGACTTGCTTGTGAGTTCATGCTAATTTCAAGTTAGTGCCAAAAGTTAATTTTATTATTATAAAATATTTCAAGTTATTTTTACGAGTATTGCAAATTAGGTTTTCTTGTCCAAACCAATGACACAAAAAGTATTAAAGACTCACTCGACTCCATTATCAGCCTCTTGATTTCTATTAAAGGACTAAATTGACCAAATTTACAAAAGTTAAAAAGATAAAATTGGTACATTATGATAATTAAGAAAACAACAAGAAAAGGGCAAAAATTTGATCTCAAAAGTATTTTTAATATTATATTTTAAAATGGTGTGCAAATATTACAAAAGGTTTTAAATAAGGGATGCTAAGTGAAACAATTAGAACCCTATGGGAGGTTTTTGAAACTTCGCCTTTTAAAAGCTCCTAACAAGTTCTTCAACTACTTTTGGGTCATGTGCAACTTTGTCCAGAAAAGAAAGAAAAAAGCTTACTTAATAAAAAACACACACACACACATGCACATCGTGGCATGGATGTCCTCTTTGGACTATAGGTTAAGAGTTCTAAACAGCAGCAGCTCATGAGCTCAGCTCGACTTGAATGGTATAAATTCGCGTTTGGCTCATTCATTTAATTAAATGAGCCAAGCTCAAATATGAAATTGGGTTCATTTTCTAAACAGCAAGTGGTTCGTGAGCTCAACTCGACTTGAATGTTATAAGTTTGAGTTTGGTTTCGTTCATTTAATTAAATGAGCCAAGCTCAAATATGAAAATTGGGTTTATTTTCTAAACAGCTTGGCATGCGAATAATTCGTTTAGACTCGTTTGTGCATTTATTCAAGCTACTATTACTAATTTCTCTTAGTAATTATGTAGATTTATCTTGTTTTGATTGTTTAGGATTTTGTTTTGTTTAAATATTGGGAATTTTCTTATATTTAGTGAAATTTTTCTCATTCAATAAGCAAATTAAATTGGTTATATTTTTGAATTGCAAAGTTATATAATACATTCAAAAACATTTAAGTTTTTTTTTTTTTTAGTTTGACCTCATTTGAGCTTGACTCGTTTATGTTACATGAGGAACTCAAACTCGTGTTCGAATTCAGAATAATTTTAATAAGTTGAGCTCAAACACAATTTTTGCCTCGTTAAGCTCGACTTGATAACTTAATTAGCCGAACTTGAATGCCAACAATTTACATTTTCCTAATAATAATCTTCATAAACTAAAATTATCTTTTCAACAAGAAAAACGAATTCGGTTGTGTTTGGATTGCATTTTTCATAATTTTTCATGGAAAAATCACTGTAGCGATTTGATATATGTGAGGGAAAAAGGTAATAGGGAAATGTGATCACGAAAAATGACGTAATTTTCCGACGGAAAACCGCAAACCAAACAAGGCCGAAATAAAAGATACTACAAGAATTTTAGTTCTAAGAAAGAGAAGAAGTCAAATTTGATTTTGCCCTGGGATACAAATGGCCCAGACCCGGTATATTCTCTCGCTACTGTCTCGCTCGCCTTCACCAATTTCCACACTTGTCCTCCTCTACAATCCTGCTCTTCTGGGCCCATTTCCAAGTAATTACTAAATTAATCAACATTAATCGTAATTAGGAAATCGTACTAAATCCAGAATATACACACACAATACACACACGCAGACACGCACTCACACACTGTAACAAGCAAAATTCTTCCAATTTTTACTAGTCCTTGCTACTCCATTAGCTAACAGAAAACTGAAAGCAGACCGCGAAGCTTTCAATCAATCGATCATCATCTTATCTCAGGTTCGCTTATTTCCGTTGAATTTCTTCTTTTATTGCAAATTTTGTTGTTCATCTCTTGAATGTTTAGCTGTAATTGCGTAGGTCTTGGATTATGTATCGAGTATATTGCGCTTTTGTTATTTTCCTTACATATTTGTTTGTTATTTGTTTAGTCAATGTGCTTTAGGTTTTGGTATTGTGATTTTGATAGTTGCTAGAATTTGAGGATCACATTGGTTTTCAGTATTTACCTATTTGAATTTGTTGGGAGGAGCAGTATAAACAATCATTTCAAAGCTTCCCGAGGAATGAGTTCGCCCCAACAGTAATTAGTTAGTGGAGGTTTCAAATTTTGAAGCTAGAAAACCGGCATCTTCAAGACCTTGTAGCTTGTATGAATTTCGAGAAATATATATTCAGGTTGGTTTGTGAAAACTTGATGTTGAATATAAGCAGCGCGAGAAGCAATCCAAACTTAATGAGTGATTCGCTGACTCAATTTCAGCTGGAATGTTGCACGTTTTCTTGTTTTTTTTTTTGTGAAGAGTTATATTGACGTATAATAAGTAAATGAAGGAATAGAAATAAGTACGTTTTGGCTTACAACTGAATTGAGCTTAACAAAACCATTTTCAAGCAAGGATGGGATGAGGTAATGGAGCTTTCTTGATTAAAGGCAACTGGAAACTATAGTCAAAGGTTAAAAAATTAGAACATGAATCTTGTTTCTTCTTGTCTGTTTTGATTTCTTTACGCTTATTGATGTGAACAGGTTGGTTATGTGGAGTTATGATATGTATTGTTTCAGATACAGGAAAATGTAAGTGATGTTACCTTTGGCGACTAAATTTAAAAATGTAAGCTATCAATCTATGTGTAGATGTTCTTAACTGCAAATTCCAAGACAAGTATATGTAGCTGGAGAATGTGTTTGTGCATCTTGCTCAATATGTGTTTGTTGTCTTGCTCAATATATCCATGTACATTTCTGTGTTGGAAATTATATGTTGACTAGGCAATGATATGATGGTGAAGTAAGGACTACGGCTGAAAATATAGAAGAGCCCAGAGTCTAAGAATAGCGTATCTCCTGATGAAATTATAAATAGGCTGTCAGGAGTTAATTTGCAGCTTTTGCTGTCAAACGGAACATTCAAACTTTTAGCCAGCTTTATCGGACATTTAATTTTCAAGTGACAAAATTCTAGCGTCTGGTCATTACTTCCTGTGCTGCTAGAAATGTGCAATGAAGTGCTACCAAGTTAATGATGTTCAGCTGTCTAATGATCCTAACAGAAGAGGGGGGTCGACATAAACAAAAAATTTAGAAGAAATGCCTAAATAAAAACATTAGAAAACATCACTACACATGTTTTGTAATCACAATCTAAAACTTTGGTACTCCTGGTTTTCTAATACCTTGTTATGGTATCTCATTTGTAGCATTCTTTATCTCTTCTACATATCCGAAACTTCTGCAGATCTTCCTTATCGACGGGGACTCGTCTTTCTGTTGCCTTGACTATATGCAAAAGGGGAGCAAGTTTTTTTCATAATGGCTTCGAGAGCAATACTATGGAGGAAAAAATACCTCTTTGATTCCCTCAACCGGCCCAAATACTTGCTTCATTGTTGTTCAAGCTTTGAGCATGGGAGTTCATCAATGATTCCTGATTCATGGAATCAGAGCAGGGGAGTTAGATATGCATCCTCCACTTGTGATCAAACAAATGAAACAGAACCAAATTTAACCAAAGATGAGTTGTTGACTAATGTGGCAAGTGGATATCTTAGGCATAACTCTTGCATGATACCGAATTTGGGTAGTAGGAATGGCATTGGAGGGTCTTCTTTAGGAGTTAAGTGGATAACCGAATATACCCGCCAGTATTCCACAGCTGCAGCAGGGCAACCTGATCTGGGTCAAGATGATAATAAAAATGAAGAGTCAACTGTCAAACAGAAGAAGGAAGCTTCCCCAGAAGAATGTGATCAGGCAGTTGAGGGTTTGAGCACTGTTAAAGCCAAAGCAAAAGCTAAGCAGCTTCAGGATACCCAGAAGGATGCCAAACCTATGATAAAGAGAATTTGGGCAATGCTTTTAGGAATTGGTCCTGCTTTGAAAGCTGTAGCTTCTATGAGCAGGTTAAAGTTTTGTGCATTTCAGTCAACATCCCCCCTCCCCTGAAACCCATGCCCCCACCCCAAAAACGGAAGAAAGATACCAGAAGGAATTTTATCTCCGTTGTCTTTCAATTTTTCTACCCTTCATCCAGGGAGGACTGGGCTAAGAAGCTTCGGCATTGGAAAGATGAATTCAAGACTACAATGCAACATTATTGGCTGGGTACGAAACTACTCTGGGCTGATGTGAGGATAAGCTCTAAGTTGCTGTACAAACTTGCTAGTGGGAAGGGTCTTTCTAGGAGAGAGAGACAGCAACTAACGCGGACAACAGCCGACATTTTCAGGCTGGTTCCTTTTGCAGTTTTTATTATAGTTCCATTCATGGAGTTATTGCTGCCAGTATTCCTGAAATTGTTTCCCAACATGTTGCCATCAACTTTCCAGGACAAGATGAAAGAACAGGTAATAGTTTTGATTTTGTCACCATATATTTCCCATGATTTCTGCTCATTCATCTGAGTTTTAACAAAGTATTTCAGTCTGTTTGTTCATCTGCACTTTTCACGGATCTGGAAGCCATGTAAGTGATAACCTCATAATATGCTTCTTTCTGAACTTTGTCAAGGGCTGAAATTTGCACTGAGAGGTTGGTGATTGTGATCCATCATTGGAAGTTGGTGGTAGCAGAGAATCTAATTGGAAGTTGATGTTCATTGTTAAACTCAACAATTTACACAATTTTATTACTGAACCAGCTGTGGAAAAAGGAAATTTAAACACCATTAACCCTCACTTGTAAATATTCGCTCTGTTGGTTGAGGATTTCTACCATTCAACCTAACTAAAGTTGCAACATTTTTTTTTTGGTTTTTTCTCTTTGACTTAGAAGATGCCTACTTTAGTTAGTTTTGCATCTTGATTTAATTTGAAATTATGAAACCTAAGATTTAAGCATATCAGTTGCTCATTTCTCTATTTCACTACCATACTAGAATTTCTTAATTCTTGAAACCATTAACTTGTGATCCAAGAGAAGATTTAGAAAGTGAAATGAGCACACAGCCCAAAATGATTTGTTTTTCTTCCAAGTGATTAGGAAGCTCTTTTATGGTGGTTGATTATGATGGGCTTGAACTCTCATCTAAAAGGATGGGAAAGACAAGATGGTCAAATATTGAGAATTTGACCAATTGTTTAATTGGACAGATATCATTTCAATTTTTTGAATACCTCCGCATCTGCATGGTCGTAACTTGAAAAAAGATAGATAGAAGCTTTAAATTGACGAAGTTCAGTCTACAAGATTCAGAAAATTTTTGGTCCTTAAACTACGTATATACTGCTTACTAGTGGCTTCCAGCATCTTAAATTTCACTTGATTGCTGATATTTCAGGAGGCTCTGAAAAGGAAGTTAAACGCCAGGATAGAATATGCAAAGTTTCTTCAAGAGACTGTGAAAGAAATGGCAAATGAAGTAAAAGACCTACGAAGTGGAGAAATAAAGAAAACAGCTGAAGATCTTGATGAATTTTTGGATAAGGTATTGCCTTTCTTTTCGCTTAATTTTTTCCTGGTTTCTTCATCCATTGGTTTCTTTACGTGATAATTTGTCATATTGATTTCAAATTTTATATATCACCTATCTGTTATTGATTGTTTTAATTTATTTTTCTCCATTTTATTTATATTCTTTGGGAAATCATACTTCATTGTACTATTTGTCAGGTTAGAAGGGGTAACACTGTTTCAAATGATGAAATTTTAGCCTTTGCTAAATTGTTCAATGATGAGCTTACTCTGGATAACATAAGCAGGTCAGTCTTTTGTTAGAGAAGACTTTTAGTTTCTGATGAATACACGATATCATTTTGAGTTGATCCAAGAAAGGTCTCACTAAATGCAGACCTCGGTTGGTGAACATGTGCAAATACATGGGTATCAAACCTTTTGGTACAGATGCATATCTCCGTCACATGCTCCGCATGAGACTGCAAAAGTAAGTTGAAGTGCATATTTTGAATTTTGAATGGTTATATCTTAATGCTTTAGCAGAGACAGTTGCTCCTATGAAGTAAATCTTTTAGAATGCTTTCATTTTAATGGACTTTAACAAGTATATGGTCAAGTTAGTTGCCAAGGATTCTGGATGTCCCACAACACAAGAAAAGTTTTTTTAAGGGTTAATTTGTTAGCAGCAGCGATTTCATCCAAGAACAGTAACAATATACCCCTTAAGAAATGGTAATTATTGTCAATTGCTGCTTGAAGTTCTGTTTGTTGCACCTTTGTCTTTTAGTTGCATCTTTGAACTCTTTGAGGGGCTTAAAGGATGATGTTAGATGGCGTAAAAGATACTCTTTTGATATTGTAGGATGTAAGCCATAGCATGTTATGTCATAAAACATGTCGCCCACTTTAGAACCATCAAAATCTCTATTTCCTGAAAGATCATGTTATGACATGTTATGTCATAAAACATGTCATAATTTTGTTGGTTTGTTTTCTGGCTTTCTTGTCAAATAGATCCCATGCCATTTGCCAAAGTGTTACGTCTCCGTGAGTGTTCTGGAAGACCATTTCATATGGTTGACTTGAATGTTACAAGAAGTGGGGAATTATTTAAGGAAGAATTCTATGTTTGGACTACAAATATTGTAAATCATCCATATACCTTCGTCTTGAAAGACTTTATGCCAACATATCTTTTGGAGTTAAAACCAAGGTTTACTTAAATTGAAGAAGTTTATTGGTTAAAAGTTCTGGGTCATTTGTTTCCTACTCACTTCATGTTCCTTATCCACCAAATTTGGTGCGTTGTGTGTAGGGCCTTGGTCAAAGTATTGATTAAAGAGTTTGGGCAGATAGTCCAGAACAAATGTACTCCACATAATTTTCTTGGGTTTGTCAATGTTGTACATTCTTTTAATATGTTTTGAGGTATTAAGAAATTGTTGACTATGTCAGTATATTTTTCTCCTCCTCCCAATGTAATATGTGTGCTAATTTCTCCTGAATTTTATAAATCTACAGGACATATTAGAATCTAAAAAATAAAGTTCTGCTTGTCTCTGTTGGTTGAATTATTCTTCCATGCAGATAATCAAGATATGAACACTGCTTAGTCGTCTTTGGTTTGACCAATTCAACATGCTAACCAACTTTGGCCTTTTGTTATTCCTTGTTGGTTTTTGATTTTGTTAAGCCTATTGCTGGTTTTCATCTTCCATTTACAAGTTTCTAATGGCAATATTGTTCTATTTACTCTCAAAGTTTTTGTCTATTTAGCCATTTTTTCTGTAATACTTAGGTGACAAGCCAATGTAGAGTCAGAACACAATGCTCATAGAAAAGGACATAATTGCAAAGTTATCTTATTGTATCTTATTTTATCATGAAGTGGAGGAGAGTTTTCTTTGTCATTTTGGAGAACATTCTAATGCCTTATTTCTCTATAGTGAAATCTTGAAAAGCAGAAAAAGCAAATACAAGAGGTTCATGAAAACACAGAATTTCACGAACAGGATTTCATTGTTTTGGTAGGATTAAGGAGGATGATAAGATGATTAAAGCTGAGGGTGTGGAGTCTCTCTCTGAGGAAGAACTCCGCCAAGCATGTCGAGATCGGGGGATGCTCGGATTGGTCTCAGCAGATGAATTGCGTCAATCGGTCAGTTTTTTTCCCTTCTTCTTTTTAGAATTTTGTTTTATCTCAAATGAACAACAATTAAGTTTTGTTGTTGCAAGAGTTGATCAATAGTATTCCACACTCATTGGCTTTGAAAGTGTTTTAACCATTTGGCGTTCCTGCAAGCTGTTTGGTTGGATTTCTATAGGGATGCCCCAAAGGATCACATCTTGTAACTAGAATTACAGTTTGAACAAGGAGTTGGAAGTCACAAAAGTTACCATATGGTATATACGGATTATTGTTCTTAGAAGATTTTTGTTGCATGTAAGTGAGCCAGTTAAAAGGTCAAAAGCATTCAGTCTTGGTCGGCTAAATCTCTTGGTAATGATGGATACATCCAAACTCTATCTATGGGCACACATAGCTGCAGAGTTCCTTTTAACAGTTGGCTAAGCTTCTGACTCATTGACGTAAAATGTCCTGGTTAGTATGTGATATCAGAAATACTGTTAATGCAAGACTTAGAAACTGGTATGGAAGGAGGTTCTGGTGGGTGGTGGAGCGTGGATGTCAATGCTCTATTAGGTTATTAGATCTTTGGTGGCATTGTCTCTAGCACTCCGTCTTGTTGCGTAACAAAATCTGAGTACTGAGGACGACAATACTTGCCAAGTTTTACTCTAGAATTGGCACTTTGATGTATTGGTTGTACACCATTTATATGCATATACATTTACAAGACACTGCTATTCATTATACTAATCTGAAGGGAGAAAAGTTGAAACACTAGAGATTTATTTTTGGATTCCAGTAGCAAAAGTTGCTATGGTACCAGCTGAAAGTTGAAATTTGCGGAATTCAAATTCTGTAATTGGATATAACGTTTGATTCAATGCATCTATCCAGGCACACAAATTCATTTGTATTTCTACTTGCCTGCAATCCCTCTGCAACATTAATTTGTGATAGGTTTGCTTGTTCTCAAACAATGCAAAGATTTTTCTTTTGTTAGTTAAATGATCAGCTGTTAATATGAATCTCTTGTTGCTCATGATCAGTGTTGTTATTCTGCCTTAAACTGTATAACTTCTTCAAGTTTATTTTCTCACTATGTTTTCGTTGCCTCTGGAAATTGGTTTGAGCTGCTTTTAGAACTCATTGGGTCATGAACACGCATCTTTGATATCAGTTGGAGGAAGAAGAAGATAATAAAAGGAATGTGACTTTTATGCAATGAATTTGCGCTTCCTGGTTTTGATCATACTTCTATCTAGTAGAGCTTCCAACATTGCACTTCTAGCTATATCCATGAATGATGATTCACTTTCTGTGTTTTGAAATTTTTATGGTGAGATAGTGAAGATGTAACGAGAAATTTACTTTTATCATCTGCAGCTACGGGATTGGCTGGACTTATCTCTCAATCATTCTGTTCCATCTTCATTGTTAATTCTTTCTAGGTAATTTAACTTTGAAATGTGCATTTATAAATATTTGTTTTTTGTGTGTGTGAGTTTTTCAGTTTTGGACGTCAGCAATGCACTCCTTTTTCTGTTTTGTTACTCTTTGCAGAGCCTTTTTGGTGGCCGGCAAAGTGAAGCCAGAGGAAGCTGTTCAAGCAACGCTCTCATCTTTGCCAGATGAGCTGGTGGATACTGTTCAAGTTACATCTTTGCCCTCTGAAGATTCTGCTGCAGAAAGGAGGAGAAAACTGGAGTTCCTGGAAATGCAAGAAGAACTAATCAAGGTTGTTCAGTCGCATATATCTTGGCATTTTTTGAGAGCTATAGTGGTATTTAACTATATGAATATACAAAGGAGAATTAGAAATTTTTGTAAGTTGGAGCAATATCTACTTGTGTAGCCATTCATAGATGGTCATAAAAATTATGTTGAATTAGCATTCAAAGTTTGTTTAAACCTACAGAGCATGCTTAGAAGGTTGTTCTTGGATGATATAGACTTCTGTCTAGTGGGCCTGTAGACTAGGAGGTTTCTCTAATTACTTGTAATGTTCTCCCACCACTCAGAGACATTATCCCAAATCTAGCTTTAGATTGCATTTGAACTCTAATAGGCCTCAGTAATTCATACATAGATCTCCACGATGCTCTTATCAGTTTTTATGGGGGCACAACTGAAGATACTTCTTCAGCTTCAGACCTTATAGTTTGTTGGTTGTAAACGTATACTTCTTGTTTGCTATTTCTTCTGCTTGACAAGTTTCCTTTTGGCCTTTGCCTTTCTTCCTATAAACAATAGGTTCTTTTAGGCCATTATCTTCTATGTTATTCATTTTAAAGTAGTAAATGAACAGGAGGAAGAGCAGAAAGAGGAAAAAGAGCATGCGAGGATTAAGGAGTCGATTGAAAAGCAGAAGGATGTGGCTTTGGAAGAGATGACGTCTCCAACAATGAAAGAAGCTCAACAGATGAAAGCAGCGATTTTGGATAAACAAGAGCAGCTTTGTGAAATCAGTAAAGCATTGGCTGTTTTAGCATCAGCTTCTGTAAGGACCCAATCTGCTGTTTCTAGGTAGCTTCTTTGTCCAATTAAGATTTTTACTTGCTTTATTTTTTTTGTTCTCTTCCAGTCCGTGAGCAAGGAACGTGAAGAATTCCTGAGACTTGTTAACAAGGAGGTACTCTAAGACTATTTCTGCATACAGTTGCAATCTTAGAGGTGATAATCTTCTTTTTGTGCTGACAGTTTTCTTTTGCAGATAGAGTTGTATAATAGCATGGTGGAGAAAGAAGGTACAGATGGTGCAGAAGAAGCAAAGAAGGCATACAGAGCAGCTAGGGAAGACAGCAACCAAGCTGTAGAGAGGGCTTTAGGTGACAAAGTTTATTCAGCACTCAGAGACAGGGTAAAGATGGTTTATGATTTTAATTCCCACAGACTTTCAGTATTTTCCTTGATTTCTTTGCTAAAGGTGGCTACATACCTTTTGGTTGAAGCATTTTCTGTGTTTAGACAATCAACTTTTTTGTTGGCTTCCCAATTTCAGGTTGATGCTATGCTTCAAAAGCTTGAAAAAGAAATTGATGTTGTGGATGCCACAATCGGTGATCGTTGGCGTTTGCTCGATAGGTATGGTAACAGGCTATAATTCGTGTCTAAAATCTTTTGCATGATTAAGCTTTGTTCTGGTGCATATATGAATCTATTTGTGCAACTTATTTAGAGCCGCACAAGTGACACAAGTAATAGTAGCCATCTACCTGTCCAAATTGACTGGACAAATTGGTATTGTCTTGGTAAGTGTGTGAACTTGATTGATCAGCTGATGTTTCTATGCTAGTTTGTGGCATAGTACTTCTCAGTAGACCTTCTGGTACATGCATCCAATATTTGTTTGGGTTTTATGTTTTTTTTTTTTTTTTTTTAAGTATTCTACATTTTTCGTTGGAAGTATTTGATCATAGTCTCTTCTAAGATTCACCAATCTTATGTAGCAAGGAAACATTCCTATCACGTGTATGATGTTTGAGATTTTGAATGTGTTGGGCAGGGACTATGATGGCAAAGTCACACCCGAGGAAGTAGCATCTGCTGCCATGTACCTTAAGGACACCTTCGGTAAAGAGGGTATTGAAGAACTTATAAATAAACTTTCCAAAGACAAAGGTCAGTTATGAACATTGTTCTCTTATTTTTGTTGTCTGATATTTTCACTTGGCAACATTATTGAACACCCCCTTCCACCCTTCACCTGAAATGAAAAATTTAAAGGAAAAGAACTTGTTGGTTAGCCCAACTGCATTAGCCCTTACTTCAATAAGATAAAGGAGAATGGACCAAAAAACGAAGACTTGGGAGTTGTAAAATCTTGAGATACATCTCCTTTTCTTTTTCCTTTTCTGGGTGGAGGGAGATGCTTCTCCTTTTAAGACACAGTGGAATCTAGAGTTAAAACTTGTCTTGTTAAGCACTCTGACAAAACTTGTCTTGTGAAAGCTGCATTTACATTTCAAATGTTGCTTGTGTCTAAAAAGCCAAGGGAGAGACTGCATCCCTTTCCTTTGGTAGCTCTTTTGCTCATAGAGCCTCCGCAATTCTCTGCAATCCTCTGTGGGTTTGATGGCTTAGAAGAGCCTCTTATGTTTTATTTCTTCATAATTATGTCAGAATCCTGAATTAGTCATGACTTTGATATTCATCAAGTCTATGTTTGTATCTGCAACAGAAGGAAAAATCCTTGTGGAAGATATTGTCAAGCTAGGCAGTCAAACTGAAGAAAGTGAAACAACTGAAGCTGGCAAAACATGACAAAAACTCACAGAAGCAATGTCATGACTTCAACATTTTTCTGGTTACCAGGTACATTTACGGAAAGCTACAAAAGCTCTCGATTCTACGTACTGTCATGGTGACCGCTTGAAGTATCAATGGGTTGGAGACATTTATTACTGTTTGACATTTATTGCAATATAGAGAGTAAAATGATGCATATGGCATTCCTGAACTCAATCCGCGACTGCGGATTTGGAGTTGTAAATTTTTTGTGGATGATACGGACACATCAATCTCGTATAAAATTTAGATAAAATGCATTCAGAATGCAGGATGAGTGATTCTACTTGGGTAAGATTGGAGTAGGTGTTGCATTTGATGTAGGGGAGCAAGTGAGGTTAATAAGAATGCTTCATAGATGCAACGAAATCAGGCTTTGGCGGACCTTCAGAGGCTATATAGAGGCTAGTTGAAAACCGCCTCGTATTGTGATGTTTAAATTATAGTTTTCTAACAGAAGATTTTTACGTTTTTCTTGAACATATTTTTCAATCATCTTTTTATCTCACATATGTCAAATTGTTACAGTTTCTATGAAAACCTCAAAAAAAAAAAAAAAAAGCAATCCAAACAGGATCGAGGATCATCTTCGCAGGTATACATTTTGATCAATTCCCTACTGACCATGAATTACCTCCTTGTTTGGGATGTTGAAATGGTTGAAACGTGGCTTTTTGAAATGGTTGAAATGTGGGTTTTGAGCTCCAAAGCAGTCATAGCACTCTGAAGAATGATCTATTTAATCAATGATGCAGAAATTAGTTGGAAGTAGGCCAATGTTTCTATTTAGACGCGCATTTGAGATGGCTACGAGTTATCTTAAATGCTTTTGTAATTTAAGTTCTTCACCTCACTGATATCAAATGGCAAATTAATAATGGGGTCAATTTACTAATCAAGAACAGTCAGCGGAAGTAGATTAATTACTCTTTCGACTGGATTCGATACACAAGACTCTGTATTCGAGGAATAAATTTTCTAACTTGCAGGTCAATATTTTGCAACAGAGATAAAAGTTTGAAGTTCCAACTCTGATTTTTTGATGCTTACGAGTTTGGGAGGATTTTACCTTTTTTCTTTTTACTTCAAAAAAATTGTACAAAATGTCCCTCGCATTTAAAATCTTTATCATCTTTGGAAAATGTTGGATGCTAGAATCTGTCTACGGGCGCATGATGATGTTGATGCTAAAGTCTGTGGATTAATGTGACGGATATATGGCCTCATGGTTTTGTGCTTTAAAGGCACCTCAAATGATAAAAGGCAAATATCTCCTTATACTAAGGAGACTTGAGTAAATTCTTAAATTGTTATGAAAAAAAGAAATTGTTTTACAAGATGAGTTGTTTTTTGGGCTGATTCTAGGAGTAAAATCTTTGCATTTGTCAAATGCGAGTTTAAGTGCTTCGCATTTAATAGAGGCGAGGTTCATGTTTTTGAAAAAAAAAAAATGATAAAGATTTTTTGTTTTTTTTTTTTTTTTAGAAAAAGAAGTGCACAAAGCTCGCATTTGTAAATGCAAGCTTGGCTGACCATCTTCCCAACTAAGCTGCCAATCTTCGAAACAGAGCAGTAGGTTTTAGCCCCCAAAAACCTAAGGCAATTTCAATTTAGGAACACCAAAATTACTCCTGTTTTTTAGGCCAATACCAAGATTCAAACCGCTACAAACATAGCATTCATCATCACGTTTCAAACATTTGAGGAAGTTCCAGATTTGGTTCCAAAAGCTGCAAAAACTCACTCCGTCTCCAAAAAAGTACGTTGTCATCGGAAAGCTTCAAAAAATCGCCAGAAATCTTCAAAACATCGCCGGAAAAGTAGCTGGAGGCTAAGTCCTTTTGTTTAGGGTGACTTTAAATTTTAATAAACCAATAAAAAAAATGATGAACCATCGATCTGCATTGTTTGTATGAATCGTGAGGTGCCAAACCTCGCATTTGACAAATGCAAGGTCAGTTTTTCTTTTTTTTTTTTTTTTTTTTTGTGGGCTGGAAATTTAAAGTGACTTCACATCCAACAAATGCGAGCTCAAGAGTTCGCATTTGCTGAATGCGAAGACCCTTGGACGGAATTCTATACTCAAAAAGCCCTCTTTGCAAACATTTTTTGAAATTCATCATCATTTTAGAAATTTCTCAAGTAGACTCTTTCTTAACTATCAATGTGTCACGGCTGCTTGTTTTCCTACAAATCAACACTACGAGCGACACTAGCAATCGTTCAAGTCTTGAATTATGAATGGTTGGCTAGTTCACCCTAAATACTAAGTGTGCGGAAGTTGTACGGAAGCGTAAAAGAAATAGAAGTTATACGAAAGCGTAAAAGAAATAAGCAAAGAAAGAAAGTATGGGAGGCAAAGGAAAGCTTATATTGCAACAAAGAATTCTTGTACAAAGGTTACTACAAATAGAAAGGGTTTAGCCTATTTATAGGCAAGTCAAGAAACTATACACAACTCTAGAGAATTCTACAAAATATACACCTACACTTGGTCTATAAAAACCTCTAGACCAGTCCTCTCTTATCTACAATATTCTAAATCATTCCACAAGACTTTTGAATAGTTTAGAACATTTCGGAAGTTTCTAACATACTCTACATGCTTCTAACAACATATGGTGTAGCCTCCATGCCTTAGTCAAACCAATAAGGCTTGACACTTAGTTGGAAGAATGAGGTGTGGGTCTACTAACAGTCCCAGTTTTTCTGCCAGGACACTATGTACAGCGTGCATGACTTGGCCAGTCGGGTACGGTCGCATGCGCGTACAGTGTGCAATCTGTGTCAAATGGAATATGGTACCTCACATGGTAAAGGGGCGAACATTCATCTTATGAGTTAAATTCTTTCTTAATTATCAAACCAATGTATGATATTTGACTCTCGTCAGCATAATTTGTGTGGTTTAACTTATGGCCATTGTTTACATCGTGCTTGCATGACTTTCTTATAATTCATAGGAAACTTCTACTATGCGATTTATACAATCAAATGATGGTTCACCTATTTCTATGTAACTAAATGACGATCTACCTTTTTGATACTAGGGATTTTCATATTTATATCTAGATACCTTTTATGAATGTCAACTAAGTATCGTAAGTAAATTGTTCCAGATTGTTCAATTATTTGATAACCAAAGTCATTCTTTGATAAATGATCAATATGAGTCATACTCAATCGAATTTAATCAATTTTCTTTTCTATTGTTTAGGTGGAAAACTCAATCAAGAATTTTCTTTCTTCATCACCAATAAAATCACCTTTTTTAAGAAATATGAGACGCCTAAATCATATAGGTAAAAAGATCTATTCATTGATAAAAAAGAAAAAAAAAAGAGTGAACGTGACTTGGATTGATGATAAAATAAAATTTTAGACACGTGACGATTTTCATCACTTTTTTGTTGGTGAACTCTAATTCATAACAAGGTAATTATTTCCATAACATGGAGTTAACATCATCCTCATGTAGTTTACATGAATTCCCATATGTCAAATTGTTCTCAATTAATAGTAAATCAATCCCATTTTAATATTGTTTTAAAAGAAATACTGCATGTAAATCGAAAAAGAAAGAATGATAACTCGATTTGCTCTTTTTCCATTACTTTTTTTTTTTTTTTTTTTTGCCCTTTTGGGTACAAGGAGGCCTAATTCCTAAAGGCCGTTTGCATGACAACCAAGTAACCAACGGTGGAGGAAAACGAGTTTAGGCAGAGGAAAACATCCAAAAAAAAAAAAAAAAAAGCAGTGGAAAACATCCTGGACGTTTGTTCCTAGTCCCCGGAGAATCCCATGTTCTCATATATGACACCATAATGTTTTTTTCCAAAAAAAAAACAGAAATTTCAGTATTGAACTCTCATTTCTCGTAGCGCCGTTTTCTATTTTACAGTATTCACAGCAACCACAGGCAATTTCAGGCCAAGAAAGTATCATTCTTAAGGTGATTTTCTCGATACTTTTGCGCCCACCCCCTGAAAATAGAAGGCACTTGATCACTTGATTTAGTCAGCTAATTTGGATTGTGAACTAATTTACAGAGTTTAAGCTGTAAGAGTTTCTTGAAAAATGGTGAAATGAATAGAAGAAGAATGCTTCTGATTGGAAAAGAATTTCCCATGACGGGTTTTGCTAGTCTATGCCAGTTTCATGTTTTGAACACCACCTGTTTGTAGAAATCATCTTGTTCGTTTTTTAGCGATCTTTACCGGGAGGAGGTTACTAAAGGTTGAACTCTTCACCTTCTGCACTATGGAGCGAGCATCCAACCACCGGGTCACATTTCTTTATCTGTTTTATCTGGTTCTGGTTTCTATTATCTATTGAGTTCTTGAACGCAAGTCCCGTCCATATGGATTTCTTGTTAATTTTGATTATTTTGCAATCCAGGATTTTACTTGGGATGTGAAGGAGTATAGAGTGGAGCCTTGCCTATGCAGTGGGTATCCGGAGAGGAGTAAGTGAAATATGGGAGAAAATTCAGATGACAAATTGGGTTTATGTAGTGTAGGGGAGCAGGTTGGAGTTTTGGAAGACATTTTGCATGAAAGTAAAATTTTGGAAGAATTTTGTTCTGGTCCTGTAGACAAGTTTGTGGGGTCCTATTCTGACATAGCTATTATAGGGTGTGATTTAGTTTCTTGAAATCTTACTTTTTAGAAAAATATTACACGACATGAAATTGATGCATTCCAAAAGCATTTGGGATAAGGACTTTGGAAGGGAAGATAAGCAAATGTGGGAGTTTGACCGAAATCTTTCTGTTGTCAATTTCAAATGGTGAAAAGATAAAGAGCAATAAAGGAAGTAATAGTTTCAGAAACAATCAAGGACCTAATATAAGAGCTTCCTGGGAACAGTTATCTTCCAGCTAATGGAGTTGGGTGCAATCATGATGGACTTTATTGGCTGAAATGAGCTTTTGGGTTCTGTACATATGCTTTGGGTTTTATTAATGTAAATGTTTTAGTTGTCATAGAGACATCTATGTGGCTATTGGTGATTTAACAAAAATACAAACAAGAAAATGCATCATGGGCAAAGTGGTGCAGGGGTGATGTTTCACTCTTCTTTGGCTTTTGTTGTGATCTTTGGCTCAAAAAACAGATTTATCACAACGTTGACAACTGGATTGAGAGCAAAACCATTAGCATCCAAAGTTGGGAGTCTCATTGTTGTTGCTTCAATTGCAAAAGCTCTTTCAGAGCCTGGAGGAACTAGAAACCTGGATAAGAACATGGCCTCTGTTAACTTGTCTGAGGATCTTGTTCTCCAAGTTCTCCGCAGAAACTCTCTGGCAGCATCTAAAAAGTTGGATTTCTTTCACTGGTGCTCTCTTAGGCCCAACTACAAGCACTCTGTGGGTACTTACTCTCAGATGTTTCATACAATCTGTCACTGCCCTCAATACCATGATGAGATTTTTAATCTTCTCACTTCCTTGAAGCGTGATGGCTTGGTCCTTGATTCAACAACCTTCAAGCTGATCCTCGATGCTTTTATCCGATCTGGAAGATTCGACTCTGCACTGGAAATTTTGGACCACGTGGAGAAAGATTTATGCATGACAATCTCGTTAAACCCTGATTTGTATAGCTCTATCCTCATTGCCCTTGTCCGTAAAGGCCAGCTTGGTATAGCTCTTTCAATCTTCCTCAAACTCTTGGAGAATTCCAGTACAAATGGAAATAGTGGCATTCTTGATGCTGTTTCTTGTAATGAGCTGCTTGTTGGTCTTAGGAAGGCTGATATGAGGGATCAATTCAAGCAAGTATTTCATAAACTGAGAGAAATTGGATCCTTTCCGTTGGATAGATGGGGTTATAATATATGCATTCATGCATTTGGGTGTTGGGATGATCTGGCTACTTCTTTAAGTCTCTTCAAAGAGATGAAGGATAAGAGTGGTTCCTTTAGCCCTGATCTATGCACATACAACAGCCTTATCCAAGTGCTGTGCTTGGTTGGCAAGGTAAATGATGCCCTTGTTGTCTGGGAAGAACTCAAGAGCTCCTCTGGTCATGAGCCTGATTTATTCACTTACCGTATCCTCATTCAGGGCTGTTCTAAAGCCTACCGGATAGGTGATGCATCGAAAATATTTGCTGAGATGCAGTATAGGGGGTTTCGTCCTGACACTGTTGTTTATAACTCCCTCTTGGATGGGTTATTGAAAGCGAGGAAGTTAGTGGAAGCTTGCAATTTGTTTGAGAAAATGGTTGATGAAGATGGTGTCAGGGCTTCTTGTTGGACCTACAATATACTCATTGATGGCTTGTTCAGGAATGGAAGGGCTGCAGCTGCATATAGCTTGTTTCTTGATCTGAAGAAGAAGAGCAATAACTTTGTGGATGGAGTAACTTATAGCATTGTTGTTTTGCATCTTTGTAAGGAGGATCAAGTTGAGGAAGCTCTGCAGTTGGTGGAGGAGATGGAAGCTAGAGGGTTTGTTGTTGATTTGGTTACCATAACTTCCCTTCTGATTGCACTTTATAGGAACGGTATGTGGGATTCGACAGAAAGACTGATGAAGTACATTAGAGATGGGAATTTTGTTTCAAATGTTCTCAAGTGGAAAGCAACTATGGAGGCATCACTAAAAGTTCCACAAAGCAAGAAAAAGGATTTTGCGCCTATGTTTCCTTCGAGAGGAAACTTTACTGATATTTTGAGTCTATTAAGCTCAGCTGACAGACAAATTGATTCTAGTCTTGCCGCAGGAAATGTTGAGCCAAAAGTTGATGATTTTGATGAGTGGTCATCTTCCCCACATATGGATCTCCTTGCCAATGAAGTCAGCCCTGCCAGTTTATTCTCTTTGTCTAGAGGAAAAAGGGTTGAGGCCAAGGAAACTGATTCTTTTGATATCGACATGGTCAATACGTACTTATCCATTTTTTTGTCCAAGGGGAAGTTGAGCTTGGCTTGTAAACTATTTGAGATTTTCACCAACATGGGTATTGATCCAGTTAGTTACACTTACAATTCCATAATGAGTTCATTTGTTAAGAAGGGTTACTTCAATGAGGCTTGGGGTGTTCTCCAAGGCATGGGTGAGATGCTTTGCCCTGCAGATATAGCAACCTATAACGTTATAATTCAATGCTTGGGAAAGATGGGAAGGGCAGATCTTGCCAGTGCTGTCCTTGATAAATTGATGAAGCAAGGTGGCTATCTAGACATAGTTATGTATAACACATTGATTAATGCACTTGGGAAGGCAGGTCGTATAGAGGAGGCAATCAGGCTGTTTCATCAGATGCAGACTAGCAGGATAAGCCCTGATGTTATCACATACAATACACTCATTGAAGTTCATTCTAAGGCTGGGAGACTGAAAGATGCCTACAAGTTCTTAAAGATGATGCTGGATGCAGGATGTGCCCCAAACCATGTGACTGACACAACGTTGGATTTTCTGGAGATGGAAATAGAAAAATTGAGATACCATAAGGCATCAATGAACCGCTCTGCAGATGATTGTTCTTAAAGAGCAAGCTTGTGGTTGTCCTTGCTAAAGGTATGTTCTAATCACTTTGCGTCTAAGAATTAGTCCCACTACACTGAAAAACAGGACTGCATCCCCATGACAAATCGTTGTTAATAGTAAGGGTTGATGCAGTGAATTTAAAATTTTAACTCTGCATGAATTGAATTACTTAACCATATCCAGCTGTGTACCTGTAAGTTCCTCATTTGACCAAATGCACAAATAGTCCCTTTTTTTCACAACTGAAGAGGAAAATTGAAGGAAAAGTTTTGGAATTAAAAAAGATGCTTATCAAAATTATATCACTGATCTCCTTCATTGGGAGAACTGAGAAGAAAATGGATAATAAGAGTACCATATGTAGCTTAATGTAATAAATCTCATTGTATTTGCATCCAGTTCATAGAGAACAGAGAATGTCCTGCAAAACTGTGTTAAGTTACGATAAATTTACCTTGTTTTCTTTATAATAAGTGTGAGGCAGAATTTGCAATTCAATTGAATTAACAAAACCCTGGCTTGCAAGGTTAAGAATGCTTCCAAAGTCTAAAGAATTCAAGACTATATCCAGAAACAAACAAACAAAAAGGAGGAAGGGTTAATAATTCACTGGAACGGCTTAAGGAGGCATAAAACCTTCCTTGATTTGAGACAAAACCCTGGATTTTGGATTGAAGTTGAAGAGTTTTGTTGATTACTTTTCACAAGAGAATGTTAATGTTTACTAGGCAGAAGTAATTTGTGGCATTTAATAAGCAGCAGTTTCATTCGGACAGTGCATAGGTAAATGAAATTCAAGAGAGAAGAGGAATAGATCACAAGACCTATAAAAGCTTGAGGTATCGGGTATATCCCAACTGTTTGGCTAGTGCTTGGACGATGGATCAGGAAAAGTTTCTAGAAGTCTATATCAGGATTGACTTTAACACACTGCCATTGTCTAATTCAGATGGCGTTCTAATCAGATATCTTGTTGCCCAAAAGAAGAAGACAAAAGTGGAAGACAAAAAAAGAAAAGATAGAAAAGTAGATGGCAGCATTTGGCCCTTCAGCTTCTATAACCAAGAATTATCTTCAATTCATTTCTCCTTTTTGCTTATTATTTTCCCAAGAAAGAAAAGATGTCAAATTTATTTAAATTAGATCTGTGACTCTTCTAACCAAGAAGTGGTTGGGAGCATTTTCATAATGATGTATACATATCTTGGTGGATTTGCCAGATGATTTGCCGACTTGAATATGAATAGAAGCTCTCAGGCATGAACGTGCTAATCTGCAGGATAAGAAAACAGAATGAAAAGTTCACAGTTGCAGCAGTCTTTATAGAAGACCTTTTGGCTCTCAGTGAGGAAAAGTTACTGGAAGACCTCTTGGATCTCAGTGAGGAAAAGTTACTGGATACAGGTTACACATGCCTGATTTGAAGCTGTACCTTACCATAAAACCAGGGATCCAACTTCACTGCTTAATCGGGTGGCGCTCAACAAAAGTTGGGTCGCATATCATTTACCCCGCATGTGGCACCTTGCCAAGCCCTCACGTACAGAACCACCATCACCACCACCGTGGAGCGGATTAGAGTTCAGAGATGCCACCAAATGTCCAACGGGAGCAGCAGCCTCACCGCTGTCAAAAATGCTTATCGATCTATACATTTACCAGGAGAGCAAAAGTAACACCTCCTTCAATGCTGCCTCCTCCAGAACTTCAAGTGAGGCAGGAATACATGATTAGGCAGCAACAACAGGAAAGAGGAAGCTGGCTAGTGAGCAGATGCAGAAAGCTAATTATCGTTGCCAAATTTGTAACATGTTGTAGCCCAAGGCATGCCAAGTCCGAGTTGTTTTGTTCCAGGCCTCTAGAGATGAAGTGATATTGTGTACAAGCAAAGAATCATTTTTTATGGTCTACGCGTTTATGTTTTCTGGGATTTTGTTCATCGCGCCTTCTTGATATGATCTAGTTTCAAATTTGTGTAGAGGACTACGAGGAGCTAGAAGTTATTTACCAAGCAAACAAGTCCCTGTTCAGAAATTAAAAAGAAACTTGCAATTGCGGAATGCAACTCTGCTGAGTTCTGTAAATTTCACCTTTGATTGATTCCTCGGTGCAGTAGTTTTTCACTCAAATGAAAGTGATGCGTAGTTGCAAAACGCTTGATATTCAAGTCTTCTCAATCAAACCTAGCCAGGCGCCTTGACAAATTTGCAGAACTTCACATACATAGATTTAATTACAAAAGTAATAGTCTGAAGCTATCGTGTATACCCCAATTTCCTCCTTTTTCTCCTTCCCTGAGTGATCCATGGCATCTGTATACAAATAATAGGCAGCTAAGTGCGTGCTTCATCCTCCCAACACTCAAAAGAGAACACCAACGTCAAAAAGAAGTAAATAAACAAATAGCAATATGCTTGCAGGTTGGCAGCTCGATTGACTACTGAAACCACAGGCAGGCATCCAGCTGATTGATCAAATAGGTCAACTGCTCACTGGTCCTTCCCTACACCTAGAATCCATTGTGCAAGATGAGTCAAATACGGCTCTGCTCGAGAACTGTTGCTCAGAATTGGACCTAAACTCTGAAGCTCAGCACTAAAATCCCTCTCAAATTTCCTAGACATTGAAATTTTTGCATGGATGAGAGAATTGAACAGAAAAGAGATGAAGCAAGAAATGTGTAGCACAAAATTGTCTTGACATACAGGATTGATTCAATGACTGATGCATTTTCAGGTGCTAATTTCAGCGTCTGAGATCGGCTCCTTAGTTTCAATCTCTTGTACTTTTCAGTCTCAAGAGAGCCATTAGATACAATTCCAGTGGGGATGTCAACAGAAGACGTAATTAATCGCTGTATTGCTGCTGCATAGCGAAGGCATAATAGCTTCAGCCTCTCCACCTTCTGCTAGGTTAAGGCAACTTCATTAATCAGATCAAAACCAGGAAATTCAAGTTGAGGAAAAACCATTAGTAAGAACTTGTATGATGCAATTGTTGACTAAGAAGACGTGAAGTTAAGAAGGTATCAAAAGAGAATGAAAAGGTTTAAAACAAACTCCTGAGAAAGGCTACCTTCCGAGCAAAGAATATGATATCTGCAATAGACTTTTACCCTTCCCCTCAACGCTTAACCCCCTATCCCCTTTAAGCCTCCAAACAACATCAAACAAACAAATAGGCAGGGAAAGATAGCAAACTGCAAGCAAAAACCTAATAAATCTTACAAACCTTGAGAAGAACTGGTGAAAGAAGTAAACATTCCCTCAAACATTTCTCAAGGAAAAATTCATGATATTCAATAACCTGCAGAAAATGATCAATATCAGAAGAGGAAATTAGAAGGGATGAAAATGATTGAGATAAAAAAAAAACATGACAACTGAGGTTCTATGGCAGATTGCATTCTTCCTACCTCATCAATGCTCTTAGCAGTTTGAAGCCTATTATGCATCACATGCCAATTTGGCTCCAAAACCTGAAAATCAAGATATTGAATGAAATGATGACAGGATCAGCCTGTCCGACAATCTTCAAAAATAATGGCCATATTGAAGCAAAAATATGCAGATATTTTTATTTTTGCTTTAAAAACTTAATTCAAGTCATAAAGGATGATAGGATGCAAAGAAGGTGACAGTTAATTTTTATCCAAAAATCTCGAGAACACACAGGGAAATCATAGGATGAGAACTACCTCGAAGGTCAAGTAGTGTACAAGGCTATTAATGAATCTAAGCATGCTGCGACACAACAAAGATGACACAGAGATTGCAATCCCCTGCATGTCAAGTCTGCGAACACCCTACAACATGAAGAAAAAAAAAAGACAAGGTTAGAAGAAGGGGGGAATAAGGAACACATAGCTAAGGAACACATAGCGAAAGAAACAGAAGCCACATACTTGATGCATTTGCCATGCTGCACAAAGTTGCCTGTTAACATGCTTGCAATGAAATAGAAAGCGGAAAATAAGCTGATATCTTGTCAAAGCTTTTCTCGAGATAACAAGAGATAATGGCCATTGAACCTGACAGAGGATTGATGACATAACAAAGTTAACTAAATCAAATACAGGACTTCAAATATGCCCACATACATGTTTAAAAGCAGAAATAGGAGATAAGGACATCATCTCGGCACTAAATATATAGCATACTAATAATAACCTTTAACCTATTGATTTTATTCACAATCAACAAAAAAGAACTTCCTTGGGTTTTTAGCCATGATTGGACATCAGAAAGCTAGTGAAAATTTAGCTCTAGAAAGCAAGTTCAGAAAGCTGGTCCTGCCAAGAAGAGAAACAGAAGATCAGGAGAGGAAATGCACTGAACCGATACCTTATAACTCAAAGAAAATGTCTCCAACCCAGTGATGCTCAATTGTTCTTCCAACTCGTTACTATCAGAGACAGTCTGGCTAATCTCAAGATCTTTGAGGGTGTTCAACCTTTTCAACAATGTAGTTTTTTCCTGCAAGAAATATGGTGACACCTTAAAAGCAGAAAATTCGGTATGAAGTATTTCGCGAAATGTTTTGCTGGCTCATGTTTCCCAGATAAAAGACAAATATTTACTGACCACACAACATGCTAAGTCTTCGTGACAAGGATCTGCTGCAGCAGCTGT
The DNA here is from genome assembly GCF_036785885.1 of Coffea arabica. Classification (NCBI taxonomy): domain Eukaryota; kingdom Viridiplantae; phylum Streptophyta; class Magnoliopsida; order Gentianales; family Rubiaceae; genus Coffea; species Coffea arabica. The sequence goes on from NC_092327.1 coordinate 36,532,695, forward strand.
GGTCCTCAGGGCAAGATCCAATAGTGACTAATTTGCATGGGAAAAGGATACACACATAAACAAACTTTGCAGTTTCAAGTTTTGATTAACATCAGAAAAAATATATTCTTAGGCATCATTCTTGCTTTACATAATAATAATAAATAGACAAGAACCTGCAGCTTCTCAGCAGAGATATCATCTGGCTTTTTGCTTAGCTCTTCTCGAGCTATATCCATAAAGTGAACCAAGAAATCACCCTACAAAGGCAAGACACAAGAAAATTCAATTATTTAACATAAGCCTTGTTGATCCTCCATGGAGACAAGAATATCAACAAAATTTGGAGAAGACAATTATTACACGAATAGTAGGTCAATGCAATGAAAAAAAAAATTATGACAAGAACCTTAAGATGTAAAGAAAGCTAGAAGTAATTCTGTGAATTGTAGATTCTCAACTATGATCACCTACTTATTTATACTCCAATATAAGTTTGAGATACGTGCATCTTAATTTATATCCCAAGACAAATTCCTAAACATAACATGAGGAAGCCCTCCCTCCACTTGTGAATGAGGTCATACCTGGTCAAGAAGAAGATAGTGCTTGATTGACCGCAGCTTTGCCATCAGATCGTACTGCAAAAGAAAAGAAAAAATACATAAGTGCACCACAGTAGAAAGTAATTGCAGTCGTTGAAAGCCTAGGTTCTTAAATCACACAAGCAAAATTACTTGAAAGATCAAAGGCTTATCTAAAATCATACCTTTTCTTTAATGAGATTTAATAGCTCACCACTAGCATAATCATAAGCAGCCTTAATACACTCAAGATGATGATGATTTGATCCCACACTTGTCAATTTTGAATTTTCAGCTACAGGGACCTATGGAAAACAATCTAATCAAGAGCTTGAACCATGTGATTCAGAAAAGATTAGGATGTAAAATATTCATGACATGCACCAAAAACCAATTAAACTGAAAAAGGGGGAAAATAAGGATATATTCATTTTTCACTAATGTAGGTCCATGATGTTAATCTGGAAAGTGTAGACATAATGGAACAACTCCATAAACCTGAATATTGTGCCCACATTCTCTCATAACGTTCAAATATTTCCCAGTGGTCAAGATTGTTTCAGCAGCAGTTGCAAGGAAGCTAGGAACATCATCTTTGAGGCTGTAGCGTTGTTGCCAATACTTAGCGTCATAATCTTGAGCAAGACTCTCCTACAAGAGTAGCAATATCAGCATAAAGAAAGAATTCTAATCACTTTCCAAAGTAAGCCATACCTTTTGAAGAGACTTATTCTCAGAAATGAAAAATTCACCATAGGGATCATCAATCACTCCTTCATATACCCATCTGAAATTTCAGTAAGTTGACTCAGTTCCACCATTGGATTTTATGTATTCGAGACAATGAAGGAGCATATAAAAGATAGAACTTTCAACTTTGCATTTTCAACAATGTGTAATTAGTAGGCTAACATTTCCATAAAACTTTATAAAGCATATTCTGAAATTTCTTGTGGAAGTATCTAGGTATATGTTGCAACTATGTAGAGAATATTAATCCATTTTGTTGTGCTTACTCATAAAGCAGGTGTGGCTTTTCTTGTATGCCATGTTGCAGCTGTAAGTAGAACAGAATATCTGGCTAACAGCTAGTAAATGCAGGCTGTACGGTAACAAATAGATCGTTTGTTGTGTATTAAATTCACCTTGGGGATGATAGAGAGGTCAAAATCAAGAAAGTCGCAAAGGAGGAAGGCGGAGATCTTATAATGTGAAAGAAGAGTCATGGAGGTAGCTAAGGCGATATTAACAACATTTCCACAACAGAAATGAGATTTGCTATTCTTAGGAAAATGGCCTAATCTTGATTTTGAACTGTGAGCACGTTAATCAAAGTATAATAAAAGAATGAGATGAGTCTGTCCAAACTCATACCAACTTCTGTTGAATACCTTTCCAATATTCTAAGGTATGCAGCATTTGCACATTGTATCATCTTTTCCAGCAAAGATCTCACAACATGATCACCAGCCATGGCCTTGGCCTGGAAATAAAGAATCATGAAAAAGATAAATGTCAAGGAACTAAGTGATGTGACCTGCTGAATTTAACATTCCACGGGTAAAGCAGGCTAAAACTCTTCAAAATTTTTGATACTTGTTTCTTCTAACCTGACTCTGCAAAAGGTTGAGAACTGTAGAACCTATAAAGTTATTGGCTGAAACCTTCCTTATCACTATTGACAAAGCTTGCATTGATCCCATCATTGGCTGAATTAGTTAGTATGAAGAAGTTAGTACACATACTCAAAGCTAAACATTTCAGGAGAGAAGTTAGTATGTATGAACAAGGCAAACCTGGCAGTAGAACCAAAGTCCTTGAACAGAAAGCCTCCCTAATCTAAACTGGTGTTCAAGCTGGGCCACCAAGGCTTGGTAATCCTGCAACAGGATCAAGAATGTTCATTAGAACTACACTGCAGTACCCATAAGTCATACTTCAGTCCAGAATCACGAGCAAATAGCAGAAAATTCCATCTATTTAGATGTCTCCAAGGATGAATGCTTATTTATATCTTGTATGTGACGTACATAAACAGATCACTAAATAAAAGTTGACTTTTTGGGAGGAAAAACTTACAAGGAACCTACGGTGTTCACATACCTTTGAAAAGGGGGGAAAAAAGAAACTAAAATTTTTCCCAGGATGCAAAAGAATATACAGTAGAAGTTTCTGGAAGCAAGAGTCAAGTAAAAAAGCAAGAATAACCCTCTGATGGAAATAAGTTATTCTACGACTTACAGCACAAGAAACCTACAAGAAGGAGTGCCCTCAGAGCAGCAGCAAATGCATGGTTAACTAAGCCATGCTTGGACAGCGACCTCGACTCAACAAATTGATTAATTAACAAATAGCTCTCACACAAAGGAAAGATCCTTTTCGCAGATTCCTGCAATGTTTATAATACAAAAGGAGAGTTAACTTTAACGTCAATTATATCCCAAGAAAAAATGCATCTTTACCACACCAACGCTGCAGTAGAAACTCAACATTACAAAATGTGATCTTAAAGCAAGATAATTTTTTCTCTGCAATCTAAATAATTCCAAGTTGCAATGACATGATCATGGACGAATATATTGCTCTTGCTACGGAATGGGTTAAACCTGGCAAGCAAAGATCATGTCATACTAACCTGCAGAGTCAAACCCATTGATGGATCAACTTGAAATGCTACAGTATCTTCCTTCCCTCGCACTCTTTTTATTGAAATGTACCGCCCTTCAATCCCGACCAAAGCAGACAAGACATCATCAATTACAATCAATTCCTGTACATCAAAGGCCAGTTAGGTCAATCTGCATGTGTTTTATAATGCATATAACTAAAAAAAAAAAAAAATCTCATTTATTCATAGTCATGGAACCGCTACATGCTGTATGTTTTTAGAGCTCTGAAAACTTAAATGGATAATAAGAAATGATAAATGAAGTAGAAACACAAGCAATAGTTACGATACAAAACATAAGGTCTACAGATACCAGCTATAATAAGACGTGCAATACCAAAAATTATTGCATTAATAGTAGCTATACACATTGTCACATTCTTTCCTCACATTGCCTAAATACAGCAGCTCTGCGAGTTTTTCACCTTTATTTTTTTAATTACATGTTAGATCAACTAGAAGTTGCCCGATTGTTTCCAAAACCTTTAGTACACTAAGGAGCACAAAAATAACCCTATGATCACCTGGCATAGAAATAACATAAAACCGAACACCCATCAGCTTGCAAAGGAAAAGAGAACTGCGATGTTGAGTTAATCAATCTTTCGAGGACATGATAACCAAGAAATGAAAAAAAAAAGGCGATTAATTTCATAATCCAGCTGCATTAACAAACCTGAATTGACGCATGGTAGCAACCTATGGCCTTGTCCAACCTTGCACTACATAGAATTGAACAATAAAATCCACATAAAAATCAATTCATTCATATTTTTGTTAATGCTAGCAATTAAAAACAAGGACACTAAGTACTAGTAATAAAAATGTCGCCTTACTCAAAAGAATCTGCAATAGAACCCCTGGATTCAGAAGTGAAAATGGTGTCCTGCACAGACATTTTGAAAAACCAGCTCAAGATATTGCAGCGATAAAAACATCATTGGAATGCAAGCAAAGAGAAGAAGAGGGAGAGAACGAGAGGGAACCTGGTGAAAGCGGCCGGTGAGAAAAGGGCGATCGAGGTTCCATCGAGGAGTTGAAGGAGCAACGGCGGAAGAATCCATGGGGCTTTTTCAACTAACTCAACTAACTATAACCCTAATTACTTAAGAATTTGTCTTCTGGAAGTGTATATAATCAGAAAATTGAATCCCTAGTTACTGATTTGAGCATGAAATCTTGCAGATTGAAGCGCATTTCAACAAAATCGATCCCCAACCCCTTAATTAGACACAGACAAGTACAACATACTAGTGTACTATCAGCAGAGTAGACGTCACACTCTCTCTTGCGAGTTTTTTCTTTTCTTTCTTTCTTTTTAGTTAAGTGGCGTTTCCTCTGTTTTTTTCTTTTTCTAATTATTTTTTGGACGGGAGTGTTTTATTATCGGCGGCAGGCCCGCCAAATCATTTCAAACGAGCATTTATAGTCTGGACTAATAAATCCAATCTACCTCCGCCCTTGGTTCTATAGAAAAATTCTTTCTATGCATTTTTTAATTACGTTTTATCTCATATACATTGTATTGTTAAGATTTATTTATTTTTAATAAAAACTTACAATCCAAATAAATTCACTACTTCTATAGCAGAATTTTTATTTTCTTGTTAAAAATGATAAAATCACCCCTTTCCAAATCCAAATTTGCATTTGGACTTTGAAGGGTGATTCTAGCATTTTATTCAACAATACTTGTGCAAATAAAATTCAAGTTGTGGCATTAACATCGATATTCTTTATTTTTTGAGAGAGACGGGAGTTTGGTAAAAAATTCCTTTTTGGTACATTTTTTATTACTAGTAGGAATGACACTCTTTAGATAGGCTAATTTCTTAGAATATTTGTATAAAACAAAAAACATCCGCCAAATGCACCTTTACATGGGTTTGTTCTCATTCTGCAGCAAATTAAATTTTACCACTGTCAGAACTCTGCAAAATTTCCGTGCGGCCAGCTTGTGTCAGTCGCAGTCGTGCTGACTGTGCACGGCTGCGACTGACACAAGAGCTGCGACTGACACAGACAGACATGACTGACTCTTGTGTCAGTCGCAGCAGTCAGCTGGAGCCGTGCACAGTCAACACGGCTCCATTTGACATTCGAAAAAAAAAATAGTTTAAACCAATTTATGTACAGTATTTACACATGGATTTCATTACTACTTATTGACCTTCAACCAATTTATGTATCATTACTACTTATTGAGCTCACTGAAGTTCTTGTTTTTAGTACGTTGGAGCTCTAGGAATTGGGTTTATCAATCATATAGCTGTCTACCATTTACTTTTCTCGGCATGCAGGGTGGTTAAGAAGAGCAAAGCTAGAAATTGGTCTCTTGCACTGATGCAGTTAAACATATGGTATACCATGTGTCCCAAGACTTTGCCAATTTTACTTGCATTGTCTAGTTTAAATCTGCCTTTTATTCGATGCAAGTCTAGTCAAATCAACTAGTCTGGTTTCCAAAAATTCCTTCTTTGTCAGAAATCTAAAGCTTGGCTAAGCTCACGTAGCATATTTCTCCAAGAAGTGATTGTAAATCAATACCCTTGGCGAAACTCGAAGTCGAAATAGAATGGAGATGGAAAGGCAAGAGAGATAAGATGGAACAAAGCATCTGCTCTGGAGCTTATTTCTCCAGTTTAAGTCAAATTGATATCCTTTTTCCACCAGGAAGAAGCTAATTTGAAGTTACCAATCTTTCCAATTCATCAAAAACCTTTTCTGAAAAGAAGAACTTTTATTTGGATAATACAAGATTATAACTAACCTCATATTTTGAACAATTAAGCCACCTTGATAGTGCGCACCATCTGCAACCAAGATGCCAAAGGTAAGCCCTTAAGCCAAATAAGGATGAAAGATTCACAATGCCTCTTGTCGGCCTTTTTTTTTTTAACTGGCTGTCTGCAGCCATGCTGACTGGGCACGGCTGCCGACAGGCAATTAAAAAAAGTCACATCCGTTCTGACTTTTTTTTTTTTTAAAAAAAAAAAAGAATCCTTAATGCGGCCGTGCTGACTCAACACGGCCGCTATAAAATGAGAAATATCCCATGTCAAAGGTGCATTTAGCGGAATTTTTTTTTTTACCTATAATCTAAGAAATTAGCCCCTTAGATGTGTGCAAATCTCAAAAAAATAAATAAATAAAAGCAAAGGAGTTTTTAGGTTTTTTTTTTTTTTGTAATTGTTGGAAGTTGTTCAAGACATGTAAATGGAAGTGTTGTCCTTTTTCTTTTGCATTAGAAGTTATTGATGGTTATTGCCTTATTGGAAGTTTTATTATGCTTCAAAAAATGGAATATCAGGGTTGAAAGATGAATCAAACTATTCGATACTTAATTTGAATTTAACTTGGTAAGAGTTCATTCAAACTTGATTCGTAACCTAGTCAAATTGAACAACATTTTACATTTGATAACATTCAAACTCGATAAAAAAATTCGTTCAAGTTCGATTCGTCCAATAAACAAATCAATCTCGAACAAAAATTTTAATCTCGTTAATACAATCAAACAAGTTTGAGCACAAGAATGTTCGTCTTGATTCGATTCGTTTACGCCTTTGCTTTTCAGCAGCTTTTACTGCTGTCTTGGTGCATCCCAAAGTTAATACTACATTTTATATGGGATATTTAGCCATTGTTGGTTTTCCATTTAACATAATTCATGAGCAACTCTGTGGATAGGATAACTTCTATCGGAGATTTGACTTGCAAATTATGCATTTCTATTTTTGTTTATGAGTAAATAGAGATGAATTCTCATTTTCGTCAAGGAACTACTTTGCATGTCCAAGCCCAAGTTTTGAGAAGTGAAAATACTAATGGGCTGGACAATGCGTTGTATAACATTTGCTTTATTGGGCTTCCCGAGCCAGTTAAAACTGTCTGTAACGATCTACAATCCGTCATCTGCTGGAAGAAAAAATCGTGGGGGAACGGGGAACTACCGTTTGTTAATAAAAACCAGAGGGAGAGAGACAGTAGAGAGCGTAGACCCCCGATCTCCTATCTCATCTTAGAGCTTTAAGCAGCTGAATTTCATCTCCATTTCGATCTCGCAAGTGAGAGGTATAATTCATATAGGATTAATTGTTAAATGACGATGGATCACGCCGAGCTTACGACCGAGCAGGTAGGCATTTAAGCAGTTATATTTGTTAAAAAGAGTAGGTCTAATGGAAAATCGATTTTTTGTTTTGTTAACTCTTGTTTCGTTCTGGATTTTTGATCTAGTTAGATTGTTGGTTGAAATTCCGCATGTTATCCTGCAATTACCTTGATTATGGTTGTAAACAGGTGACTTTTGTTGGTATATTGGAAAAGCTGATTTTGGGCATGTATTTTTGGCACTATGGAAGATAATGTTTTAACTTTTAAGCAATGCTCAAGTTGATTTCGGCAAAAGATTTAGGGGTTTAGAGTTTTTCTGTAATTTTAGATATATGAGCATATTGTGCATTTTCCTTTAGTTAGTTTTGATTCTATTCGAATTCGATGTCAACAGCTTAAATTATAAAGACAAGAACCTGTTAATTTATTTTGATAGGCAAAAATCTTGTGAATCGGGTTTCTTCTGCCGCTTGTTTTGGGTATTGAACTGTGATATTTCTGGTAATATTGATAGTGGTGCGGTTTACCTGTCTGTGCAATATGTCTGAGTGTGCTATGAGTGATCAAGTTGCTTACTCTTTTTCTTTTTAATCCATGGTTAAGAAAATGTAGTGATAGCATTTTCCTTCTTATCGGGAAAAGATAATTGGTCCCTCAAGGAAAGCGTCACAGCATTCTAGCTTAGCTCTAAGATGCTTCAAGAGTATAATGGATTATGAACTTTTCACCCCTGTTGTTCTGTTCGTTTGTTCATTTCCTGGATAAGTACAAAGATATTGTATAAATTCAGATATCACCTTTTTTTTTAAATTTATTTCTCTTTTATGTTTCATTTATTTGGGTGATCAAATTTATCAAGAATCTTATCTGTTCATTCATTTCAGGTTTTGAGGAGGGATATACCATGGGAGACCTACATGACAACTAAGCTGATAACTGGAACTGGGCTTCAGCTGTTAAGACGATATGATAAAAAGGCTGAAAATTACAAAGCCCAATTACTCGATGATGTAATTTTCATCTCTATTAGTATTTTGTTTCCAGCCCAACAAGAGTCTTTCTTTCTTTATTCGACTTGAAAGTTACATTTTCATCCTATGCATAAAAAAATGATGCGTTTGACTATCTCTAAATAAAGAATGCTGATAGATACTTGTTATAATCATTATACCGAATAAATAATTGTACGTCTTCTTTTGCAACATGTTCTTGTCATATTAGATGATGAATTTGCTGACAATATGGATAGGTCCTTAGCAGTTCTTAGTCTTGATGGAATTTATGTTCTGGTAAATTACTGCTACCAGAATTGGGCAATTAATTGCATGGTTGAAATTTTATGTGGAGGCCCTAAAACTGACATTAGGGTGACTTAATGACCTTACTCTACCTGATATCTAAGTTTTCACTTTCAATTGGTTGCATGTGATTACATTCGTTTCATCTGCATCTTTACAATGTAAGATCAGATTCTTTATGCTTCCTTAATGGCATCTGTTGCTTTATAGTCATAGCCCTCACTAATGGAAGCAAATGGTTGTGTTAGAGGCTCATTAGATGCTCACACTGTTGTTGAGTCTCATAGTGCTGCCTAGTCGGATGTCATTGTATTTCAGTCTTGATAATTGACATATTTTAATAGGACAGCATACAGGGTCACTAAATGTGGATTGGATTAATAATTGTAATGAACTTGACTTACAGGATGGCCCATCTTATATCCGTGTGTTTGTCAGCATTTTACGAGACATATTCAAAGAAGAAACAGTGGAATATGTTCTAGCTCTGATTGATGAAATGCTTACTGGTAAGGAAGGAAATAATAGAGCCTTCACTAATAATTTTGCATTCCAACTGGCCTGAGTAATGTGGCTTGCAGGAATGTTTTAACATTTCAAGTCACCTAATTTGTTCCCCTTTTGCAGCGAATCCCAAAAGGGCAAGACTGTTTCATGACAAGTCCCTTGCAAGCGAGGATACTTATGAACCTTTCCTAAGGCAAACTTCTTCTCCAATGTTTATGTTTTATTTCTTTATACTTGATTATGATTTTTCAGTTATATTTGGTTAAGATGATATACCTGTCATCACATGCGTTCAAAGAGCCAGTAATCTTCTTTCCTATTGTAGTCTTGTTGCTCAACAAAATTTCATCCAAATTCCTTTTGTCAACAAGGTTATTAGCCTATTCTTGTCATTTTCCCTGCCAACTGAAGAATGGGCCAATGATATTGTTTTGTTGTATTTTTCACTTTTTACAAACTTTCTTTCATCTTTCTATGTCAGTTGGCACATCCGCACATTCTGTTCCCTCCCACTGACAAGCATTGCATGTATGTCCTTGCACTTTTCCACTTACGTGCATGTACAGGCAACATTAGAGTGGGAAATATGCTAGTACACAAGTTTTGTAGGCTAAAAATCAGGCCTATGCAGAATATCAAGAACCATGTAGTTCTTCTTTTACTTTAGAGAAGCATCTAAAGCTGCAGTTAATATTCACCCATGAGATCAAGATTGAAGGAGAAAACTATACTGAGTATGAAGAGCTTAAGACTGTTTGATGAATATATTGTTTATTCCTTTCTTTCTTTCAGGCAAAGAAGTCCTTCACACATCTATTGAACTTTTTCCTTTACTTTGTACTTGTAAAGGCAGCTGTTAGTGATGAACTATTTGCCTTTCTTGGTACTATTGATATTGCCTATTATCATTGGTAAAATTTTAGACTCTTCTTTCATGAATCAGCCTGTGCTACCCAAGATGTTGGATTGTCCAGGGGTATCAAGTCTTAGTTAGTTTTGCATGAAAGAGTTGACAAAATCCAAAAGGTTTTTACTCGCAAGGGAACATCTTAAACAGCACCATAATTACATCACTTCCTTGATGAAAATCTATTATCTCATTGACCACAGCTGTAGCTGAACTATTGGAAACATATCGATAATTGTTCTATCTTTTCTCCATGCCAATTTCAAGTCCTTTTTGCTTCTGTCCTTTACACTATGTTTGGATGGTAAGTTTTGGAAGAAAAAAACAAAGGACATGATGAGAAAACATTTTCTTTTCTGGTTTGTTATATCTGACTGGGAGTAAAGACGAGCAATGGACAGTGTTGGATTCCTCATACCCCAAGTTTATGTGCAAGATAATTGATCTCTTTTGTTAAATTTTGGATTATATGAATCTATAGAAGTTTAGAAGGGCTAAATTTGTAAAATATTTACAACTTATCACCTTGTTTTCTCCTCTCCTAGAATCCCAAACAACACGCAGAGAAACTTCTCTTCTTATTTCCTCTAACCTCACAAAGTAGGCTTAATAAAACTTCAATAACTTCTTGCTGCATGCCATCTAGTGTTTCCTCAGTTGCTTTGATAAGGGGATCTAAAAAGACCCCTGTTTGCTGCAGTCCATCTAGTTTTTTTCTCACTTGAATTGATACAGGGTCCAAAGAGACCCCCAGTTAAGTGCATTTTGTTTTCTTTCTGTTCTATAAGAATGAAAGCTGAAAGACTGCAATGATTTTCAACTTGTAGATTGCTCTGGAAAGGTAATTGGTTTATTCAAGAGAAGAGCTGTAAGATACTGTCACTACTAGTAAGGTACTGCAATCATGACTATGTCATGTAATTCTAACCTAGCAGATCTTGCACTGAATATGATTTTATCAACTTCTATTGCAGTGCTAGACCAAAGGTTCATGATGGTTTCACCACAAATGGAGAAACTTCAGATTCAAAAAAGAAAGTCACCACCATTGATGATGTTTTGAAAGGCCTGGTGGAGTGGCTTTGTGCTCAGGTATGTATATTCCACTTTTACGGTTGTGCTTTAAATGAGATGTGTTTTTCTTTCTTGTATGCTGCAAGGTATTATGCTCATCAGGAAGGGGTGGGCAGTTTACTTGTGTTTTAGTGAAGGACCATGATGTATATCAAGTTACAGCACAGATTATGTTAGGATTAACTTTTGGTATTTTACAAGAGAAGGTGGTTAATTTCAGCATTCAGTTGACATGCAATTGTCACTGCTGTTCCTAAGCTTGCGTGCTTCAATTGGTAACATTTGGGGGTGGAGGTGAAGGGAGCATGAGCGAAGTGGTGCTTTCTATGGGATTGAAATGTAAAAGCATTATGATCTGTGTTTTGGCTAGTCAAACTGGGTAAGTCATTGCCTAAAAGAAGAATGAGAATTTATATGAGACACTGCTTTGTACTGTCACTCAATAGTTGGTGCATCTGAGAATGGTAGCCTGGATATGCTGTTTCACTGGTTAATGAAGTGAAGACATAGGCACTCCATCTAACCATCCAACAGGGTGTATCAGTTGTGTAAACAGCTTTAGGATTTTGTTCTCATTGAATTGGACTAAATCACAGGTGGTGATCTTTACAGTCTTTCTTAGAGTAACATTTGATGGGTATGTTATGCATCTTATCTTATAGCTTTAACATATGCACATAGAATTATTAAACCCCTGCCTCCACATCGGCTAAAAAAAAAAAGAGGAGCATGCTTCATTGAGGAAAAAAAAAATTCAACTCCTGTGTATGAAATAAGGGAGAAATGAAGGGAGATGAAGGCACTCATTAATTAGCTATTCTGGGTATGCATAAAAGCTGTTTGGTAAATGATAGAAGTTGTAAATTGTGGGCTCTCTTCATTTGCACAGCTGAAGAAGCCTTATCATCCTAGTCGTGGCATCCCAACAGCTATCAATTGCCTTGCAACTCTATTGAGAGAGCCACTGGTTCGATCCTCGTTTGTTCAAGTGGACGGAGTGAAGTTACTTGTTCCTTTAATATCTCCAGCTTCAACTCAGCAGTCCATGCAGGTAATTGAACTTTTCTGATAGCTAAAGTTACAACTATTTACATTGTCTGATCATTGCATCACAGCCTTTGAATTGTCCATTAAGTGGATGTGCATCTGGTTTGACTAATTAGAAAGGCAAAAAGTTGGTCTGGGTCTCATTTTTTGTGCTTTTTGTATGTATGGTAACTGGAGCTGATCTTTCTAATTCATCATTCTTCTATGAAACAGCTCCTCTACGAAACATGCCTGTGTGTCTGGCTTTTGTCTTACTATGAACCAGCACTCGAATATCTGGCTACTTCTAGGGCTCTACCTCGATTAGTTGAAGTTGTTAAAGGTTCAACGAAGGAAAAGGTAATCTTTGGTCCTTATAATTATGTGGTCTGTTTGGATTGGATATTTGGAAAAAATTTTCCTTATTATTCACAAAACGTGTTTCTGAACCACCTTATAACTTACATACATCACATCAAAAGAGTGCTACACTAAAACCAAAAAATTTTCCAGATAACCTTCAATCTGAACAAACCCATTATTCTAATGCAATTATTTAGAAACTGCCTGCTTTCACAATATAATTGGTGGTTGTCATGCTTTTCTCTTTCAGTATTGGCTTTCTTTATTCTTAGTTTCATTTAATTGTTCAGCCACAGTTTGTAGATCAATGGCATAATCTAGCATCTATAAGTTGTTTGTGAATTATATAGAACAATACTTATGCTACCCAATTTTGTGACATTCGTTCTTTTTTTTTTTTCAATTTATTTTTGGTATAGATCTCATCATAGGCATTGTGACGTTCGTTCATTCATATATACTAGGTTGTCAGGGTGGTTGTCTTAACGGTTAGGAATTTGCTCCACAAAGGGAACTTTGGTGCTCAAATGGTGGACTTGGGACTGCCACAAATTGTTCAAAGTTTGAAAGCACAGGCTTGGAGCGATGAGGTAAGAGAGTACTCCATAATGGTTTGATAGTGATTACCATTTAGCCGTATTGTGATATTATCGAACAATGTCGGAAACTCACAGTCAAAGTAATTCGTAGACATCAGGATTGGGAGTTTATGCATGTAGAAATTTGGTTACTGGACAAGATAGTCACATTTCATTGATATCCTTGTAATACTTCATTACCCTTTTTTTTGTTCTTTTTGGGTCTAATTTCAGTCATTAGCTATTCATGACCATGACTTTTATTTTGTCTGTCTCAAAAAAAAAAAAAAAGGTTGTTGACCTGCCTAAATATCACTGTTTAATGATGGTCTCTGAATGCTTGTATATGCTGTAGTATTGCTTTTGGTGCACGTCTTTTAATCATGTCTATTTTGCATATATAGCTATGGTGACTGGTTTGGAGGCTTTGCATTCCTCCCTTTTGGATATTACATTTAATCGCATGTATCACAAAGATTGATTCAGCTAGAGGCTGGAGTCTTAAGGGTGCATAATTCTAGCCTTGCCAAAGTCATCAGAAACCTCAAGTTTTTTGTTTCTTTTCATCTCTCTTTCATTTTTCTATGCTTCTCAATAAGATAGAACTAAATTTCCAGTTAGACATTAGACCATTCTGTACACCGTCATGTGAACTCCTCCTCCCCTCTTGGGCTGTGGAAGTGGGAAGCTGTTTTTTTTTTTTTTTTTTTTTTTTTTTTTTACCATTTCAAGTAGGAGTTAGATTCCATTATTTCTTTGCAAGTAAATGTTGTTCTTGTAGAATAATATACTGAACTCTGCTCATCCACTAGGATTTGTTGGAGGCCTTGAATCAACTGGAAGAAGGGTTGAAGGACAACATCAAGAAATTGAGTTCTTTTGATAAGTACAAGCAGGAAGTTCTGCTTGGCCATCTTGATTGGTCCCCAATGCACAAAGATCCCATTTTCTGGAGGGAAAACATCACAACCTTTGAGGAAAATGACTTCCAGGTAGCCATTTGCTTCTTTTGATATTTAGTTTTAATAAGAACTCTATAATCGATTTCGGTGAAGCTATTGCTGCTTGTGGATTCTTGTATCAACTCATTACAGCTGTCAAATGAGCAAGTCAGGTGGGTTTTGAACGGGTGCTGGGTGTAAATGGGATTTAAATTGGATGGGGTGTAAAATGACCACAGGCTATTGAATTAACCAATATGACCTGTTTATTTATTTATTTGTTTTTGGTTAAAATAATATACAACCTATCATTTCTCTCTCTCAGTGATTATAATAACAACATAAAAAATAGGAAGACAACAGAAATATTTAGGAGTGGGAACCTGTAACTGTAAGCAAGTTAAAAAATGCAAGTACATTTAAAGAATCAAAATCCACAGGCAAATTGCACAATGCAGTTAAGAATCTATTTTATTATTATTATTTTTTGGTTTCCTTTGTACATTGTGCCTATTGGTCGCAAATATCCATCTTTGACAAATCAATCTTGTTCATAGTCAGTTGTGTGTTAAAGGGAATTTTCTGTTCTCTCACTGTAGATCTTGCGAGTTCTCATCACAATTTTGGACACCGCCAATGACCCAAGGACGCTCGCTGTTGCTTGCTTTGATCTCTCACAATTTATTCAGCACCATCCTGCTGGTCGGGTAATAGTTACTGACCTCAAAGCTAAGGATCGGGTGATGAAGTTGATGAACCATGAGAATGGCGAGGTCACCAAGAATGCCCTTCTGTGCATCCAAAGGCTATTCCTAGGTGCGAAGTATGCCAGCTTTTTGCAGGTGTAGATTGTAATACGCTGAAGCTTTTGAACTGAAACTGGAAGTTCTTTGTGCAGTAGTTGCAGTTTATTTATTGAGTATTGTATCTAAGCGCTCATTTGATGAGGTATTTGAACTAGCAAATTCGAGGACTTGTTTATTTTGTTGTGGTCTAAGTAAATAAATGGTCGAATTTTTACCTTTCGTACTTATTTATGCACATTGCCTAATAAAAGAAAATGAGAAAAAGAAGTTTTTCCTTGGCTGTTTCCAATTACCCAGAAGGGTTTTATCTATTGACCTAGGCCTTGTGCTTTTGAGTTCTTTTACTGTCCTTAGTTAAGGCTACCCACAATTTTGCCTCGTTTAGCAAGTGAATTTTTTGGATGTTTGTCTAAAATTTTATTGTAACTTATTATAAAAGTTGTAGAAAAAATTTTTAAAATGTGTAAATTTTTGAACATTTTAAAGTGTATAATTTAAAAATTTTGAGAAATTTTTTAAATTTGCTGTAGCTAATGTTGTTAAAAAACTTGTAGGAAATAAACTTGACAAATTCTTGAGCCTTGGATAGGAAAAGCTCCAAAAGGAATAGGAGGGCCTAGTTCTTGAGCCAAAGTGGGGGCTTTACGCTGAAACATGGAGATGCAAGGAAAATCTCAAGTAGAAAACCCCTCATTACACCCAGCAATTTGGAAAATATAGATGGTGTTAGTTGAAGAAAAAAAGGTGCATTGACGGTTATCTCATCTACAAGTCATTTAGAACTACGAAAGATAATCATCTCACATCATTACCATATACTCCCTCCGTCCCACTTTGATAGTCTTGTTTTCCTTTTTCATCTGTCATAAATTGTAGTCCACTCTCCAATTGAAGAATGTAGTTATATTTTAATTTTTCTAAAATACCCTTATTCAATGTAAGTTGTTGTTACTATAAACCTACCTCATTTAATGAGAGTTGATTCTTTTTTTACCATCAATTCAAATTCCCATAAAGTTGTACTCTAATTAATGTGAGGGTATTTTAGGAAAATAGCTACCTAAATTGATTGTTCCAAAAAAGTTAACTACTTTTTCTTAAACTGTGTGAAAAAAAAAACCAGGACTATCAAAGTGGGACGGAGGGAGTATTCAGCAGAAATTCAGTAAAATGAACTCTTAGTAGAAGAGATGCATAACCTGCCTGCACCAAAAAATCTCTTGTTTGCATCATTATTTCCTTATCTGCAAGTAGCATTCTGAAATTGAGCAAATTGTATTCCTGAACTTTTTAGTAAAGACAAGTCTGCTAATGAGCTGATCTCCCTGTCACCCAGAAAATACAATCATTAAATTAAAGGGATAAAGGTTTCTGACATTTACACTCACCTCCCCTGTGGTTTGAACAATTACACTAACCTCCCCTGAGGTTACTAATCCTTTACAAATTCAGTCCAAATGATTAAAATATTGTTTTAGAGAGTGAAATTAGAATTTTGTACCTGATTTGCCCTTTGTGCTACATATCCAATAAATGACAAAGTATTACAAATTAATTAATAATTAATAAATTTTAAGGAGCGTAGTTTATAGGCAAATAAGTATTACTTATTTAAAGTACCAGCTCTTTACGAGTATTTTACTTTCAAATAATTACTTTATTACAAATATTTATTCTCAAATACAGATTTATATTTACTCTCAAATATTTAATTTTTGTTAAATAAAAAACCTACCAGTTTTTCTTTCGTAGAAATATTAATATAACACTTTTTCAATTTTAGTTATAAATATTTATGTATTTAGCATAAATTAAATGATTCAAGATAAAATACTCATAAAGAGCTAATACTTTACTCATGTAATGGATGAAAACCATAAAAAATTAATACTTTATGGGCCATTTCTTTTTTAAAAAAATATTTAATTTATATTAAATAGATAACCTACTGATTTTCTTTTTGCGAGAATATTACTGTAACACTTTTTAATTTTTAATCACAAACGTTAATATATTTATCATAAATTAAATATTTGAAAATAAAATATCTGTAAAGGGCGGGTACTTTAAATAATATAAGGAGTGTAGTTTATTGATTTAAATAAGGAGTGTAGTTTATAGGCAAATACACATAACCTATTTAAAGTACCCGCCCTTTACAGATATTTTATTTTCAAATATTTAATTTATAATAAATATATTAACGTTTGTAATTAAAAATTAAAAAGTGTTACAGTAATATTCTCGCAAAAAGAAAATCAGTAGGTTATCTATTTAATATAAATTAAATATTTTTTAAAAAAAGAAATGGCCCATAAAGTATTAATTTTTTATGATTTTCATCCATTACATGAGTAAAGTATTAGCTCTTTATGAGTATTTTATCCTGAATCATTTAATTTATGCTAAATACATAAATATTTATAACTAAAATTGAAAAAGTGTTATATTAATATTTCTACGAAAGAAAAAATGATAGGTTTTTTATTTAACAAAAATTAAATATTTAAGAGTAAATACAAATCTGTATTTGAGAATAAATATTTGTAATAAAGTAAATGTTTGAAAGTAAAATACTTGTAAAGAGCTGGTACTTTAAATAAGTAATACGTATTTGCCTATAAACTACGCTCCTTAAAGTTTACTAATTATTAATTAATTTGTAATACTTTGTCATTCATTGGACACGTAGCACAAAGGGCAAATCAGGTACAAAATTCTAATTTCACTCTCTAAAACAATATTTTAATCATTTGGACTGAATTTGTAAAGGATTAGTAACCTCAGGGGAGGTTAGTGTAATTGTTCAAACCACAGGGGAGGTGAGTGTAAATGTCAGAAACCTCAGGGGAGGTTTCTGAAATTATCCCTAAATTAAAACTATATTACCACCCATTGCTGGTAACCTAGAACCCACTAGCTACCATGAATATAAGCAGCTTTCTCGTACATTGCTGTAGTTGAGACAACTGATCACAACAAAACAAAGATGGAAAGCACGATGATGGCTCCTTGAACGGTAACTTAAAAGCTGCCGCCGTAGCTACAAAGGGTGCTATAGAAAATGGAACAGTCATTAGCAATGGCATCAGTAGAACCTCTATTCTCAAACCTGCAAATAGAATAAAAAGATCTCACTTTATCAACAGATACGCAATCACGCCAGTCAATAAAATATGCGCAGACAGAGGTACAGCAAGCTCGGCCATTGATGTAAGAATAGTCATGGCAGTTGTAACACAGAGTGAATACATCAGAGCAAGAAATTTAAACGTTGATTATAGCCTATAACATTTTTGAACAACTAATGGAGCTTATTTGGGTACCCAACTAAAGGTACTTGCTCAAATTTGGGCTAATTACTTGTCTCCTTTCAAACCAGGACTCGTAACCTAAAATTATATAATCCCAAATTTCCTAAAGATTCCTAATTCACGTACTCAGTATTTATACCATTTTGGCACAACGTCTGGCCATGTTTTAAGATGACAGTCCACTAGAATTAAAGGATCAAGATACATTTTGAAACAGAAACATTATTTTCTTGTATGAAAAAAGAAAGCTCACCATCAGACTACCAATTGAATGAAGGCAACACATATGATGGATAAGCATCATGTCTTAAGGCAAGAGCAACCACAGAAGAATCATCAGCAATTTCTCCGAAGGTATCAAGTCCAAGTTCAGTCGCATGGATCCCACCAGTGATAAATGCTGACGAGATACCAGCGGCATTTGCACCTTTTATGTCATGGTGCAGAGAATCTCCAATGGCAACACACTGTGAAGGATCTATAGCAGCCATTTCCGCAGCTGCTTTATAGATGATCTGACATGAATTGACCATACATGGATTAGCACTTTGAAATCAGATTCAGACACAAAGAAAAATTGACAATTAAAAAGAATAACATGAAACTTTTTTAGCAAAAAAGAGACCAAATTGGCACTGTATGATATTTCTCTGATAATTGTCTCAAATCAAAACCCCAAAGACCATGTGAAAATCTTAGATTATGGAAAAACTACAATTTCCAAGTCATATAACATGTTCAATTTTCTTAATGTCAGGAAGGATGTTTCACATGGTGATACCACTAAACATGACGCATTAACTAACTAATAGGCAAGGTTAGATGAGAATCAGAGAGGAAGGGAAAGCAGTAAATGCATTTAGAATATATCACGGTAACAATTCAAGGAAATAGCCTTAATTCTCTCGCTCTCACCCCTCTACTTCATCACTTTTGTTGTTCTCTACTTCTTCGATAGGGTCAATAAAAAAATGAAAACTCCAAAATATTCTCTGACATTCACCCAGATTACTTACTATCCTGCTATGGTTCAAATTAATCAGCTTGCTTAATTTAAAATTTCATGAAAAAGTATATGCAACACAATTTCATGAATGAACTTTTGAGTAATACTAGCTATCAGTACAAATAATGGTAAAGAAACTAATAAAGGCCTAATAATTTGCACTCTGAGTAGAATATAATAAGTTCAAACTTTTCCAGACAAAAGCAGATCTACTCAGTTGTTCTGCTTCTGAGCATTGTTCAGCATTCAAGTTAACCCAATGTATGCTGCAGCCATCTCAAAAATGCTTGCATTGATTAAAAAAAAAAACCTCCACATAAACAAGTGGAAAGATGATTGAATGGAGGAACTCCTGAACATTTAGATCCGGCTGAATTAGATTACCTTATCAGGCTTGCCCATCCATTTCACTTTACCGCCAAGTTTCTCATATTTGGTTGCCAATGTTCCTGTTAGAAAAGTTACAGAAAACTCCTTTACTTGCAATCTCACAATTCCAATCAAAAAGGCATGCACAGATGAAGAAAGGGATGGGAAGAGAGAGCTGGGATGGAGCTATACAGCCAAAAGCAGCCATGATGAATGAGTTGATAGCAATTGCTGTCAGATTTAACTCTAGAGTCTTTTGTATACCAAGGGTCAAAAGGTTCTCGTGTACAGAATGAGTTCATTTTGCTTCACTGAGCAGCATCTAGTCAAGCAAAGTGGGTGAATTTGCAAAAGGTATAGAGACAGTTTAGAGATTTCATTATTGTCACATGTGGGGTGCAGATCATTGTGCAGTATCTGTTATCCGAGAGAAACACACACACACACACACGCAGAGGTTATTATGTATATATCGCCATTACCAGGCATCACGCGCAGATCTCTGGCCTCAACAGTCACAAAATCTGGATTTGCTACAACCATAGGAATATTTTTAGCTGCACATTCCTCAAGAACTTTTTCAAGATCCCCCAATTTCGTGGGAGTTGCAGCTCCAGAAGAAAGCCCCAGCGCCTCAGTTCCATGGGCTAGAATAAACTCGGCTTCTTCAACATTTTCCACAACTTGTAATCCCAAGCCCTGAATCAAGAGAGATCAACTCAAAGACTTATCAAGAATTCATGTAATTTCTACAATGGTCTAGTACCATTTTGAAGCTGGTCAAAAGTTTTTAACGCTCTTGGCAGTGATTCGTGTAAAATTCGTTGGTAAACACACTATCTGTGATTTAATCAAAAGAACCAGATAGACAATTTTTGTGGTACATCATTTTGGGTTTTAACTAATTCATATAAATTAAGCCAATAAAGGTACTAAGCCTATTATCCAGATATTGCTCCCTTTATCTCTCATTGCTGAATTTGCTTGTTTCTTTTTAAATGTTGGTTCTAACTAGTTCTATTCTTTCTGACCTTCGATTACCCTGAATACTTCATGGATAATCCACTTTGACTCATGAAGTATTGTAGATTTTAACAACTATCTCGTGAAGAAGGTGTACTTTGCCTTCTTAATCTGGGAGTAGATAGGTAGAGGACATAAAAAGCATCTCAAGAAAAAAGGTATGCCTAGAAAAGAAGCAATTAAAATGAACAAGCACCTACTAATCATGATTTGCAAAGTCAATTACATCTAGATGTAGTTACTACATCGAGAAGCTTACAAGTATATCATACCTCAAGAGATATAGCACCCCGATCCTTCCAGGTCATGTGAATGCAGGACTTTCCTAAAGCTGCAAACCATGGATCATCTCTCCTGTTCAGTAAATTTGCAGCCAAAAGAATGTCAAACAAAATAGAAGTAAAGCAACAAAAAACTGTGCTCGAAATATGACCATGAATGACTGAAATATGCAAGGAAACATTCAAAATGATTATGAATAGGCCAGTCAGATGAAATAGCTTCCCTCGAGGTAATTTGAAAGGACAAACACTTTCTTGGGAAAGGTATCCTTTGACATCATCATCCGAATACCAAGTAGAGAAACCAATCTCTATACAATATTAGTTGGCTCGTGAAAATAAGAAAAGTTTTTGTCCTTAGTTTAAGATCCTCAACCCCAACTTGTATCCAATTAGAACTCGTACTGTTAAATTAGTGCTCTGAAATGGCGCAGGTTCTGATACTTCTTCTGACTTGAGTTTGTGGAGTTAAAAGAACTAATTGGGCAGATAATAAGCTAGTTCAATGGAACTAAATTTCAACTTGACAGTGTCATGTTCCATTTTCTTCAACTTAAAACGAAAAGCATGACAGGAATGTTACAGTAATCTATACAAGAATACAGTTCTGTTGCACCTAAAAAATCAGCGGATCTCCCAGCTGTTTACACAGGACATAACTATAAAATGTGAAAAGAAAAAAGACAATGAAGCATCGTCTACAAAATTATCAGCTGAACAAGGCAATGTGTGTCACTTGTCATTAAGACAGACTCATAAACAATAACAACATACATCACAGTTATCAAACCAATATGCCAATGCTGCAGATAATTTAACATTAGCATGACATACAACCAGAGAGCAAAATCAGTTTGGGAGAAACATTACCTCTTGTACAATTTATAAAATAATACAGTACTCCAGTTAGTCTGATTTCAGTTCCCATAAAAACTTCCATAAAATTTACACTACAAGCGAAACTAGTCAGTTAATCTAACTGATAGAATGAATAACCTTTGAAGGTGCTGATGTGTTAATTCTCCACTAGTGATTGCCCCCACGAAAAGTGAGGGATCAAATCCAAGGCTCTTAAGTTTTTCCAAAGTAGTACACGCACGTCTTGAAGAATTACTTATAATCACCATCTTAGCACCGAAATTGGCCAACTTCTCCACTGTAATAAGTCCAAGCAGTTGATATGATAGTAACCATTTTGAAATAGTTCCTTCTTTCAAAGCCAAACCACACAATGCAAAACAACAAGCTTACCAGAACGTGAAAACTAGCTAGTAGTAAAGGAAAACATACATGTGGAAATTGCCCCAGGATAAGGTTTTTTCCCATCGTGCAGAACTCCAAACTGGTCCAATAGCCAACCCTGCACTGACCATCATAAGTACAAAACGCCCCTTGCCGCGTCTATAATGAATTTTCCTCCTAATTATAAGCAGAACCCTTTTTGGCAGTATATCAAAGACTACAAAGCAAATTAAAAAGAAAAAAGAAAACCCTTTTGCGAATTTACTAAAAACTATAACTTGATAAGAACTTGTACAAAAGTACATTTGTCAATATACAATCTCATGAAACTAAAGAATTCTCATAAGATAACTTGAATATGTAAAATGGTGTAAATGATGAAAATCAATAGTAAAGCAAAGCAAAGCAGTCGACTGTTTACCTTGAATTTATGAGATTCAGCAAGCTGTTGAATGCCAGCAAGGGTTTGGAAGGGCTTTAAACGATCCGGCATTAATGCTGGCGATGATGATGATGGCGGAAAATTACTTGAGCATTTCGCCATCATACAATTATACAAATTAGGAATCTCGATTATCAGCTAGAGAGTAAGAAAGCCACCCACTCTCAAGAAAGGACGTTCAAGTGTGTGACTGTGTGTTTTCACAGAATTTTACTGAAAGCAATGGAGTCAATGGAGGGAAGATAGAGAAGAAGTGCATTATAGATTATTTGAAATAATTGTTGTAATTTTTTTTTGTGATATATATGAAATAATATGCTAGTGTGAATATAACAAAATTGTGAATATACTTATAAAAAAATATTTAAATTGTTATAAAAAAATGTGTAGAAAAAATTTTTGTATCCAAACACACTTATTTATTAAAAAGAAAGAAATAGCTAGTGATAATTTAATTATAAAAGATTAAAAATGGTTTTAGGTGTAGGAATATCTCTCAAGTACTTGATTGATTGAGAAGTAGTATTTGAAAAGAATTACTAGAGGTATTTGTTTCAAAACTGAAAATAACCTAGATAAATTCTGCACAAATAACATATATAGTTGAGCAAAAAATTATAAAATTGACTAATTAACATGCATTACATAGTATGCAATAATATATGTGTGTGGCTATTGAATATATAACTAATTGTTAGTTATTTTCCTATTGTCTATATTTGTTTGTTGTGATAATATTTACTAGTGATCAAGGCACACTGACACGAATGTGCGTGCAACTAATAAAAAAACTATTTATGTATCAAATTTTTTTTGAGAATATCTGAAATCATTTTGAAGAAAATTAGTTTTATGTTACAATAGTAAATAGGAAAATTTGTCAAATTGGTCCCTAACATTTACCAAAAACACTTTTTTAGTCCCTAACATATAAAATCAGCCAAAATTATCCCTCACATTTAAATTGTGATCCAATTTGGTCCTA
The DNA here is from genome assembly GCF_036785885.1 of Coffea arabica. NCBI lineage: Eukaryota > Viridiplantae > Streptophyta > Magnoliopsida > Gentianales > Rubiaceae > Coffea > Coffea arabica. Next base: position 36,556,204 of record NC_092327.1, read on the forward strand.
ATGCTCGTTTTTGCTTATTTCTCTGGCTAAAAATAGCACGCCTCTCTCACGTGATCATATTTTTAGGGACAAAACCGGAAAACACATTTCATTACCGGTTGAAAGTAAAAGGATAGGGGACCACCACCCCCTTTTCACCTTTCCGCCTCAAATTACAGTCTCAAGAAACCCTAAATTGCATCCCTTAATTAACAAGCATAACTTGGAAATGTTAGTGATGATGATGACGACGACAAAGCTGTAGAGTGTGACGGCCTGCGTGCTTGGGGACATGGCATCTCGTCCTAATTTCGGCCTTAATGAACTGGATTTCTTTTTCTCCACCCTCGTCGTCGGCTCCATTTCAATTTCCTGCTCATGTATCTCCTAGCACCCACCGCGGGGGTTGGGGGCACTCCTTCTTCTGGCCGCCTCCCCTCCATCTTCGCCGCCTGTCCTCCCAGCCACATGTTCGAGTCGGGGGCTTACTGTGTGTTTAGTCGGATGGGGACTTTTGTGTACAAAGGCACCCTCTTTGCAGCCGTGGGTTTCACCGCCGGACTCGTGGAAACTGCCATCTCCAATGCCCTGATCAAGATGAGGAAGAAGATGGATCCTAATTTTCAGACCCCTAACAAGCCTCCTCCGATGCCTTTGAACGCTCTCACCTGGGCCGTCCACATGAGCGTCAGCAGCAACTTCAGATACCAAGCCCTCAACGGCATCGAGTTTCTGCTTGCCAAGGGCCTTCCCTCTTTTCTCTTCAAAAGCTCTGTCGTCGCTTTGAGGAGTTTAAACAATGTCCTTGGAGGAATGTCTTTTGTCGTACTGGCCAGGTTAACAAGATCACAGGTTGTTGCTGCTGCTGCTGCTTCTTCTCCGTCTTCCGCTACTGCTGCTTCTTCTCCGTCTTCCGCTGCTGCTCCTTCTCCGTCTTTCGCTGCTGCTGCTTCTTCTCCGTCTTCCGCTGCTGCTCCTTCTCCGTCTTTCGCTGCTGCTGAGCTAGAACAACAACAACTAGTCAAGGAGGAGATAGGTGTCCGGGAAGGTGGTGCTGCAGCTGGAGATGCTTTCCCTATTGACAAAGTCAAGTGGTCCCCTATTCTTTTACTTTCAACCAATAATGAAATGTGTTTTCCGGTTTTGCCCCTAAAAATATGATCATGTGAGAGAGCCGTGCTATTTTTAGCCGGAAAAATGAGCAAAAACGAGCATTAGGACCAAATTGGATCACAATTTAAATGTGAGGAATAATTTTGGCTGATTTTATATGTTAGGAACTAAAAAAGTGTTTTTGGTAAATGTTAGGGACCAATTTGGCAAATTTTCCTAGTAAATATGTAGAAAATTCACTACTAAAATTAAATGTATAAACAAATAATTATTTAGTAGTAATTCATAACCATAATTGATAATTATTAACAAAAGTTAAGGTTTACTAAATAAGTTACAAAAAATATAAAATAAGAAGAAATACATATGACCGACACAAAAAAGTTTACACCAATCCATCTGTCGCGCTTTATACATATACATAGTATAGATATTATTGTATCGTGCAATTGATATTTGATAACCTGTGATTAAAGAAGCCCGGACTTTTATGGCTAGTGTTGTCCATTTTCAAGTGGAACTCGCGCTAGTGACAAAAGGCTCATTAGCAGCTTTCTTGCAGTTTCTTCAATAAATTTCAGCATTTTCTCTACAGCTTGTGGTTGGTTTGCCAGCCTACGAAATTCTCTTTCTGCATTGAAGTTCAAAACGTTCAAGAAATCTAACGCCTCGATCGATCAAAGAAACAGCACAGGTTTAATCTTTTGTCTCAGACCAAGTATATGTTCCAAGTCACAACATTGAAAATGACTAATTGCCATAGAAACGTTCATCTGTCTGCCTTGGTAATCTTGTGTACATGTTAAACAAAACAAAGAAATATGTTTCATGCATGGAAAGAGAACTGTGAATTGATGTATGTTCTTTCTTTCTGTTTTCTCATATTGATACTCATCCCTTTTTCTTTTGTTTGATGTCGATAAATTCCTGGGCTGTACATCGGCCAGGGTCTGAGACTGAGAGGAATTATCTGTAATATTAAATCAAATATAAGATGAGATACTCTCGGCCTTTTGAGTTCTTTGGACCAAAATATACATTCCTCATCCGCAGCCAAGTGAACTAAATCTATAATACAAAGAATTCCTTAAAGAAATAGCGGATTGATTTGCACATATAAACGCTGGACATTGATCCAAGCCTGCTGCTCACTTTTCTTTGGCATTAGTCTTGGACTTCACAGCATCAGGAACAAAGTAAGACCAGTGAAGTGGTAGAACTGTGCATGCTGCCTGTATAAGAAGGGCCACTGGGAGGCCTGAGAAGTCGTTACCCGTGACGCTGAAGTAGGAAGCAAGCGCAACACCAAAGTATCCGCTCACTATCAGGGCAAGGGCAATGGATGACATGAGAAATGCCATGACAGATCCTTCACATCCTGCTGGGCAGAGTTGAGCCATTAATACTGAGAAAGGAAGAATTTTCATAAAGAACAAAACCTCAAGAACTCCTGAGAAAACCACCACATATAGAGAGTCTGGAAATCCCATTGCTCTGTATACGCCCTTCACAAATAAAATGTCCGATAGCATGAAAACGGCCAGGGTAACCTGAATGGATGAGATTACTTTTCTCGGGGGCGCCAACTTGAGGTATTTCTCATAGATGACACCCCAGAGAAGCATAGCTGCCTGACCCACTACCTTAGATATCCCCAAGACAGATGATTCAATCTTTAAATGTTCTGTTTGATAGTAAAACATAGTGCCTATCAATGAAGGAACTATAGCATAAGTTGCTGCAAACCAACCTATTGAGTAAAAGATCTCGGGTTTCCTCAGTGCAGCCAGGAGTTCTGAAAGTTGGTTTTTTATCCCCAAACTGGATGAAGTCTTTGGGAGGTTTAGAAAGCTTTCATGAATGAAAGCAGTTATGAGAAACTGGATTGTGAGGATAATGCCAAACATCCAGAATATTACTTGAGGAGAAAAATGTTCAATAGCAACACCACCTAGGAGGTTTCCTGCAACTCCACCAATGGCAGAGGCCATCCAGACAAATGACTGAAGCTTGCCAGAGGAAGAAGGTTTTGAGTTCTTCGATGAAGCAGGCTGTTTACTAGTCTCTGCAACAATTGCATCATTTGCAACCTCCACTATTGAAGCACCAAAGTTGCCAAGGAGGAGAAGAAACGTGACCATGAAGAATGAGATACTTGTTCTGGAAAGAAATGCTATAGCAAGCCAAGAAATTGATTGTAGAATAGCTGCAAAGGTAAACATTTAGTCAGCACACAGAAGACAGATGTTTAAGTCCAGAAAACAGACATCAACAAATAATGTCTTTCTTAGAAGACTCCTACTTTCTTATTTCAAGACATTGAAATGCAATAGTAAAAGGGAAAAGCACTCAGTTAAACCTAGATTCTGGAAAATTGTTCTTACTGTCAATAATCACTTTTAAGGTTCCAATCCTAAAGCTGTGGATTTGTCAATGGATTAAATTTCAGTTCCATTCAAGCATTTAGACAGAAATGAGGGCAATAAAAACTTTAAACTAATTAGGCAAAGAAGAATAAGGGCCTCCAACTCCTCATTCCTGTCTTCTTGAGAAATGAAATATACATATATATATATCCTATCTTGGCAGAGAAACTAACTAATGATGCCAAAGGTTCGACAACATTTGCTACTTCCCTTTTTCCCCTTTTCTTTCCTCACATCAGTCACCTCCTATCTGCAGGCAATGCGCCTGGTATCACACTTATTTGATATGGTTTGAGAAGATGAGTGGACACTATGTATTGAAAAACAGCAAGGAAGAGATTGATCAACTGATAGTGGAGTCATGAATTTCACAGTTCAGACACTCTACAGCCACATCAATTACTCTGAAATCTTGTAATACAATTTATTCTGGGCTGGTTATTCCTCATAAAAAGGTTAAGTAGACTCTTGAGTTTTAGACATCAGAATTGCATATGTCAAACTATATTTGTACATCGATATCTACCCACTGTTCAACAATTAAACGGGCTCTGCAATTGGAGCTACATATTAAAGAGCACCCAGTACTTAGAGATCAAATACACTGGCTATTAAGAGGTCAAAACTGAAACTAATAATGCTAAATAAAACCAGTATCTTCCTTACTTCACTTTCCAACTTGACATTCATCATTTAAATAGGCCAAATATTTTCAGAAGTCATTGCAACAAGCCAAAGGATAACCAAAGTGAGAGGAGGAAACAAAAAAAAAAAGAAGCCCAAGCATTATGATGCTGGCCAAAGATATAATAAGAATCAGAGATGATTACAAAAAGGGGTTGGCCATCATAGACACATAAGCAGTAAGTCCCGAGGAACTGATTCACAGACAGGTCTACTTTTAGGCCATCTTTTAGTAAAAATTTCACTGCCAGCCACAGACAAAACTGAATACCCTGAAGCCAAAGCCCTATTCCTAACCTCGTAGTACTAGTAGTAGCAACAAATTGTTAACCAGGAACAGCGCTATTAGGACTGCTATGTGTACTACCATTTCTACTGCCTTTGTCCTCCTTCCTCCAACTCCTTCCTCATCATTGACAATTGAAGAACCCATTTTTCCGGCTCATTTCTTTCTTCCAACTACAATTCAATAGGGCAGTCACTATTTATCAGGCTTAAATAAGAAGCACAGTCTCGGATATGGTATCAACTGGTAGTGACTCCAGAAGCCTGGGATCTGTTCCACATAACTTCTTTCTAATGCTGGGGAACAAGGTAGGCAAGATTTCAATGATTGGGAGCCATAAAAACTGGTACTTTCACTCATGACCTTTTGAGCTAATTGTAGTACCATAAAAAGGTAGGCAAGATTTCAATGATTGGGAGCCATAAAAACTGGTACTCTCACTCATGACCTTTTGAGCTAATTGTAGTACCAAAATGAATTGCAGCACTTCGATTGCTATTACAGGAAGCCATCCATGGATCTAAAGGCAAGCTCTGAATAGTTTATCACTAAAACGTTGGCACATTGTTACATCAGATCTCCACCCAAAAGTCCCACATTGCCTAGAAGTATACAATCCGGCCCCCAAATTTTTGTTTTTTTGGAAAGAGGGGGGGGGGGGGTCAAAGAAACAACCCCCATGGCGAAGTTACCCTTGCATTATACACTTTCTATATGTATACAAGTACAGATACAGATAAACAAATATATTTGTATATCTCTTTTACTACTTTACAATATGTTACTGATCTCATTTCTACTTGAACATTAATCCATCAGCCAGGGCTGCAGATTCTAGATTCAACAGGATTGGGTTTTGCTAGATGATCGAAAAGTTGAGGCCCATTTACAGCCTGAAGGGAAACTTACTAGAAAAAGCTAATTTGATGAAAGGAAAGATATAAATTCGATCAGTCCAATTGTATTTTACTCGGGACAAATCATTTGAATATAAAAAAACATTCAGAGCATAGAATTCTTTACAACTCGGTCTTTCTAATTAGCATTCATCCACATATGTTAAACAAGTTAGAATAAAATAAAACACCAATGCGCATAAAAGTAACATAAAAAAATTAAACAAAAAATAATCTAAGAAAATGTAATACCTCCAATAGCAATATAGGGAGTTCGACGCTGGCCAAAGATATAATATGAATCAGAGATGATACCATAAAGGGGCTTGGCCACCATTGGCAAGGTAGCAGAATTCTGAAGAATCTGCGAAGTAGCAGGGTCTACTCTCAGCCCATCTTTCAGGAAAAAATTCACCCCAAGCCATGGTAAACACCTCAATCCCTGCACCCAAAATCCGATTCCCAATAACAATTTCCTCATTTTCTCACTCCCATTACTACCACTCCTGCTAGTAGTAGTACTCTGTGCACCAGCACTTGTACCATTAGTAGAACTATAATTACTGCCTCTGCTGCTCCTCCTCCTTCCTCCTCTCTCTTCGTTAATCTCAATTAAAGAAACCATTTTTTCTGTTTATTCTCCTCCTCCAAAATACTTGGTACTCCTATAACATTAATGCCTAGCAACAGTGGTGATTAAGGACATGGATTGGTTTGAAAAATTGAATAAAAATCTGATCTTTCTTGAACTTTTATTGGACCCAAACTATGGTGCGTATGGGAAATCTGGGATCCGTAACGGCAAAGAAGGCAGGTGTATATTCCCAATATAAATACAAAAATGGCAGGTGGTGGGGTTGGGAGGAATTCCTGGCGCTCGAAGCAAAGAAGGCTACATTGAGTAAGAAAAAACTGGTCCCTTCTCGGTTGTCGGCTAGTTGCTACAATGATGGACTGGTGGCAGCCAAGTATTATAGCACCAATGTAGAAAAGTGTTGATTGATCGATCCAAGGTGAGATAAGCTTTTTTACCAAAAAATGTTTGTGGACAGAAACGTGGCGCTCTTTAGTCATAGGACGGAACTTTTAAGTTTTAACCTACGCTTCTGTCCACCCAAGGAGGTTCGTTACCTGCTCCACGAGCGTTTGTGACGGAGAATGGTAGGCTTTCTTACTCCAGCCCAGGCACAAATTCCTGCTGGCGGGCTTACCTTTGTAATATGGTGAGTTGTGCTTGAGGGTAGGGTGGCAATCTTTCGGGTTCTAATCCTATGGGTCGACTGGAACTAATATTAGTAGTTAGACACGTCATAAGACTCGGCCCATTTATAGAGCGAGCCACTAGTGACGAAGATCAAAAACAACGTGGAAGTAAGGGTGCAAACGAATCAAAGTTAACCAAGCACGTTACGAACTTGTATCGTCAAAACTCAAGTTCCAATCACGTAAACTGAGTTTGAGCTCGAGTTCGAGTTTAATATGTGAAGTTTAAATGTTCGTTAAACTCAATCGAGGTTCACATATATATGTTTTTTAAATTTTTTTATTCTTTAGTATAAAATGTCTATTTTGTCCTTTATTTAAAATTATATAAAATATAAATTTATATTTCTTCAATTCGATTAGACTCGATTAAGGTCGATTGAACTCGAATTAAGTTCAATTGAATTCAATGAGTATGAGCTCGAGGTTGAACTTGAGTAATGCAAAACAAAATGTAACTCGAGTTCGGCAAGTTTGAATTTGAGATTTTTTAAAAATTCAAGTAATGCAAAACAAAATGTAACTCGAGTTCGGCAAGTTTGAATTTGAGATTTTTTAAAAATTCAAGTAGTGCACTATTCAACTCGATTGCACCCTTAGGTGAAACTATCCCCAACATTAGTCAAGTAACTTTGAGGCTCTTGATTTGACTTAGGCACTGTTTAATAATTCCATTCGACATTTAAATTTAATATATTCAAATTTTAATATGTTCAGATGCATTTGATAATTAAAAATTAAACATTTGAATTAATTAAATAGCATTGAATTTTCTACACGAAATTTGCTTTAAAAAATAAGTGATAAGTTATTCACTTATCACATAATGTGATATACAATCAAATAACTATTATTGAATACCAATGAGCCTAAATAAGTCGAACTAATAAACAGTTCGATTCATTTAACAGCTCTAAACTAAACAATATAAGGAAATGTAGGTAAGGTTAAATAAAAAAAGTTATATAAATGCAATGGGGATAATTATTATAGTATGTGTATATACATGATAAGTTAGATGAATTTTAAATACCGAGTGCCAGTGGGCACCAATTAGAAAAATCATATATATATATTAATGATTTTGTCTAACGAGTACTTAATATTTTGGAAATATAATTAAATAGAGAAACTTTATAAATGCAATATAAGATGATAGTTGTTAATGCATATATTTATACGGTGAGTTAAGAGTGATTTAGATACTTTGACAAGTGCTCGTTATGTACCATTAGAAGAATCCATTTTTAATTTTGAGATGGATCGAATACATTTTATTTTATAGAATCTCAGGCACTCCTTATAAATGTTTACTCTTATACTCACGTTTTCATTTTTGCTAATAATTTTAGATGGGTTGAATACATTTTCAATCGCTTCATTCCCTAACTTCTATTTTCCTAATAATTAAATGTTAATTTTCTTTTGATTAGGTTTGTTTGGTTAATGTATTACCAAAAATTTGTTTACTTACATTAGCAACATATTTTTCAACCATTTTTTTACTTCATACATATCACATTAAAAAAAGTGTTATAGTATTTTTTTCAAAAAAAACATCCCAAATAATCTACCATCCAAACACACATTTATGTTTTACATTAATGATAGATTCTTTGTTTACAAAATAGAGGAAAGGTAAAACCTTTACACCAAATTTAAAATTTTCCACTTGGAGAAAAGCCATTCTTGATAATTGTTTCAGAAACAAACAAGGGATAATTTCAGAAACCTCCTATAAGGCTTCTGATAATTTCACTAGCCTTTCCTAAGTTAGCAAAATTATACAAACCTCCAATGAGTTTAAGTTTTGATAACAAAATTAGTCCAATTAAAAAATAATATTAAAAAAAGTACTTTAATGAGAGAGATAAAACTGTTGTTCCATAAATACCTCTTATGCATGAATATAAGTTATATTAGTAGAAGAACGAAAATAATTAAAAATTATAAACAATTAATACACACATTTTACCATTTTAAAAGTTAACATTCAATAAATTAGACAACACAAATAAGCAGCAAAACTACACTAATGATCACAGGATTCAGTAAAATAGAATTGTCATCTCATTTGACATGATATTTGCTACAATTTTTGTGATTTTGGGAAAAAAATTTCAAACTTTTGTCTTTCTTTTTCCTAATTTATCCTTTATTAATATCTAATGATTAAGTAATTAGAGTACTAATTAACTATCAATCACTAATTAATGGAAATAATAGTTGAAATTTTTTTTAATGATGAACGATGACTTGTAATTACAAAATACACCAATTGATAAATCTAATGACGTTATTTTGTGATTAATAGAATTTGACAATTACCAAAAATCAGTTGTACAGATTGTGAGAAAGAAGAACTTTGATAAAAGATAAAATACAGGCCAAAAAAAGATTGTTCATAAGGTGTTTATTTTAACTCTTAAAGTTGTGACAGTTATAAAGTAATTTCATAGAAGTAAAAGAGAAACGAGGGAAAAGAAAGGCAAAATTCGAAAGTTTTTCTATTTAAAATCACAAGAATCATACACAAACATCATGTTAAAAGAGATGACTAGTATGTTTTGCTGAATCTTATGATCATTATTGTAGTTTTGCTGTTTATTTGTGTTACCTAATTTATTAAATTTGAATTTTTTGAGCGGTGAAATGCATGTATTAATTATTTATAATTTTTAATATTTTTTATTCTTTTATTAATACAACACACACACACACACACATATATATATATATATATATATATATATATATGCCTAAGGGGTATTTATCGAATAAAAATTTTATCTCTTTTTTTTAAAATACTTTTTCAATATTAGTTTTTCTATTTGGATTGATTTTGTTATCAAAACCTTAACTTTATGGGAGATTTACACAATTTTGCAAACTTCAAGAAATATTAGTGAAATTGTCAAAAACTTACGTGAGGTTTCTGAAATTATCCCAACTGACAAATGTGTAACTCTCGTGCTTAGGTTCCGTTTGATAAAATTGAATCTGAATTCTGAAGTCTGAATACTGAAACAATTAATTTACTGAATTTTAAGCACTGAAAAGAAATATATGAATGTCTGAATTTTAATGCTGAACCTATTTATATTGTTTGATAAACATTTATACTGAATGCTTAATAAGTTAAATTTAACAATTTTGCCCTTACATCTTTTCATCCAAAAATGAAATAGAACCTATGATTTAATTAGCTTAAAATTTTTAGGCATGAAAATGATAATATTTGTTTTTAAATCAAATTAATATAAAAGATGAAATATATTATATGATGAGTATGGAGAAGATGTGAAAGTCATTAGAAAGGCAGAAAAGATAAATAGAAAACCATTAGATAGAGAATATTAAGTTGTTTAATTAGATAAGAATTTTGAATATAATTAATAAACAAGGGTAGATTTGGTAGATAAGATAAGATAGTTGAAGTAATTTTATTAATTCTTATCAGAATTAAGCATTCAGTTAGGATTCTTGTGCTAAAAAAAATACACACAAGTTCAGCACTACTTAACAAATTCAGCAAATGTATTTTCATTTATCAAACACTCAAAACATCTGAATGTCTGAAAAAGTTCAGATTCAGCACTTTTTTATGTTATTAAACAGACCCATAGTCTAATTAAGAGTGTGTGTGTTTATTTCAGTATCTGACAAAAGACAAATGTGTAACAAAAAAAAGGAAAGAAATAAATAAAAAATACGTGTCGTTTGGGCAGTCGTCAATAGTCAACACCCACAGTAACTGCAGTGTTTTGACGAGGACAGGCTGCAGTACACTTCAAAACAGTACCCAACCAGACGACGAGGATTTCGTCACTAGATCTCCACCGTTCAAATTCCCAACCACTAAATCTCATCACAGCTGCAATAAATCCGACGGTGACGTCCAATTTCGAACGCGCACGTGCCGCACACTGAACCTTTCCCCGGTTCGAAAATCCTCAAAATTCGAAAACGAAGGCGCTTCTGATTCGCACCAGCAATATAATCCCCAAAAAACTCAGATGGAAAAAGAAAAGAAAAAATAAAAATAAATCTAGGCGTATCAGAGGTACCAGCTTCTCATTTCAATCACTCGGATCGAATTGCACACACTACACGCACTACTTCCGCCTTCTTTCACGACTTTTCTCTCTACCTATATATACAGATCAGTTGTATGTATGTATTTGTACTATACTGTTCTTTTCTACTTAAGTATCGAAGTTCGATCTTAGTTTTCGAAGATAATTGTTCGAGTAGAAGCTTGTAGCTGCTTAATTTGAAGTCAAGTTTGGATCTTTACTCGTAATTTTTGTGAGAGCAGCTGAATTGGAGATTTTTACGACTTGAGAAGAAACCCTAGCTTAAGGGTTTTGCTTTCCTAGGTGTTCAAGCTATAGCTAATTTGGGTTCTTTTTTTTTTGGTCGTCCTTAAATTCTAGGGTTTTGGTGGGAATATGGGCTTTGAGGTGTTTTTGGAAGTGATTTTAGATGTGGCCGGTCCTGATTGAAGTTTGTGTAATTAGGGTTTTTAAGTTAAGGGTTTTTGGGGATTTTTTCATTTCTCGGGTTTATGAGGTAACAGTGTTGTAAATTATGGTTGTTGTGGTGTGTTTGTAGATGTGTAGAGGGTAGTTGGAGAATTACTAGAAGCTGTTGTTGTTTTGTTGTAGAGAAGTGTGAATTTTAATTTTCTGAGGTGAAAAAATTGGATTTTTGTGGAGTAATAAGGGAAGAGTGGGTCAGAAAAGATGTTTTATTCGCAGTTTATATTGGCAAAAAAGGGGCCTTTAGGAACTATATGGATTGCAGCACATTTGGAACGGAAGCTTCGAAAAAATCAGGTGGCTGATACCGATATTGGTGACTCTGTAGGTAAGTAAATATCCTTACAGGTTTCTGATTTGTGTTAAGCTTCTATTATACATTTTTTTGAATGTAGCTTGAATTGATTCTATATGAATTAGCTGTCTGAATATCTCTTAGGAAAACGTTCTTTTGTAAGGCGGGGGGGGGGGGGGGAGAATTGTTTAAAGATGTTGTATGTGAGTAAATGTGGAAGTTGAAATGGTTAATCACCAGGATGAAGAAAGGATAGCAATCGTTATGAAGTTTGGTAAATCTTGCAATGTTTGTGTGTTTACACATTATATTTTACTCACCTTTTGCCAAATAGTAGTTAGAGTTACATGTTTAATCTCGATGGAAATGATGCCAGAAACTTATCCTTGGATTGCGTATGTAATGGATAAATGAGGTCTTGGTGCTCCTAGTTGGATAAAGACTGCTTCCACGTAAGGACAAGACGTTTATTGCCTGGATTATTTCTGTTTTTATACGATCCACATCATTTTTTGCTTTCGTAAGCAATTTGGTAAAGGTAGAATAAGCTTCAGCAACATATCTATGTTCAATGACGTCATGTTCCTCATTCTCGATGTGCTTTGCCGTATTGGCCCTAAAATAAAGGTAGAGAGTTTATTAAAAGAATGATTTGTCCGGTGGCTAGTACTTTCTGGACGGGTTCAAACAAAGTTGAACTTCTTTGAATCAGTTGTTTGGGGGGAGGTAGTTTGCCTGTATGGTGGGCCCTCCATGCATACATACTTACATACTAACATTCAGGTTCCGGGTCTATGCTCACTTGTTTGAAGTACAAGGCTGACTGAATTTCATGTCATTACCTTTTAGGAGGCAAAAAGAAATTTTCATTCGTTGGAAGTGTTGTGTTTGTGGCATAATAAATTCTTTTGGTCTTCCTTATTTTTAAAATTTTTTTTTATTGTGCTGCTCTATTTCCTGAGAATATTTTTATGTTTTCTTTTCCTCGACAATATTTGAAATCTCCCTGTTGAAAATGGTGCTCAAATATGCCGCATCTGTTTCCAATAGAAATTTGTCACCGTTATATGTGTCTTGATGTTATTAAGTGAGGAGTGTGAGCTTAGTTTTGAAAATATTCTATAGCTTCACCTTGTTGAAGCTTTCCGATTGGTTTCATTTTGTTTCTATTAGCTAGATCATGTCCTATTATGCCAATTTGTTGATTAGCTATATGGACGGTAACTGGCGTCAATTAAGTTTTTGGTGAATGAGATTGAAGCATAAGTACCAAACGTGTAATTCTAAATTAAAGATACCATTATGCGTTTGGCGAATGAGATTGAAGCATAAGTACCAAACGTGTAATTCTAAATTAAGGATACCATTTTGCGTTTGGCATGCGACAAAGTTGTGACGACGAGAACTTTTAGTTCCTTAAGTACCAATATTGAAATCTTAACTTGAGAGTGTTATTCTGTGTTTCATTCTGATGGAAAGCATTGGAATAATATATTTAATTTGTTAGTTTGTCACCTTTTTACATGTTATGGATTTGTACTTTTCAATCAATTGTTGGCGTCATTAGTTAGGAGGTAGAATGCTATTAGCAGATTGGTATATGTTGAATATGTACCATTGGAGATGTACAAACAAGTTGGGAAACTATTTTCATTTGCAGAGCAAATTAAGTAAAAGTTTCTAGATTGATTTAAAAGTTTCCAGATTGATCAAGTAAAAGTTTCTAGATTGATTAAACCATACTATGGACCAGATTTGAGAATTTGGCTTTATTTGGTATGCTCAAGTCACATAAAAAGAAAAAGGAGGTTCTTTTGGAATGGCCTGTCCTCCTCATTTTCTTGTTTATGCACACATGTTGAATGACCCGAGTGTGAATGACCAAATAGTAGAATCTAAAACTTGTTATCGCGTCAATTGTAATTGGTTAATGGTGTCCTCTCTCTCACAATAATCAGATTAGAACAAGGCCTTCAGTATGGGTTACAGAAATTTCGCAATAATTGACTTTTGTGGAGTTCAAAATGGGTTTAAGTGTTTTGTAATGATTATGGGAAAGTAAATCGGAATTGAATAACATATGTAAAAGCAGTAAAGTCATTTTTATGTACAAATTAAAGTAGGTCTTCTGTTATAGCTAAGACATTTGAAATTTCATTAGTATTACATGTGTTCTGCACGCTTTGGATACAATTCTTTAACGTGCTATTTTGCTAAACCGAAGGCGTGCAATCTCTGCTTTTCTCTTGATGTTTGTTCATTTAAAACAAAGTATTTCCTACCTTTGTCTTGTAGCCAACATTTTGCTGACTGCTACATTTTAAAACCTCAATGAACTTTATCTTCAATTCAAGCTTAAAACTTTACTGCATTCAAGGCGTACAAAAGTAATGATTAATCAAAGTTTCACTGACAGCTACAATTTAAATCCTCCACAGCCCTATGTTTGGTTCAGATTGAAACTTCAGTGCATCCAATAGTCATTGAAATAATTATAGTATCACCCAATTCTAGTTGAATTCTATGAAGATGCAGTGATCAGTTTTAGAAGTTTTGCCAAATTGCTGCTTAGCTACTCAAAAACTGTTATCCAAACTATGATCGAAACAGAAAAAGCAAAAAGGTTCTTGATATTGTCCTTGATAATTTTATGTATACAATTGTAACTCTATCAAATTATGTGTGCGGTTGTTTATATTATATTTGTCTATGGAGTAGTCCTGCAGCATGCAGCAATTACTACTCTTTGAGGTTCTGAATTCTATTTGACTGGTGGCCATCTAGAAATTCTGTACTGCATTCAATAGATTATGATGATTTTCTTGCATACCATTTCCAATTATATCTGCTGTTCTTGTATGTGCATTTTTTGTCTCTTTTGTTGTGCTTTCTAGGGCTATCCTGCTTTGTTAAAATGCAAAGTTTTCACCAGTGCCTTGGGTTTGAACTTAAGCTGAAACAAGTGTGAATCTAAGCACCTATTTAGCTTGACATAACTGCTGTAGATGTCTCATTTTTGGTGCAATTCTTCTCTAGTCATTGAGTATCCAAGTGTCTCCTGCATATGGAGTTGCAAGTTATTAAAGCTCATATTGTCCTTTTTTTTTCAAATGAATGTTGCTGGCTGCAAAATATTAGAAATTTTTGCCATGTATTTTAGTATGCAAGTGTGTTACATTTGCATTATTCTTCTCTGAAAAGTCAATTATTAATTGGCTTGCTCATATTTACCAATTTTAATTTCCTTTTTTCCTTTGTATACTTGTGATTTTCTGTGTAAGACTCGTTTATTCTTATGGAGCTTCTGATTCATATCTACAACAGATTCAATTCTTTGCCCTGATGTTCCCATTGCATTGCGGTTGTCAAGCCATCTTCTACTTGGCGTAGTGAGGATATACTCTAGGAAGGTCAATTACCTTTTTGATGATTGCAGTGAGGCTTTGCTTAAGATCAAGCAAGCTTTTCGCTCCACTGCTGTAGATTTACCTCCTGAAGAATCTAAGGCACCTTATAACTCAATCACTTTGCCAGAGACTTTCGATCTTGATGATTTTGAGCTGCCAGATAATGACATCTTTCAGGGGTTGGTTCTTTCATGTTTTGTGTTCTTTCCATCATGAAGTTATGCCTCGACAAGTGTACCATTTTTCCATATAGAACATCACCTCATTTTTCAGGTCAAATGTGAACTGTAGACTTCTTTGAGGTTGAAGATTAACTGCATATGCATGATAAATGTCATATATTTTTTATGCTTGTGATTTATAATTATGGTGTATTTAGTTGGTTTTTTTTTTTTTGAAGCCAAAGTGTTTCATCAAGAGTACTGTATGTTACCAGTGAGATGCAATATTGATTCATTGATGACAATTTATGCAGTAATTTTGTGGATCATCACATTAGTTCGAGGGAACAGATCACCCTTCAAGATAACATGGAGGGTGTGGTTTATTCGACGTCTCAGTTTGGACTGGATGGTTAGTGTCATTACTTTGTACTAATTGGCTTGGTGGGCTGTGGCCAAAAAAAGATCTAGTTGTTCTTAGTTTGCTCGATATTCTTTCTTGTGATATCTTTTGCTATTGATTTTCATACATTAATAGCTGATTTTGGTGCTGCTTCATTTGTATATTTTCAGAGAGGTTTGGTGATGGGGATACTTCAGGCCTAGATCTCGACGAGGTAGCATTTCTTGTGCTATGTTGCTTTTGAATTATTGCTCTATCGAGGAAGATTAGTACAAATAAAAACTACTAATAAATCTTTTATAGTATTACATTTTAATTTTTTTTATCTAGAGGTCTGCGCTTTTAGAACTAAACTACTATTTATCTAAACATATACAACACGATGTGTTGGACATTGTCCATCTACCATGGTTGGAGAGTTTTGTCATTTTTGGACTCCGAGTTAGATGCAGTTCTTTGTGATGTATTTTCATATTGGATCTGGGAAAGTGAGGACATTCTGTAAGCATGCAGCTTAGGCTAGAACACAGCTGAACACAACTTATACGTGCCCCAAAGTTAGAAGTTCATTCATAAAAACAGAAGCAGACTGTAGTTCTAAGCCTGAAAAGGAATGGTTAGACATTTTCAGGAATTACATTTAATGGCAGCTGTGAAATCGGACTTGCAATTTTCCTTTCAATTTTTCTCTCATGAAGTTATCAGTAAGTCAAGATAAAAGCTAATTACAGTTGAAGTTTTTGTGTTGTATCATTAATTCTTATCTTTTTGTGGTGGAATTGTGGTAAATTGGACTTAAGTTTTTAATTATTATCTGAATTAATTGCTACTCTTGGTAATGGTCATGTTACCCTTGTGTTAAATGTGAGATTTTCTATTGCTTCTTAGAAACTGAGAACAGAGAAAGGTGTTAAAATTAATTGAAGAGTGAATGGCCAAAATGGTCACTCAACTGTTAACAATGGCATCGCTTAATCGCCTAACTTTTTTTGTGGCCAAAAAGGTTGCTAAACTGGAAAATACGCGCCGTCCAAGTCATTTTGTCAATTTTTACTGGTGAATCATCTGGTTACATGGGTATTTTAATTGAAGGAATATTTGTGCGGGGGCAAAAATGTCCAAAAAATATGGCCAACCTGCTTTCCCCTCGCAAGCCATGCCTTAGATCTAAAAGTAGATTGATTCCTTTTCTTCTTCTTCTTCTTCTTCTTCTTTCTGCTTCTTCACCACTCACCTCCACTATTGCCAAAAAAAAAAAAAATCACCAGCAGCATCCTCTTCTTCTTCTTTCTACTTCTTCACAACCCCCCTCCACTATTGCACAATTCCATCACCTTTCTCTCTTCTTCCCTTCCCCTCCCCTCCTTTCCGCCATTCCTCTTCCTTCCTTCCCACTCTACCAGATCTGGGGCTTTGTCATTGAATTTAGGCTGTAGCTGTTGCTAAGTCTGCAAAGGAAGTAACTTTAGGTTGTTGTTGAAAATTTAGGTTGTCATGGAATTCAGTGACCTTTTTAGCTACAAAAATTGAGTGACCAAATGATGCCATTTTGACTAGTTTAGTGACCGTTTTGGCCATTCACTCTTAATTGAATAACATATGAAATTATCTGTGAGAAAAAGAGATGGAAGCGGGTGTGGGTAATGGGAGTATTGTATGGATAGTCATTAGTGACTAGAAATATACAGAGAAGTTCTTTGTTTTTAGTACTCTTCAAATTCTGTATCTCCTGTACACCTGTAATTGTAAATTCCTCCATCCTTATGAAAGTCAGTCAGAGTTTTGAAGCTTAATTTTATATTTCAATACTTTCAAGTATACTGCCTGGTGAAGTTTATACTGCATTGCAGGCTAGAAATGCATGGCTCTAGGGGTGAGAAAAAAAATTGTTTTTCTACCTAATCAGTATACTACTTGTCTCCCTATGTGAATAGGTTCTGTTCCCAACAAAGGGTGAAAACTTGAGCACCAATGATGTTTTAATTTTGTAACTAAGTTTTATCTGAGATTTTCGATCAATTGGATTCCAAGATTCTATATACTTGGTTGATTATGATTTTACAGCCTTTAGTATCAATGGTGGGCCTACATCTATATAATTATATCTTAGACGCTTAAAATGATTTCATAGACAACACTGACTGGCAAAACATCTGTCCAGTATAATATGAACGATATTAATACTAATTGCAACTCTTATCCTCACTAAACTTCACTTTCCATGATCACAGGAATTATTAATGGGCAAGATTGATGTTGCAGGCCATTCTGGTTTGAGGTAGACTGTTATTCTCTGTGTGTGTGTGTGTTTGGATTACTATCTGAATCTGATACCCTATTATTTCTTGTTTGCCGTCCTTCCCTCTCTTTTGGTTAGGCTTGTTTAGGACTGTCTCTTTGGGACAACAAGAAGAAAAAAATGAGGGAAGTATGAAGTTTTTATCTTTCCTTGTTTCGCTTTAAGTGAGATGAGAAAAGATGATGTTGCCAATGAAACTGATTTTCTTTTGGAGCTACCACTAAGGGAATTTACTTGCTTCAGCTTTCCTAAAGTTGATTATAAGAGAGTTAATATTGAAGAAATGGCTAAAATGAAAGTTGTGCTTTTGATCTAAAAATTGATTTCAATAGCACTTCTAGGCTACTTTTTGCAATCAGATTTTTTCAGCCTAAAATCAGCTATAAGCAGAAGTGAAAAGCAGACAATAATTCCTCATATCTACATTTAGCAAAGGAAACCTATAATTTGCTGATTTAGAATGACTGAAACCATGCCCTATCTGATGGATTTGAGGAAGAGTTGAATTTTTTTAACCTGTATTCCGCTATGTTCCTTCATCAAATGATGGGGAAAATGTGAACTCTTTTAATTTTCTGGTTCTCTAATATTTTCACAGGATATAATAAAAAACACATGATTTGAGAAGTGAAGTGCGAGTATGGCTTTTTACATTTGAATAACAGAAGTATCAAATTCATAAGAATGCACGTTTTTGTGTTTGTTTTCTCTTTATTCTTAATGTGGTATAAAATACATTAATCTTATCTTGCACCTTACTTTGCTCAGTTATGATACTAGCAAGCGACGTTCTTAGAGTAAGAAGGTTGATTTTTCTACAACCACCCACGGGGCTCTGGCCTATTTAAGTTTTTTTTCCCCTAATCATTTTCATCTTTTATACTCTCTGTTCTCCTTCCTGTTACTCGACCATTTTCCTTTACAAGTATGCTTTGTTTGATTTATATTGTCACTATTGGACTCCTGCATGCTAATATGCATAGCTTTGTGCTTATAGTTTCTCATGATATATGTAATTGCACATGATATAAGAGAGTAGAATTTTTGGGGCATGAAAACTTTAGACTATTACCTTTAATGAGCCTTCTTGCCATAAAAAGGGGTAGTCTCTTGTTGGATTATTTTCTCAAAATTTTTTAAAAATTTGGGAAAGATTTTGCCGTCTAATTATAGGTTTCATTTAATGAGGTGTAAGTTTCACTTTAGCATCATAAAGTCCTTAACTGCTATGTGTTTGCCCTTTCGCTGTCTTCACTCTGCACAATAGATCAGTATGAAGGTCATTTTTGTTTTTGGTAGAATATTTTACAAGTTTATTATGTGTGAACGCATTTTCTAGAATTTACTCATTGGAGCTATAGTCATATTTTGAGAAAGATACAATGTACACTCTGAAACCTTGGGGAAATGGAGCTTGGGTCTTTTTTCATTTTCCACTAATCTTCCTTTGTACTTGTATTGTACTTGGTGTTCTTTTGTTATCTGTGAGTTTTATGGTGTCATTTTCAAGCATAATGCATCTTATATTCAAGCAATTATATAATGTCTGCATGAAGCTCATAAATTTATGTTTAGTGGATTTTATATATTTTTTCAAGTGTTTCTTGGGAATCATATGACAAATGTCTTCACACTTCAGGATAGACACAGGTATAACTCCAGACTATTGCTGATCTGGTTACCTCTGTAAACATAAAATTACTGCTGATTTGGCGTTGGAGAAATTTGATATGAGGATGGTGGTAGTTGGTTGCTTCGTTTCTTATTCAAATATTGTCTTGATTTGTAATGTGCTTTTGGAAATTGATATATTTTATAGTTCAGTCAATCTTTTATGCTGTGTTCTGTAGTTGTAATGTCATGGTTACACAAGTATGCCGTCATCCTCTATTACATGTACATTCGTGTGTTTGCGTTTCTGATTTTAAAACCACAGAGTAGTGGCTTAGCTCAGTCTTGCTGATACGACTTAGTCTTCCTTTTTTTTACTGGTACATGTAGATTTAACTCCAGTTTAATGATCTGGTGAATAAGATCTTCAATCCTCTTATCATACTCTGTGAGGTTTATCTTTATATTTAAATGATACATCGTTTCTGATATATATATTTTTTTCCTTCTGATTTCAGTGCTGATCCCCAGGCATCTGTCCATTCAATGACACCTCTGAAGCTAGATGAAGATCATCAAGGGATGCCTGCGAACCCTGAAACAGTGGTAAGTTTGAACATGAGGGCAATGTTGCGCTTTGAATTAGTTTTTATCTCCCTACCTTAAATGACCCTTTATGTTGAATGGAGTCCTTTGTACTAAGATGGATGGTAATTTTTTTTTTTATGCATTCTCAATATTAATACTTGGCATAATTTGATCTTTAGTGGATTAGTTCCTTGGTCTTAGTGACTATGATTTTGTTCAAGCAGATTGAAGATGTTAATGAAGATGCAGATCTGATGGACTATGCTCAGGCTCCTCGTACTCCTGGACTTGTTGAAGAGCCTAACTTATCTAATGTACAAGAGACGTCGGCATGTGATGATCATATTGAATCTGAAGATAACCATTTGATGGAATCTGCAGTGAAGGAGAACTTGGAGAACACTTTCAGCAGATCAAATCTTCACCAAGGGAATGAGCATATGGTTGGTTGGTCAATACCTATTGACACTAATACTGATGTGGCTCCTTTTGTGCCTTGTGAGGAGAATGGGTTTCATTCAAGTGATTTGGGGATTAAACCAGGCGTGTCTCCTAGTGAAGTTAACACTGAGGACATGTCATCAAATGATCATGCTGTAGCTGGAGTTGGAGTCGTCTGTCAGGGACCAAAATTGGCAGATGATGCAATTGCAATTTCTGATAGTTTGAACAGGGAAAAAGAATCACGTTGTGGAAATGTCAAAATTGTGGATGATGTTCCATCCTTTCGTCTGTCCCATGATGACCATGGAGAAATCACTGGAGTTATCTCTGAAGGGTTTGACGAGGGTGTTTTAGGTTCGGCTAGTTCATGCTTGCAAGTAACCGAAGGTGGAGAAAAATCTAATAATATGAATAATAATGCAATTTCGGAAAGACCATCCTCTCCTAGAGATGGATTGGAGTTTGGAGCTGAATTACTGGGTACATCTGGCCTTGAGAGGCCTGAAAGTATAGCATGTGTTGAGCCTAAAAATTCTCAAAATTCAAACCTGGTTCTTGAGAATGGAGTTCCCTGTGATCAAATTCATGTTCTTAGGTCGTGTAATGCGGAATTAGGTGAGCTTGATTCTTCGCATGCTGTAGCTGAACATAGTGTTGATCTTGAACCATCCGATAGAGCTGCTCTACCTCTGGAAACTTCTAAAACAGTGGAGATATTGCAGGCTTCTGGGGATTCTACTGTGGTGCAAGGTTGGTGTTATAATATAATCATGAATTTTGAATTATTTTTTTTTTAGTTTGATATTAAACATGTCTAGGATTTCCCAGGTGAAATATGTAACTCAGTTGATGATTCAGGACAAAGTTTAAAGGAAAACCATACGACAGTACCTGCTTCACTTGAAGACATTCATGCAGGTTCTGGTAATTTAAAAAGTTCCGGGGATATTGATTTGCCTGCACCTGAGAAATTGTTATCAGTACCTGAAGGGTTTGGTGATCGACCAAGGAGCATGTTGATGGAGGTTACACCAGGAGATGTGGGAGGCGTGGATGAAAGTGATGCTGGGAGCAGAATTGTTTCTGGAAAGAAGCGTAGTTACACTGAAAGTACGCTTACTGAGCAGAGTCTAAATTCAGTGGAGTCCTCTAGGGCAGTGCGCACCAAAAAAACGGTAGAGGCTGTTCCTGATGACGATGATTTGCTGTCTTCCATTTTAGGTAGAGTGGAAATCTTCCTTTTTTTCTTGCCTAAGTTGGCTTAAGAATAGGATTGGCTTCTTTTTCTGGTTTTGACCATGCTTCTAATTGCCTTTGAATCTAATCAAAATTTTGTTACTTCAGTTGGAAGGAAATCTTCTGTTTTGAAAATGAAGCCAACACCGCCTCCTTCTGAGATAACCTCTCTGAAGCGCCATCGATCAGCTCCACGGACCAGTACCTCAAAAAGGAAGGTTCTCATGGATGATACCATGGTTTTGCATGGCGAGTATGTTGTTTTTCTCTATTATATGCCTGTTGATTTTCCAGACATGATAGCTGTTTGATAGTCCAATTCTTTGGAATCAAATTCTGGGTGATGATTGTTTCAGCACATAGGAATTTAATTGAGGAGGAAAGAGAGATTTTAGGTCTTCTGCTTATTCAAAAGGAAAGAAAATTGCTTATTGTGTATATTGTTTACTTCATCTGGTGTTAGAAGCAAAATTGCGGACTTCTGGCTCTTACATCTGCTTGCTTTGTTGGTGACTTATTAGTTAAACAATTTAGTTTGTTACTTTTTGTTTCTCTTGCTGCCTCTACCAGTTTATATAAATGGTCTATTCTGTGCAATATGTAAATTTTGGTGTCTATATATGATTTTGAAAGCCATGTCCCTGATGGTCTATCCTCTGTATTTTCTTGGAAAAGTATCTAGTGACTTTCATGCCACTCATTGATTTCTAATGGCACAAGAAAACTTTTCCTATCTCAAATTATTATAACTGACAGAATTTCTTCTGCTTTGTGAAAGTACAATTCGCCAACAGTTGATGAATACTGAGGACATACGCCGCTTAAGAAAGAAAGCTCCCTGCACACGCCCTGAAATTGCAATGATCCAAAAGCAGTTCTTGGAAGATGAAATTTTTGGGGATTCAATATTTTCGGGTTAGTTAGATTGCTAATTGAACACTCACTGTTTCTTAATCTTGCAATGACATAGGGTTGGTCATCCATACCATGTAAGTGGTTGGCTTTTTTAGAACTTCTATAAGATATCTTGATCTTTACCAACTACTTCCCATCTGATTCATATTTGGAACATTGGTGCTTTTTGTACCTATATTATTGCTAAAGAAGTCTCATTTTAGCATGGGTACCACCTGGTAGCTTATGTGATGGTCAATGCAATCGCAAAATGGTCATCCCTGTATCACAAGTTTCTTTTCCCCATTTTGTGTTTGTATTTTTTGAGATTGAGCATATTTGAGATTCTTGGTGCCAATTTTTGCCTGTGGAGATGTACATCTGAATGATGTTTTTACAACTCAATGCTGAAAATATATTTATCAGCTGTCTGCTTCAACTGCATTGACCTTTTCTTTTTGTTGGCTCCAGGAGTGTCAATATGCTTGGCCTGTCTTCATAATCAAAGATATGATATAAGTGGAATCACAATCTGTAAGAATGAAGAAAATGATGCTACTCTGACATCAGCGACAGACCTGAAACTAACTTCAGTAAATGAAGAGAATGCTGAAAACCTTTGTATTGAAAATACTATGGACTCCAGTGGACAGCAAGCTGTGGCAAGTGAGATCGATGGTGGTGGTGTACTTGCAACAGCTAGAGATAATGGTGAAATGCAACCAGCTCAGACTTGTGAACTAAATGATAATAAGGTTGGTGAAGATTGTGACCCAAATATGGATGATAACAGCAAGGAAGTGCAAATGAAGACTGGTGAAGATTTAGTACTAGCTGAGCCTGAGCATTTTCAGAATTTAGCTGAAACTGAAATTGATGGTAGAAGTTCAATTGCTGGAGCAGTAAATCCTGCTTCTCTGCTTGAGTTTGAGAAAAATAATCTTGTCTCAGGTGATATTGGTGACATGGACAGAGTCCAGACTGCTTCACTTGATAAAAGGAGTGAGATGGATGATCTGTTGCGGATGGATGAACTGCTTCTTTCATCTGATGAGAAGCGACAATCAGAATGTGTTGGGGTGGACAATTCAGCAGCGGATGGAGTTATTGGAAAAGTAAATGATGATAATGATGACACATATAAAGCTGATGCTTTTGTTGTTTCACTCGAAACTGAAGCTAGTGTAGGAGATGGATTTTCACTGGACGCCATCCAAGGTGGTGCAACAGCAGAAACTGAAAGAGATACCAATTGTCTAGTGTTGGAAAATAATGCTTTTGGTTCTTCAATCGAAATGGCAAGAGATATGGATGGAAGAGTGGAAACTAATGACCAGATCTGTGATGGTATAGTCGGTGAACGACCAATTATCAGCACATCTAGTGCTCGAGAAAATGTTAGTTGGCAAGCTGCTACTTTTCATGAAGTGCAACATCCAATGCAGCATGGTTCTTATGGTGACAGCACGGTTGATCCAGAAATTTCTCTCATCGATGCACATGATCGTGAGGTAAGTCTTCTATGACTGACCTTTTTAGTTCTGTACTTGTACGTTTGAGTTTATGAGGAAGCATGTCCTATGTTCTTGAATTATGTTTCTTGTGGTTTGTATGCTGCTGTACATTCTTCTTTACAACTTGGTTGCTGTTTCCACGGTAAGTGTTCTTGAGGGATAACTTTTAGCACGTTCATTGGTCTTGCATTTGACTTGATATTGAATAACACATAGAGTAGTTTTCTTTTGAACTTGTTTTCTGATTTTTACAATTTCTTGGTGTTCTTTATACATTTAATAAGTGGCAATTAATTGCATCAGATTGAATTTATAGGGAGCATGTCCTAGTTTATTAGTGCTTGTTGCAGAATGTGTATCACCCTTTTAGAGTGATGTAAAGTTCCTGGCAAATAGCAGTTGTTTAGTGAAATTTTTATGTCGCGTAAAGGAAATGACTTTGGAGTTTGTACTGTCAGGAAAATAAAGAGAAGTACCTTTTAAGACGATGACCCTGAAAGAAGATGAATATCTCTAATCACAGGATTTACGCATACTTTGACAACATTTTTCATTTTCAAATGGACAATTTTTAAGGTTCTTTACTGTTTTTTTAGGTTAGGATAGAAGATCAGAAATTTTCCTGCTTATAATTGCTAAACCTGTTTTTTGGGAATGGTTTGGGACTTTTGATAATGCAGTGTGAAAGTTCACTCTGCTGTTGATTATGCAACTAAATTTCATTTTGAAAACTGGGGGAGAATGTGTCTTTCAGTACATGAGATGAAGTCAAAGGACATTCTTGTCACTCAATAACCATTTTCTCCTTGTCTTCTATGGCTTTCATTTTTGGGGGCAGTGGGACAATATAAAGGTTAGGCAGCTGGGTAAGCATGTATAAAAACGGGAAATTGTTGTAGGTAGCAAATAAGCATACATCAGTATTTCTACCTCTTTTCAGTTTTTATGACTCTTTTCTTTCTGGACTTGATCAATGCTGAAACATGTTAATTTGTGAAATTTTTCGTCCATTGCTTTGATCTCAGGTAGAGAGATAAAAGGGAAAGGAATTCATTTTAACCCCTTGTATAGATTGTATCTTCTTTAGATGCACCAAGTATATGTCACTTCATTTCATATTTACTTATTGCAGTTTACCTACCTCAATTTGTGGTTTCCTTACAATATTTTTTTGGGAGAAAAGGAATGCTTTGATTCTGATAGTTGTTTTATGTTCAGAGAAATTAAGCTGAAACCTTCCATCAATTTTGAAGGCGATTTTACGGTTTCTTTCTCTCCACTTTGAGCCTGTTTATAATACCTTTTATTGATGCAGGACTTAAATTATTCGGCTACTGCTAATGACACAGGTTTCCTTCTTTCTTTTTGCTCTGCTGCTAATATTAGTATTTCTGCCCAAGCCACACTTATAAAGTAAGTGTATTGCAAAACAGCTTGAGGAGAAGGCTTAGGAGATGGAAAAAGCCTCACAAGGCTTGGCTTAGAAAACTTTGATGCATGTGATGTATGGTTAAAAGTTTAATAGGTCAAAAGGATTTTTCAAAATAGCAATTCTTATTCAAGTATACAACAAAAGTGCTTTACGTGTGTCAACAACCATCTGACAACTTGAATTGTCTAGGAACAGCTTGGCTCTTATTTGATAGGAAACCTGTGTGAACTTTTATCTATAATTGTATATATCCTTGGCTTGATGCATTGTTGCCGTTGTTGTTCAGAGTTTCTTAATTTTGATGATGACGAAGTAGCTGAAGTAACTGATGACTATACACCGAATGCTGAAGAAATTCGTTTTATCGAGAACAGTGGGTGGTCTACCCGTACGAGGTAGTTATTTTACTGTGTTAAAACTTCTCTCTGGATGCTGTGTTAAAATTTATCTATTTTTACCTTCTGGTGCAAATTTCTAGGTGTATGACTGAAAAGGAACTCTCTCTTTATTGCTTGAACAACTTGGCAAGAGGTTGCTGCTTTCTTGCAGGGCTTCATTACAATGGCGAATGGGTTCTCTTGTATGGGTCATGTGCATTGCATGATGATCATTGCTTGAGAGTTGATTTCTTTTTATATGTCTCTGTATCTTCATATCCTAGTTATCCCAAATGCTCACCTTTTGAAGGTGTTTTGTCGTTACTGTTGATTATGTGGAACTGCTTTTGTCATTGCACATTTGTTATATGTAGATAGCTGGGTGGTTAATGTGATAATTTCACCAGTTTTGAGCTTACTATTAAATTGGCATGTTGGATGTTGATTTCCATGTCAAATGAGGTGATTTTCGTTTATAGACGTCATGCCATTTCATCTAGGTGGTCCATTTTGATGTTAGTTATGGAATTACCTAACTGTTATGCTTGAGAAGTGGATGGAATTACCTAACATTTTATGATGAACTTTCAATTTCTTAGGGACTATCTTGTCCATTTAATGTTCTTTTTTTATTCTTCTGTGTGTCTTTCATTTGTTTGCATTTGAGGGGAAAGGGGTTGGTGATGATGAAGCTGCCTGTTTGTTTGTACATTGGGATGCTTGGACAGGTTTTACATGCTAAGTCATGCATCTTTGGCTTGGCTGTGATAATGCCATGTTGTGAACTAGGATGTTGGTTTCTTCTTCATGATCTGTTCTGGATTTCGTTGCTATTTTAGGCTTTTAGCATCACAATCTTGACTATTAGAAACACCAAATAAGTGTGACCGTTCAGCTTAATAGTTTTTCTGATTTCTTGTTTATAGAGCTGTTGCCAAGTATCTCCAAACAGTGTTTGTAAAAGAGGCGGAATGCGGTAAGAAGGCTTTTCCCATGGACAATCTGTTGATTGGTAAAACCCGCAAGGAGGCGTCAAGGATGTTTTTTGAGACTTTGGTATGTTAGTTGTTTGTTTGATGCTTAGTTTAAAATATTTTATTGCATTCAAACATCACTACTTTATTATACCCTTTTTTTTTTTCAATTTTGTTTTATTGACACAGAATTATGGGAACAATTGAATCGGCTTTAGTCTATTATTCAAGTATTCAGTTAGACATATGTTGTTCTTTGAGCTTTACTCAGCCTGACTCGATTCTCCTGCAAATGATGCATGTCATTTATCCAAATTCACAACATAAATAACCACAACTAAAACTAAATAAAAAAAATCTTTTGTTGTTGGCTGCATCTACAGAGGTTTATGTATATACATGTATTTGCTATTTGATACATGGTGCTGTCTTTGTGCATGACGACGTTTCTTCTATGCCAGCCTTCTTAGGACTTTCTTTCCAATCCACCGACCTTATAACTAAACAGCAATTTTCTTGCTTCTCTCGTACTGCATTTAAAGCTTAATAGCTTTTCTTTTGTTCTGATTTTGCTATGTTTTCTAACATGTTCATCGTCTGAACATTTGTTCTTTTTATTTTTTTTGGGTTACTATAAAATCCTTGCAGGTTCTTAAAACAAGAGATTACATCCATGTAGAACAGGAGCGACCCTTTGGTAACGTTACCTTAAAGCCTCGGACAAAGCTTTTTAAATCAGACTACTGAGATCCGAAATTCTAGATATCGGAGACTGGAATAATAGATGAAAAGGAGGATATATGTACTTTCGTAGGCAGGGGGCAGCTTAATTTGATTTGGTGGGGGTTTATTCTTACTTCATTCTTTTCATGTTTAAAAAGATGTAGTAGTTTATAGTTTAGGTAGTCCTAACAGTTGGGGCTTGTAGAACATCAGTGTAACAGGGACAACAGCAATTAGGTGTATATATCATCATGTAAAATTAGTCTTCCTGCTAATTATATATGTTATGCCAATGGAAATTCCGTTTTTGCTCTTCCTGTCTTCTGTGCCTGGAAATTGTGTTTAGCATTCAAATCACGTCATATTCAGGGCTTCTGCTATTTCGCTGTCTTCTGTTTTGATTGATCACTTGCTTGAGGCTGGGTTGTGGTAAGAGGGTTCCACAGTTGATTGCTAGATATGGCGGAATCAAGACCTTACGGTGAGGGGGTAAACATATCTCCTCTTTTCTAAGTTTAATAAGCTTTCGAGTACATATTATACTTGAATTTAGAAGTGAAAAATCATCTATTGTGGATGGTTTCCATCCCCTGGACTCTATAGAAGACATCGTTGTCTTCACTGTTGGTCTCTGCATCAACAATAAACCTTGTGGTATAATGGTTTAAACCAACAAAGTCCAGTGAATTTCTAAGCAGCTCTTCATCCTTCTGAGAAAATTCTGGAAGCTTTTCTCCAAGTCTTTCTCGCATTGTTTCTGGATAATCTCCATAAAATATAGGATCCAAGTACCTAACAAAGATGTTTAGAAATAATTGAAATTGACTATTAATCTCATCCAGTTTGCATTTTGCAAAGCAAGTTTGCTGGCAGGATCGTATACTTTGTTTGCTGTGAAAAGCTAGTACAGACCGAAACCTTGACCAACATTCAACTTCTGTTGTGTGAAAAACAGAGACCATGTACACCTAACCGTGAAGTTTGAATCTTTTTACTCAACAAATCAAAGAAATGCAACAATTTTCAGCGGAAATGATGAGAAACGAAAAGAAAGATGCTAAATCTAGTAATTCTAGCTGCAGTAGAAAATGATGTAGAAAGGGAATTACCATCCAAGTTGGAAATCAATACGCTTCGCTGCAGCCCTTAGATCTTCCTCCCTAACTGACAACGCCTCTGCCCATTCACAATCCAACGCTATGCCTATTTGTCCTCCTTGCTTGTCCTGCGAGAAAAATTAGTGACATGGCCATTACATTTATAACTGACAATAACGTAATGTTATGACTTCGAAACTGATTCTACTGCCAACTTTAACATTGGAAGATATTCACAAGAAAGGAGAATGCAGACATCAGTGTCAAACTTCTTGTGATATGAGTACTTCGAAAAATGATCACCCTGTCGTGAAGTATGGAATGCTACCCTTAGCCAGGTCTCAAGAAACTGCAAATCCATACCTTGAATTTGTTTCTGTATATGGAGACAGCTTCAGCATGAGCCAATAGCTGGTGATGTGCTGCCAATAATGGCTCAGATAAAGAATGATCATGCCTTCCTGGTGCATTTATGCCAGTACAATATCCATTAATTGCAGTTTGAAGTGGCTCATTGATGGTAATCCACTTCTTGACTCTGTCGCTGAATCTGGTAAAGCAAGTTTCTGCAAGATGAATCCTCAAAGCAAGACGGGGATTTTATTCAGTGAATATGTACAGGATAGAAAAGGAAAGTCTGGGCAGAACAAGAATGTTGTCCCTTTGTAACCTGATACATCATTTACTCAACAAATGGAGATACACTTTTCATTCTGAGGTTATATTTCTGTTCCACCTTTGCCTTTCTACACCTTTTGGTTACAACTTACAAGAGCATCATGATGTATAAAAACATGTACAATTCTCCTAAGAATAATTATTTAAAAAGAAAAAGAGAAAAAAATTTCTATTTAGAAGCAGACACTTCTTGAAATATACTTGTTCTAAATATTTGAAAATTTAAATAAAATGGAAAGTAAAAGGAAGCAAAATTCTTTTATTTTCCACTTCTTGTTTTGAAACATGACATGGTATACCCTTTGCTGAAGGCCAAAAAAACTTAAAAGAAAAGAAAAGAGCTAAAACTAAGAGATCTTCTTTTCAGCATTTATATCTTCGAATTAGTTGGGTTCTCCAGTAGGGAATAGAAAACTGAGAGCATAATACTATGGAAATAGAAAACTGAGAACATACCCTTGCTGATAAAAGCATTAATTAGATTGTCATAGTGCATTATCCCTTCATCATTGACTATGGATCCCAGACCATCTGCAGTGACAAGGAAGACAAAGAAACCCAAGATAATGGTACCAATTAAGATGCAGTTCAAGGAGAGACAAGGATATCTTAGCATTTGAGAAAACTTTTTAGGAATATCTGAAGGGTAGAGACAGGTGATTGAGGTGAAACTCTTCATGTCCTAGCAAGCATTATCTTCAGTAGAGTTGATGAAGCATGGAAGAGGAACCAATCTAGAGTTTGGAAAGGACAATGGTGAAACCTAACATCTTCTCAAAAGGATACAAGTTGGAAGCAAAAGAGACAGATGGTCAGCATTCATGACCTTATAATCTACTATGCTTCAGTGTATCTTACATAATATGCCAAGAGTAAGTGAATGTGGAAGACTGATAGTGGTAGGTGATGTAGAATATTCCTTCAGTTATTTTTGTTTTTTGATGAATTGATCTTTTCATTGTCTAATTATCCTTTCCAACTAACACAGAAAATCACATATCCTTGGTGTTATATATGAAGAAAGCATCAAGAAGAACATAGAGCAGCACCCTGGTCATTCCAGAATCAACAAGCATTTATGCATAATGAAACCTACTCTAGACCCTGCAGTGGTTGAGATTTACCAGGAAAGATTCTTGTCCATGATATGGAAAAGCGATATGCCTTAAAACCCAGCTTGGCTATGAGTTCAATATCTTCCTGATATCAGACAAATTAATCAAATTTCATGACTAAAAGCTGTGCACTTTGGCATCCATGCTTCATTAGACACTAAAAGAAAAGTTCGAAAGCAATAAAAGGGAAATAAAAAAAAAAAAAAAAAAACAGATGCCTTGTAACGGTGATATTGGTCGGCAGCAACATCTCCATTGCTTCCATCACAAATATTGCCTAAGCAGCAGGATAAACTGAAGAGGTGAATTTCATTTTTCCTTCCAGTTACAATAATAACAATAACTAGGGATGGCAACGGGGCGGGGTTGGGGCAGGGGACCCCTCCCCCATCCTCCGCCCCGCTGCCTACAAACTCCCCCGGCCCCCGGCCCATCCCCCGTCCCCCGCTCTCCCCGCCCCGTCCCCGCCCTGCCCCGCTAGTACCCGCGGGGCTAATAAAAATTTATTATATAATTTTATTATGGTTAAATTTTAGCAAATAATCAAGTACTAAAATATCAACACATCATCAAATTATTATTCATTGTAATTTTACAATTGAAACTTATAAAAACAATAAAACAAAAATTATTTGAATACAATCCAACATGATGAAATAAATATAATTAAAGTAGTCAAGTTTTCACTTTTGGCACAAATACAATCACTAATTCATTATTGTACTTGTGCATTTTTTAAGAAAAAAATATTATTGTATTAAGTGTAATTAGGGATTTAGTATAAATGTATTAGTAAATTTAGTATAACCAATTAATAATTTGTATCAGTACACATATATAATTATTAGTATAATTAATAATATCAATTATATTATATATACTAATAGACATTATATAATACATATAACTAATAATATCATTATCATAAGTTTGTAACTAATTAAATTATATATTATATATATAATTATATACATATATATATTTTATATATTTATTTTTTTAAAGCGGGTGAAGGGATACATTCCCTCGCCCCCTGCCCCGTTTCTAAGCGGGGCGGAAAAAATTCCCCCCGCCCCAAACCCCTCCCCATTTGCCCCCCGCGGGGTGGGTGCCCGCAGTCACCCGCTCCGCCCGCTCCTATTATCATCCCTAATAATAACAAGGGATCATAGTAATAATTAAAAAACCTGGTGTATGGGAAAAATCATCCCAGCTGCTAGGACCCCAACCTCCCTCATTGCTCCCTCCTTCCACCTATTCATCAATCAAAATAAAAATAATAATAAAAAAAAACTTTCTTTTCAGTAACCTTCTTTCTTGTAAGTCAATACTACTGCTTACAGAAAACCAACATGCATGAGAAAATGCCGGTGAAATTCTTTTCTCTGCTGGTCTGAGATGAACTCGAGACAATTTTTGTACAAGTTACTTAAAGCCCAGTTGCAGAAAACCTCAAGAATTCAGTGAATAGAACAAGAAATCTAATAAGAGTTGGCACAGGGCTACGTTAAGGAGGGTGACCTGGTAAGCGGAAGTTGCAATGCCGAAGACGAAGACTGGAGGGAAATCAGAAGAAGAGAGGAAAGGCTGTTTGGACTGGTAAATAGTCTTCCGTTCGTCTTCTATCGCTCTTTTCTTCTCTAATCCAACACCTCTGATTAAACTAGTAATTGCAATAGCAGCAGGAGTGATTTCTTTTGTTTGGTTTGCTGCTGCATGTGCATTTTCATTGTTCTCCATTTTCCACTTCCACAGTATGGTTAGTCATTTCGTCCGAGTCATAATCGGAACGGAGGATTGGTACGATACCAATCTCCAAATCGTGGATAATTTCGTATTCGTGGTGACGACTCGCTCTTATTCATTTTATTTGAATCCGTGATGCATGAATTTTGTAAAAATATCCGAGTCTACCTAGAGTAATATTATTTTAAATTGTGTCTTTTATAATATTTTTTATTTTTAGTAATTTTTAATATTTTTAAAAAAAATTTGTGTACTTTAACGTCATCTAATATCTAATCGATGTGCCACGACGGATGTAAAATAATTGCAATTGCGATGTGATCTCGACTCGCGATGACGAACCATGTTTCACACACAGTCACATAATAGACTCTCTACGGTACAAAAGAGAGTAAAGAGACGGGAAGGAGGACTGGGGTCAATCAATACTCCATAGTCCAAAATACATTCCTCACTCAGTTGCCATTTATCATTTGGGGCGGCGCACCTCTTATGTTAGACGACCCAATCCAATCTATATCGGACCTTCTCCTCCCTGCTTGCTTTAAGATGGGCTGAATAAGAATCTTGAAAGCCCACTCAATTCACAGCTGAATTCTATGTTGGACTAGGTTGATTAGATGCTCCAGTCGAAATTGAGGCTTTGTGCCCGGTAAGATGGGCTTTTACTGAAGTTAGTGTGGGTTGTTGTATTTATTTCATTTAGTATATGTTCACAGACATAATTATACTTATACACTGAGTTAGTGTATATAAACAAAATTCACTCTTACAATAAGTAATATTAGCGTATGTCGTCCGAAATAGGTTGGTTGGCCTTGAAGCTTAATTGGGTCAAGGTTTGAGTAGTACATGGATCACAGGATCAGAGTGGTTTGAATCTAAATTTGATAAATTCTACACTCTTCGCACTCTTAATTGTAGGTTTTGAATCTAAATTCGACAGTGACATTGCAGAGAGAATTCTAAAAAAATCATGAATCATAGTTTTTAGTTAAAATACGGTTGACTTCTTAACTTAAACTTGTGTCATTTTAAGTTTAATGTGGTTACACTCCACTGCCACCAAAAAATCAATAGGTTTCATGTTAGAACTCAAAAGTCCAATTAAGGGTGAAAAAACAATAAAAATACAGTGCTATCCATTTTTGCTTTCTTAGCCTTTTTTTTTTCTTGTGAAAATATTACTTTTGACAGGGTTTACCATATTCCTCAAGTCAGACCATTTTGTTTCATCTAAATTTGACCCTTGAGTTGTAACAATCTTATTGTTAAGCTTTATGATTAGCTCAACATTCTACTCATAATAGTTTCTTAAGATGATGAGTTCATATATTCTCAAAAATCCGTATTCATGTGCGGCATCCATCATCTGAACAGTATCTCCTCAAAAGGAATCAAACCAGCTTTTGACACTTGCATGCTTTAGATCCTTAAGTAATAAACCCTCTTCTCCTTAGAATGGTGAAGTGATGCATTCAAAATAGTAATTCTCCTGTTCTTGACAATATTATGCTGGATTGGTCCTCAGTGTCCTGTAAGTGTACAGAAGCATGTTTAAATGCCAATCAGTACCCTTACTTTCCTTTTTGCGATGGCTAAATCCAGGTTTCATGGTACAAAAATTGGGCAAGATGTTCAAATAACTGACTTAATGTTTCTTTTCGTGCATTGCTAAATCTAATTTGTCTCTAGCAAAGTCTTGGACCGATTGCTCAGACATCTCATGCTAAGAGTTGCAGGTTAGTTTCTGTGTTGATATAGTTACAGGTTGCTGGACAGCAACACCCCGCTGGAGAAAACATTTTCATTTACCCAACGGGACATAGCTTCTTTCTTGACTTCATCTCTTCTCAACTTTCCTGTTGTTGTCATTGGAAATGGAGTCCTCCACAAAATGAAATTTCTGGGAATTTTAAATCTGCGGAAGGAGATAACAAAAATGGTGTTAAAGGGCTGACGTTTTGCCTTAGTACATATGAACGATGCAATTAGAGGGGGAGAAAACGCATTAAGCAACAGCAATTACCCTGTCAAGTTCTTATCTTTACAAAACTGCTGTAGGATTTCTTTGGATAAGCAGTGATCTTTGTCATTGCAGGGATTGAATTCGTCCCATTGCCAGTTATCTTTTAGTCGAATACATGCAACTACCATCTCCGTCAAGCGAGAGTCCGGGAGCCCAACAACAATGACTGTGGAAATACCAGGATGTTGCAATATAACAGCTTCAACCTGTGTCCTTAAACTCATCAATAGTAAGCAACAAATGAAAATGTGATTCCTAAGTGTGCATATCATGTATATATCCTTCAATCTGTTTGTTTGATGCTCCATTGTTCATGTACCTACCTTATATTTGTAGAATTCAGGACATAAAAGAAGTAAATGTTTGTGTAAGTTGCTCCTTGCATTTGTTACTTAAACGACGAATACGCACGACAAAATCCGGGATTTCATTTTATGAAAATTGAATAGGAAAGAACAGAAGATAGAACTGGTTAGTGATGGTTACCTCTTCAGGATAGATATTCTCTCCCCCGCTCTTGATTCTACTGCCGTTGCGACCTATAAGCCAAAGGTTACCACAATCATCTGTCTGTCCTATATCACCGGTGTCAAACCAACCTTCATCAGCTGGGGAGGAAGACTTGCTTGGAATTTGACCCCAGTATCCAAGCATTACATGGGGGCCCCTAGTTAATATCTTCCCCACTTGAGAAGAACCATTGGAACTGATTCTTAGTTCTACATGTGGTGCAGGCTTTCCAACACAAACTCCAGCAAATTGCTGAACTGAATCGGAAGTTTTACTATCTATCATTTGACGGTGCTGATTATAGCTCCCAATGGTTGGATCATAAAGGGTCATGAAGGTTAAAGAAGAACATGCCTCTGTCATCCCTTTAGAAGCACAATTACCAGACAATCAGGGGTCATGACTAGTTCAAGAGAAAGTTGTTACATGGCAATTTAAAAGGTGACAGAAAGCAAAACTGATGCAACCGACCAAGGACAGATGGACCAAATATTATTTGAAGATAAATTAAGCTGAGTGGAAGCAAAGTCATACATTAATATACCTCAAACTTCAATAAATAGGATTATAGCAGACCTACAATGTTCAGTTTCAAATGCTTTTTCGTATTGGAGCTGTTTTCCAATTTGAGAATACATAACTAGGAAGGACATATTGTGATTGTGAGACTCACCATAAGCTGAAATTAGTTTAGCTCTTGGGAAAACTTTGACGGCACCTTCAAGAAGTCCTGGTAAAAGACCTCCAGCTCCATTTAATATTTTGTCGACTGTCTCAAAATTCTTGGTAGTTTGAGTTGTCCTGAAGAAAGCTTTAAAGTGAACTTAGTGAGAAATGAAATAGATGAGATTAGGCTGATTATGTAGGGAGAGAAAAACAGTTGTACATAAATAAGCAGCTATGTAAAGATCTAACAAACTTATGTAGCAAGACACATCCAGCATTTGACACAATCATTTTACTGAGGGAAAAATTGTGTGGTTCTACTAAGTGCAGCATACTCAACACCTAGAAAAGTTACAATACATCACTATCTATCTTTGTGTAAAAACAAACCAGAACAATTTTTTCTCCTCTACCCTCTATCAGCATTGAACAGGCAATTCCTAGGAATCCATGCATTTTCTGTTACTCTGACGGAAGATTCCAAACAGATGGGTGCTTAATAGCAACTTCACAATTTAGGGGAAGTAGTTCACCTAGCTGAAGAGATTAAATCAGCCATCATAGCTGGTACCGTGATAAATGAGGTAACGTGGTGTTGTTCTATGACTCTAATTGCCGACTTGACTTCGAATTTGGGTATAAAAACATGGCAACCTCCAACCATCAGCATTGCCAGAGCTGAAGATATCCCTCCGATGTGGCACAAAGGCGATGTATGCAGATAAATCTGTAAAATACAACGTAAAAAGAAGCCAATAATCAAGAAGTGAAATGATTAAAAGAGCCCTTTGTTTCTGCTCCTGTATCTCTTCTATTGCTTATGATTGTAGTTGTGTGCAAGAAATGAAGAAAACAAGAGCAAGAGATGATCAAAAGAAAGGCGTACATCATCCTCACTATAACCAACAAGTGCTAATTTAGCCAGGGATTGTACAATCAAAGCTGAATGGCTTAGCATAACGCCCTTTGGCCTTCCAGATGTCCCTATTTCAGTCCAAAAGGGAACGGGTGAAAGGGAAAGCGTGAAACACATTAGTAGATGAATCTGACCCAGAAAATAACTCCATACACGTACAGGTAATGCTCAAAATATAATTTTTATCATCCTTAGCAGCAAAATTCTTGCCTCTGTTTCTAGTTCAATATTTTCAAGATCAATATAAGAATGTGCAGACATTCACTATTTCACTCATCTGTTTAACGACCATAAGATTGTTGTTGAATTTCATTGTATACACACGAGTACAAGAACTCATGTATGCTTCCTGAAGGCCAAAACATACCTGAGGTAAAGCATAGCAGAGCTGCATTATTAGGTGCGCATAAAAGCCTGGCCGAGTTCAGAGAACTGGACTTCAACAATTCTGTTGTCAAAACTGCTGCAAAAATGTTTTCCAGGATAAGGTTTCAGATGCTGAGGATTAAAGAATAAACATGGGAGGCCTTGCATTTATTTGTAAGTATTTTTAGATACAAACAAGTGTCATACCATCACCGTGGCTGCTGAAGTTAGGAGCGGTCATAGAAACATGCCACCTTAAGTCAGTCTGCAATTTGAAGTGCCAGTAATCATGGGTTTTATCAGTCACCAACATGATAGGCTTCACTTCATTCATTGCCAATCTTGCCTCCTGTAAGCTCTGCTTGAAGCAAAAGGCATAACTTGTAGTAGTCCAGTAAAATCTACCAGAAAAGTTCAAAGTCTCGGAAGAGATCGAGACGAATCGGCCGAGTCGTCACCAGAACGAACCCTTCGATATGATACCAGGACGAGATGACTCCAAGATACTTGACTCTTCGAGAACTCAGCCGAGTCACTGAGAATTCGGCTGAGAAGTCTCCGATATGCATAGTCTCAGCCTAGTCGGCCCAAGTCATCCCGAGTTAACTCGCAAATTTACATTTTACAGATTTTCCTTTGTTAATTTTTTTATTATTATTGTTTAGCATATTTTTGAATATTATTCACAATATTTAGAATATTAAATGCTTCATAATTTGCGTTTCACTGAGACCGTGACCAATATGTCGAGATCGACGTGGAACGATCCAAATCGCGACCGCGACTTTGAACCATGGACTTACAGCTCACAACTTAAAAGAACCAATCAAGTTTGTACAACTTATAGTCATCTATGCTGGTGAGTGGAGAATGTAAACTTCAGAATGGTTCGATTATCCCCTTTCTAGATTAAGTGAATTCTTCTCTCAATAGTCAAATAGTTAAGAGCAACTAAATTATAATCATTGCCTTCTCCATTAAACTTTCTTGGATTCTTCTGTCAATCATTTTCAAAGTGAACGAGGTAATGGAGTTAGAAAGAAAGTAAACAGTGACTAAAGATCACCAGGAAACTGACCCAGCGGTAGTTGAAAGGAGCTGCTATCCCTCCTGCATATGTAACCGCCAGTAACCACTCCAAATATGAATCACTGAAAGGTAAAGATTGATTCATAAGTAGACATATGATGCATTTCATTCTGAGTCCTAGCTGATCATATGAGAAGTTAGCTAGCATTCATGATTTATGAACAACAATTTTCCCAAATTCTATGTGTGATTTTGTATGAGCCCTCTTGATTTTAGTCAGGTGTTCTTGTTAAATGCAAAATGCTGATTAAAAGAACAATAATTTCACATCAGGATCCTCCAACTGCTGACTAATGATACTTTTTACACGGTTTAATTCCTTTTCCAAGTCCAACGATACTTATAATTTGACACTTAATTTGGATAGCAAGAAACATGATTACAGACTTTATACAAATTTAACAAAAAAAAAAAAAGAATGTGAATCTTGTTTAACAATTTTTGTTCTGTAAGTTTCTTGGATTTGGGGCTATAACCTTTGGAATAAACCAGCATCTATTTGACAAAATAATAAAAGCTAATGTTGTCTTTACTCATTGCGCTTAAAAACATTCATATTCGACATTAGGAGAAAAAAAAAATCAAAAGTATTAGGGAGCGAATTGATACAATCGAAAGTCGTAGAGGCAAATTAGGAATGGATAATGAGTGGAAGATGGAATGTACGAGACCAATCTGATAGTGGTACAGGACTCTCCTAGGATTCACGGCTGTGTGTTTGGATAGAAATTATTCGTCAAAATATTGCTTGCATCACAAACACATTTTTTAATATAATTTTTTTAAATTTCAATCACTTGCTTATTTCGCAAAATTATATATCAGATTAGCTTAGTAAATTTTTTTTCCAGAACTAATTAGTTGTTATTACGTCTATCATTTCCGTTACATAATTCAGGAGCAAATTATTTGGATAGCCACTAAATTTTTTGAATAGTAGAGGTTTGACCATTCAACTTCTAAGAGTACGTAATTATCCAATAAATTGTCAAAAGCGTAAATTTTAGGCCATTTTATCTATTTCCATGGTAAAATTTGCCAAATTTGGTTATATCTTGTGACTCGTGTATATAATTACCCACTAAATTGTTAAAAGTGTAAATTTTAGGTCATTTTATCTATTTCCATTGTTAAATTTGCCAAATCTGGTTATATCTCGTAACTCGTACGATCCTTAAATCTAGTAAATTTAACGATGAAAATAGACGAAATGACCCAAAATTTATATTTTTGGTAGTTTAGTAGATAAATATATACTCTTAAAAATTGAGTAGTCAAAACTCTATAATTTAAAAAGTTCAGTGACTTTTCGGATAATTTGCTCTGAATAATATAGAGAAGAAGAAATTTGGTGTACCACTTTGTCGGGCTCCGAATCCAATGTCACAGGACACATATATCAAACTTCCAATTCGCAGTCAAGATTAACTACTCAATCTTGTTGACGTACATGGTATTGAATTTTTGATGTTTACATATAAGCACAAACTTATGAGAAGAAGATAAGTGGCATATATGGGTAGGAGCATCCAGACCACAAATTCAGATTCCTAAGATAAAACTTGTTTACCAGCGTGGTACGGCTAAACCCACGTCCGATGAGAAATGATCATGCAACTATGCAAGAAACGAGCAGACGAAGAGCAGAGAAGAGGAGAAGAGAACCTGTTGAGAGCAGCAATTGCGACGACGTGGCCGGGCTTGAGGCCCAGTTGGAGAAGCCCGTCGGCCAATCTCAGCACTCCCTCCGCGAACTGCATGCCGGTTTTCCTACAGTCACCTTCTTCTGCGGCGGCGACGTTAATCATGACTGTTGAGTTTCGCCTGAGAGTCATCAGACGGCTCAGGCACTGGCAAATGTGGGCATCTGAGTAATTACCCATCTTTTGGAAGATGGTACTAACTAATGTATATGGAACTAAAAAGGAAGTTTGAAGTTTGCTGGGAATTGGAATGGTTTCCTTTCCTCCGCTTCTGCTGAGCTTACATATTTATGGGAAGAACAGAAGAGATGTAGAATGTTTAAGATTCTATTCAAAATTTTACAATTTGGTCAACAAAAAAATAATGATAATGGTAGTAATAAACTGAAGATGAACTGATATATTGATTTGCAGCTTTCTTTCAATTGCATCATAGCTCATGCCATATGCCATACCTATATTGACTAGCAAGAGATGCAACCTGTTTTGATGCTTGACTTTGAAAATCTTAATGCTCACTTATTAACAAAAGAAAATAGTTTAGAAGTTAACCAGGTACAGATTGCGTTGCTGTAGAGGCCTTTTTTTCTTGGATAGAAAATACCATGTTGATGACTTCAATGTATAGCCATAA
Organism: Coffea arabica; assembly: GCF_036785885.1. Lineage (NCBI taxonomy): Eukaryota > Viridiplantae > Streptophyta > Magnoliopsida > Gentianales > Rubiaceae > Coffea > Coffea arabica. The sequence goes on from NC_092327.1 coordinate 36,596,299, forward strand.
AGATGTAATTTAGAAAAGGAAAACCAAGAGAAGGTGCTGCATGTGATATCTGTACTGTGCTGCTTGACATTGCCGTACGCGGCGTATTGTATTAATACCAATCACGGATTACCAAGTAATTGTGGTGAATTATACCTAATTTAGTAAATACTGAACGAGGAGTAGCTACAACTTAGAAGGTAACTTTGTTAAGTAAAAAAAGTAAATCTCGTTGTACAGTTGAGAAGCAACTGATCAATTGGATGACGAGTGTTTCTAATCAATAGAAAATCAACAGGATTTATATTGGGATCCTTTAGCAGAAACTATGTTTACAAAATCCCATAACATGCAGACAACGTAAACTCTTGAAAAGAATATATGCTCGAGTGGAAATGATTCCATAGATGGTTCGGATGAATCTTGAGAAACTCGTATGCTGTGCAACTTTAGATGTATGTCACCAGAGTAACAAGAATATGGTATGAATCTCAGTACGTGGTGCAAAAATCTCAAGATCCCAAAATGGAGAAAATTTAGCATAGTAAAGGTAGAAGATTGACATATCACATGCTACATCATGCTAAGATTAAATTGACCAAGTCTTTTATGATATACTAGTACAACCACATCCTAAAGATGACTAATTTACTTATTAAAAACTGATTTGTCCAAAGAGGCATCTACTTCTCTCATTTTCTTCCACTACTTCAATGCGTTGCTCTTTTCTTTTTGTTTTAAATCTCATTCTAATCCAGAGATTTGACCTTGAATTTGGTGCCAATATCATCTTAGAGGCTTTTCTTGTGTTTATTATTCGTGAAGGCTTTACTCAGCCCGCAAGTATTTGTTGAATTCAATGTTAAAAATCAGGAGCATAGGGGAATAGTAGTACAGCGCAGTCGCCACCATTGGCTGCTGAGCCTCAAGTCAACTGACACATTTGCAGCTTCATGTTCAAAAACATCACAATTCACCAGCTAGCCTTATTATATTCAATGCATATTCAAGATAAACTGCATGAGGCAGGATTGGTATCCATAACTTCTGGTTCATTGCACGAGTCATGATGCAGGCATCAATATATATACAAAATAGATGATGACAACATTCTCAAATCTCTAGCATCACCATGCATGATCCATGCTACCCGCTCTCAACCCTCTGGAATTTTGGTAATTGCTATAATAATTAGCCAACCTGTTGCACAATCTGCGGCATTCTATGGAGCACAATGACTATGGTGCTATGGCAATCAAGCAAACATGCAGGGAGAATTCTTACTTCTCTTCCCAGTTCCATTTTTTCCCATCAAATAATTCTGAGAACAGGCAACCTGAACAGGAGTTACATCACAGTTGTACGAATAATTGGGCTAATTGAGCTCTAATTTTCAGAAACAGCAGCCATGATGATTGACATCAACCTAATTGGCAATGTAAAGAAAATGGTTACAATGACAGAATGCATGCTACTCTGACATTAGCATACTGAGAGTTGAAACATTTATGGCAGTATTTTGTACAATTTAGACCAAGACAGGAACAAAATATTCAAACAGTCAAACCTAGTTTTAATAATGAAATGCAAATTCCTAACTCGTTTGTAGTATGCTACCAAAACTTCTGACTGGTGAATTTAGAGTAGCATCATTCTTTAATGGGTTTCTGCAATGCCGTCTTTATGCTCCAAGGTAGACTTGATCACACATAACAACAGATTGAGATGTCAGTTTGACTTTTGACCTTCCCAAAGAAACACTACACCGAAGATCTATAGGCCACATTAAATTGTAAAGTACACTGTTCATCCACATCTTGACACTATTGTTCCTCAAAAGCTGAAGGCAAACCACAAGTGGATTATAGCAAGTATGACTCCACAACGGTTCGCCCAAATTTCTCTTGGACATCTTTTGGAGTTTCAATCTGGGGAGACAGAACAGAATGCAAGTCAAGGATATATGTCAACATATCGAACTGATAAGAATGAACAAGTATACATGAAAAGATTCTACTTACTGCATTAAGAGCCTTGAAAAGTGCTTTTACTGTGTTATGAGGATTTCTTGAGCCAACCACCTACAAGAGCATTGAAATCAAAATTCCAGCCTATTAAGTTAAAACAGCATCCCAATGAAGATACAAATAGCCTGGTGATACCTTTGACTTCACATTCTTGAAACCAGCCAAGTTCAAAATTGTCTGAACAGTTCTGCCAGCTTTCATTCCTGTTCTTGTGGAGGCAGGCCAAAGATACACCTGAGCAAAAATCACTCTAATTAGTCAAGCAATACACATATGACTAAGGACAAATGAAGGAAAGGAGATGATAAACATTCTTCACGTCAATTATGACACCTCAAAAAATAAAAGAAATCAACAGTCATTGGTACCTTGGTCTTTTTATATGATGTTTGAACAGCATGTGCAATTGTGTGCTCCTCATGTCGTTCTACATAGTGGAGATTCTGGAAGCACTTCTCATACGCCTGTTAGACAAAAGAATCAGAAAGAACAAGAGAGCTGAAGTGTTTTATGCATCAAAATCATTCACTTCTGTAATTCATCAGAACAGATTCATTCAATGACAGCATTAGATAACAAAGAAACAAGATCCGGGCAAAGGCAACATCTCCTGTTTTACAGTTTTAGTTGGGACTAAATATTTGAAATCGTATCCTTGTCTTTATCTCTTTTTCCAATCTTTTTTACCTTTTCGATACCAATTAAGGAACCCAACGCTAGCAAGAAACCTCCTCCTTCTTACAACGCTAGCAAGAAGCAAAGGAGGTTAAATGAGGATAAGATAGCATTGTTAATAGGAGATCCAAACATGACAGCACTTAGCACATTAAATGGCCATTTATTAAACCTAAAATAAGAAAATGTCATTGGTAACATAATCCTTAACCAAGCATGCTTCCCTAAATAATAATCAAACAGCTCCACAGTAAAATCCAAAGTTTTTTTTTTTTGGGAGGGTTTTTGAGCCGGGCGGGGGGGGGGGGAATGGATTAAAATCCAACGGTGAAACTGCGATCTAGAAAATTCTACAAGTGATATGTTATCTGGGTGGTTATTAGTAATTGTTCAATATCTATGACTTGCAAGAAACCAGAAAAAGGAAAGCCAACTACAGTGTAAACCTCCTTGCAAGTTTAGATTGGATCATAAAAACAACTCAATTAAGTTCCTCCCAGTTCAACCTATAAGATTAGACCAATTCACATTTTACACTTGTCTTGCTTTCAGGACTAGCTGTGTCTTCCAATCTCATTAGCATTTTGGATCATCTTTTTCTGGACAATCACCTTTCAATCAGTGAAGGAAGTTCAGAAAGAAACTACACTGTTCATTCTCCATTTTGTGTTATCTTGCAGACCCCCATCTGGTTTTTTTCTATACTCCATGTTAGCTAAACTTTTTTCACATAAGAAGCATCAATTCCTGAAACGGCAAATTAAGGTAGGTTTAGACGCTATCACATGTCAGTACCTTTTGAAGGGCAATGGGAATTGCTGGACCTTTTGCTTTGGCAAAACCAACAACCCCATGATAGTTCCCACAAGCTAGCATGGCATTGTACTTGACAACTTGTCCCCCCTGAATCATACAAAGTTGAGATCAGTTCAAAGTCTTTTGCAAGAAAAAAAATGGCAAAACAAAAAAAAGTAGGCAGGCTCTCTTACCTTAGTAACTTTGCAGGTTCTGTTCACATCAATAAGTCTAACATCAAAACCCTGCAATTGTTATTTGTCAAGTTAAAACGAAAATTCAACAGAATAAACTTGTAGCGGCAACTAAACATCCAAATTTTTATTTTCAAACAGAGTTATATGAGTGAATGTCAAACAAAAACAGAAACTTGCACAAGGATCAAAAATTAAGTTGAAATAAAAGAAAATTTAACAAAGCATTGTTCATTAATGGAGGAAAAGTGAATGATGAAATTCAAACACCATGGCACAGGAAGTATCTACTCCAGTTTTAGCTGTGTGGCTTGAGCAGACCTTCGGTCAGTTAGGTAGAGAGGTTACAAGAAAATTTAGCCTTCTTATATCATTTGCTGAGTAATGAATATATATATATATGTCAGAAACAGTTAAAGAAAACAGAACCGCCATTATCCAGGCCTAGATTCCTTGCTAAGGATTAAATCTAATCCGTGCAGCCACAACCAAATCAATCAGTATAGGTATGTGATATGGTACATAAAGCCCTGCTCAACAAGTTATACAAAAAAGCACGAAATTTCCTACATTAAGGGCTCAAGGCTAGGTAAAAGGGAGAAGACCATTCGGAATGATTACCTAAAATTTGATGTCACATATAAGATAATAGCAAGAAGTTTACTGATGCATAGCTACAGAGCAGGGGAAACTTCCAAAGCACAAGATACTATCTAATCATTCTCTAAATTTCATATATAAGCTCTCAAAGTCTGTCCTGCTACAGTAAATCAATCATTTTTTACAAGAAACAGAGATTGTGAGGATGGCTAACACTTTTCAGTATCCAGACTAACATCACAACTAGGCATAATATGGGGAAAGGGACAAAAGTACTCTGATGACAAAAACAAAAACAATATATGCAAGCAGCTTGAGATAGTCAATGTAGTTGCACAAAGTTTGAAAAGCAAAGTAGATCATCAACTGTTGACATCAAAAATCCAAGAATTACAAAGACCATGAAAATATAGAAGTGGATCAAGTTGGTGTCAAAAAACAATTCTAGCTACTGCAGTGAAATAGAAATGAAAAGACACAGTGAACAATACGGGTACTCTTTAGCCCTATTCAAGTATAACACCAAAGCTCAGCTGGATTAGAAAGAGAGTGAATTTACAAAGCAATTAACCCAAAAAAAGGAAAAAAAAAAAGAAGAAGAAGAAGAAAACAGTGCACATGCATTAAACAGGATTGCTCTCATAATAATCTAGAACAAGCAGCATAATACACCCTCTAACTGACCTTCCTGTAAAGAGGCACTCTCTTTTTCTCCGTCCATGAATTCCTCTCCTCAGCAAGATCTCTGATTTCCTCCTCCAAAAGCTTCCCTTTTCTCCCAAAAGTATGGTCCAACTGTGCAAGCTTCTCTTCAAGCTTCTTGTCAATTGCCGTAAGCTTCTCTAACAACACATCATCCCTCTCTTTCATATCATCAAACTCTAAGTTGTCATCATCTTTCTCTCCTTCAATCTTCTCGTTTTCTGTCTCAAAAGCTGCCTGTTCTGAATGTTCGTCAGAGGGCCCTGTTTCCTCCCGTTCAATGACTCCATAATTTTCCGGATTATTAGGATCAAAAGCTTCTTTCCACTGCATAAACCTCATGGCCCTATTTAGCTTCTGTTGTAGAAGGAATTTTTCCTTGCCTTCAGCAACTTTCAGCCGATTCATCAGCTCACCTATCACACGATACTCGGGCCTCAACTCAAAGTGCTTATCCTCAAACTTGTCAATTCTCCTCATCCATTTAAAGGCATCATCAAGCGTCTCTGCTCAAAGGCATAAAAACCATAATATCAACCTTTCTATACTAGATAATTTCCATTCCACAATTTACAATATTAGCCTGTCAATCTAAAGTTTTATCCAACATGCTTCAGCATGGGATGATAAAAACTTTTTACATTTCACTCTAAAATGAACTACTAGAAGCACAGATCACCAGGTTTTACATGATTAATGCATGCATATAAAGGAATAAGTGCTTTAACAAAGATCAAATTTTTACGATATGCCTTCACCAAACCAAGTAAATATGCACTCAAATTCATAATTCTATTCCAAAATATCCGAAATTTGAAATAAGCCGAAAATAATAAAAACCATAGTCAACAAAACTTTCGGAAAAAATGAAGAAAAGGAAAATGTCGCAATAGAATAAGCAAATTACGGGCATCGGTGAAGCCCTTGAGAAGCTGTTCATGTCTCTCAAACTTCTCCTCAAAATCATAACACTGCTCCTCCACCTCTTCCATCGACCACCTGTCATCGTCGTCGTCGTCGGAGTCTGACTCAGTCATCTCCTCGTACATCTCCGCCTCTCCTCTCAGATTCTCCTTCTCAAGCTTCTCGATCAAGGGCCCGACGCCCATGAAATCCTCCTCGTCCTCCGCGTCAATGTCGGCCGTGTCCAGCCCCTTTCGCTTCCTCTCGTCCCTCTCCCTCTGCTTGTCCCTCTCCACCTCGAACAGTATCCCTTGGATCGCCTTCAGCGTCCCCTCCAGCTCCGACGCGGTCGAAAAGAGTCGGATGATGGTCGGAGAGGAAGGTCGGGCTGGGAGGAGACGAGGGCCCGGCCCGGTTATGTGCCGGAGATGGTTGAGGATAAGACGAGACCATTTGCTCATTTTTTTGCTTTCTTTTTTTCTGGGTTCATTTCTTAGAGGGGTTTAGGGTTCTAGAGAAGGATGGACAGGGAGGGTATAAATTGCAGAAGTGCCCCTGAACTTTGGCTGTTTTCATCCATCCCCCAACTAAATAAAGGATGTATTTTCAGAATGAATTTTTATAGATTTTCCAATAAATAACTGTTCTCGTAAATTATTACTCAACTAAAGGCTGTTGTTTGAGAATTTGTAATAGGAAATGGATATGCTAATCTAGATAGTCTGTTCGATTTACACGTTAAAAATAGTTAATTTGACTTTTAAAAAATCAGAAACTCTCCCCGTAAAATAAAATACTTATTAAGAATTGTTGCCAATCAACATATAGGGACCCATGCGAAACCCTTAATAGAATATTTGAACTTCTTTCTTTTTTTTCTAGAAAAGAAGCCAAAAAAAAAAATCCATTTCCACTCGAAAATATTTAGATTCACTAGTTTTTTAAATACTATTAAAATTTTTAAAAAGTAGTCTAAAATTTTTTTAATATTTAAAAAATATCTCAAAATATATTCTAAAAACTCTTCTACTCTTAAATATCTCAAAATATTTTCTAAAAATATCTCAAAATATATTATAAAAACTCTGTTACAGTAAAATTTTTTAAAGACACCCAAAAAACAGCTAATCCAAACGGACCCATTATGTTGTTGCAACTGCAATAGTGATGGTGGCAATGATATACGTGCTGGCATGCAAAATTTGGTGTATGCATGTTATTGGAGCTAAGCCTAAGATGCACAACACTGAGACAAAAGAAAGTGGTGTAAAGAAAAGACTTGGACCATGGTCTGGTCTGAATAGAGAGTGGCGTATGCATGCTGTTAGGGAGTTGAACATGCTGGAATTCTTACCATTTTTGCATCTCTGAACATGGTTAAGCTTAGAATTTCAATTTACTGGTAACTTTACATCCAAAACTCAATGATTTAAAAGAGTGAAAACTTGGTCTACCGGTAACTTTCCTTTCAAAAATCCAAAAAAAAAAAAAAGTGAAAAACTTTTTTCCATTCATTAGCTTATAAGAACACTAGAATGATTTAGAAGAGAATCTCCATTAGATTTTGTTCTTCACACAATAGCAGATTTTGAGAAAGGATCTTGGCAATATCTTGAGGTGGGAAAAACGCAGAAGATATTCTCTGAGGATCGCAGAAATGAATTCAAAGAGGTGTGCTGGTTGTAAGTATTTAAGAAGAAGATGCCCTTCCAATTGTATACTCTCTCCTCATTTTCCTCCCAATGATCCTCAAAGATTTGCTTGTGTTCACAAAATTTATGGAGCTAGCAATGTTGCAAAGATGCTTCAGGTAACATGTCAATCACATATTCAGTGAAGTTAATCTGACATTTGCTGTCTTGCAAGTTTCAACAACTGCATGCAAAATCATGTGTTAATGTCTGGTTTTAGCAGAACTTTCTTGTGTATGAGAAATGACTAATCTTGATGTGTTTCCGTTGATGATTTTGATAATTAAACAGCAAGTTCCAGTGCAACAACGAGTTGAAGCAGCAAATGCCATGTACTATGAAGCATGTTGTCGAATCAAAGATCCTGTGTACGGTTGTGTTGGGACGATTGCATTACTGCAGCAACAAATTTTCGATGATGAATGCCAACTAGCAAAAATTCAAGCAGAGATTGCTGTCCTTAATGGTCATCATGTAGCAACACACCCAAATCAGCAAGTTAATGTTGCAACAAGCTCTGCAAACTTCACCTTGGAAAGTGGAGGAGTGGGAACTTTCTCATCAACATATGACCCTTCAATCTGTCAATTTTATTAGAACTTTGGGTTATCAAACAAAAGTAGATTTCATCTAGTTTTTTTTTTTGGTTTTGGGATACTATTTTCTTGGTTGTGAATGTGACTAAAAAAGGAAAAAAGATTTTCTTTTATGATTAAGCTTGGAAAGAGTTTCCCATTCCTAGTCTTGAATGGGATTTCCATGTTTATCTGAGCTTACTACACTGCATATATTGCAGAATTAGCTTGAACAATTAGTTTTAGCAGCAAAGGCCAATTCTCTTAAAAAACCTTTTCTTCCTTCAAGACAGAAGGCAATTTAGAATTATAAGCTTTGTTATCATTCTTTTTCTTTTTTAAATCTAGATTTTTAGCTTAAGGTTTTCATGTCCTGGCTGAAATGGGAAGCCATGGCAGTAATAGAATTTTAATGCTCAAGAAACAAAACAAAGTTAATCGTGCATTTGGTTAATTATGGAAGGGTAATAGATCGAGCCACAGCAACAAAGCTAATTATGGAAGAATTACCTTCTGCAAACCAAATATTTTGAGCCAGTTGATCAGAATTCCTCTCCTGCATTTGGTTCTTCATCGCACTTTGATTATGCATGAGAAAGTTCTCAAGATATGTCCAGGTCTATACGAGCAGTTTTATGTGTGTGCGTGTGCATTTTGGGTTAAGAACTTAGTTCTTTAACCTTCTTTTTATACCAAGATTAAACATCTTCTTCATTAATCTGCATTTTGGAGATAGTAAAATGCATCAAGACTAGTAGATCATGCATATGCTTGTTTGCACTTGTAGAAATAAAAATATGCTAGAATGAACATTCAAGACATGAATTGAACCCGAACCTGAATTTAACTATCACTGATACAAGAAAATTGCCAAGTTGGGATCCCAAGTTAAATGGTTGTATACTATTACATCAATCAAGAACCTATAACTCTAGCAACCTAATGAGACTGATTAGCTCTGATTTTTGGAACTCTCAGCCAGGCATTTTGATTTTCATTCTTTCCAGGAAAGCTTCAACCTTGTTCATAATTTTGCCTCCTCAATCCCTTTATCTTCTTGTTCAAACAAACGGAAGTGTGCTGATTGCACGGTTGTTCACTCAGGCCCTTCAGTTCCTCACCAAGGAAATAACAAACACTTACCCTATTGCCAAATCTTTCAAAAACTGAGGACTCAAAGAGTCAATCAGAACTGCACCATAAATCAATGCAGTTAACTAATCCCTTTACCAGTTTCGGCACAAAGTCAAGACTGCATTGCCACTCCCGAACTATATCTGCTCCAGATCAATCAAGGCAGTCAGGTATCAGCCATTTCGGTGTGATACCCAACTCTGATGGACCTTGATGAGATTTCAAGTCTTGTCTCATAAAGCACGCATGAATAAGCAGCAATTCGAATACCTGCAACCACTTTTCATGAAGCTGTTGCAGCCAATTTAGGGGAAAGCTGGACACATTTTCATGCTTTGGTACCTTGCTTTTACCATTTGTAGGAACTGTCAATTCAACATTTAATCCCAATCAGGCATCTAGTTTCAGAACCTTCCAAGTCAATCTGCGATTTTTCCTTTATCTTCACAGGCTTCCCAAGCATCGACTTATCTTCCATTCTGGCAATTTCAAGTGCCTTTGCACAAACAGGGAAACCCTGATCGTCCCATGACTCCAAAATTACACCAGAACCAATGCAGAACCTTCCATCGTAGAAAGCGGAATACTGCCCTGCCGCCAGACCCTGATCATCTTCAGATAATCTGACCACTGCTACTATGTCACCACGTTCATCAGCTTCCATTTTCAGGCTGCAATCATAGATAGAAGGGCCATGTCGAACCTAAGAAAAGTTCAGAACCCATTACAAATGAGTATGTGAAGGATTTCTGCTTCCAAAAGCACCATAATGTACACTCATCCAATTTGAGCACTACATACGCAATTAAGGCACACAAATCACACTAATCACTACCACATTGCAGTATTGCAATCATTGGCATTATCTTCCAGGCAAAAGAAAAATAGTATTACATAGGTTTTAAATTCTTCAAGGCATGCTGTCAGAGGAGATCTCAACAAACCTCAAGTTGGATGTTGGGGAAGATGCTGAAAAAATGCAGTCAGGAAGAATTGACTACTTGGAGCATTCTTTTGAGGGTCAAAAACACCTCAGAAATGATAATTTATACCAAGATATTCAATAACAAACAATCATGAAGCTACTTTTAAAGGTCTATGGCTCCAAGGTCCTCTCAAAATAATTTTGAGTTTTGCAGTTATCTGGTCATACTTTTTTCCCTATCCAGGTAATTAGTCAGTCAATCAGGGATTAACAATCATCCAGAAATGCATTGGTCATTGTACCTTGCATTTGAGCTGGTTGACCTGGTTGGGTGGTGAGCCACTAAGCCATTTCAAAGACCCAACACGGAATAAGCGCCTTTTCTTATCGACTGAGAAGTAGTTTCTCGAGACGAAGACAACGTTATTTGTAACATCTTTCTCAACAACATACCTATGCAAGAACAAGATGCATGAGAAAGTTGCTAAGTAGAATATCACCACTCAGGTAAGGACACTAAGATTAACAAAGGCCAGGTGCAATATCAAAGTAATTATCTCCAGTAATCTGCACCTTTGTTATCTCCAGTAATCAGTAACAATTACTAATGCACAACTGTAGTGACCAGTATGAAGTGATGTTTAAAAAGCCATACCAGGGTCCTCCAGGAAGACGTAGACCTTGGCGTTGGCCAATTGTATAGAACCAAAATCCACGATGTTTTCCAAGGTAATCCCCTGTTTCAGCCTCCAATATTATACCTTCCTCCTCACCAATTTGTTTTGCAACGAATTCACTAAACTTTATCTGCACCATGTAGAGTAAAATTGACATAAAAGAAGGATTACATAGGTAACCGTACAAGAAAATAATATTAGCTGGCCTGATGAGAAATATTATTCAAAAATTTCAGCCTGAAAGTGTACACTATGCTCTGAACTTAGAAATAATCCAGATGAAGTGGCAAAGATTGTTATACATCAGAAAATGGTCACTGGAAAAGTACCTTGCCCAGAAAGCATATTCCTTGAGAATCTTTTCTATCCTGATTGGGTAAACAAAAAGCCTTGGCAAGTTTGCGAACTTCATCCTGCAAACTATTCAGAATAAGAATGAAAACTTTCATCGAAGTCTGCCAGACAAGTTAGAGTTGTTCAGAAAGTGACCAGAGGTATACAGCAATAACAAAGAGATGGTTGATGTCATACTAGGCTTAGCCTACCCACAAAAGAAATATCATACAAAACACATAAAATATCCATAGAAAAGGCACCAAACCTTTGGGATACATCCAAGAGGAAAAACTAGCCGTCTTAGCTGAGATTGTGAGAGATGTGATAGGAAGTAGGTTTGATCCTTAACCTGAAAGACGAAAAACCACAGATTCAAAAACATGTATACTTACAATATAAGTACATGAAATCTGTAGTGAAGTGTAGACCATCTTAAAATGATGTAGAAGAACGTTATGCCCAACTCTTCTGTCTAAATGGATGTAACTTTTTCAAATGTCACATGAAACACAATAACTTTTTCATGGGGGGTGACCAAAAACCTGCGATGTTGTTCCACTAATCTACAATGTAGCATGTGTGGTAGTAGTTTCACTGTTAAATGTGCACAAACAAGTACTTTGAAAGACATAGCAAAAGAATTACAGGAGACACTTAAGCAGGCATATAATCATGTAATGGGAAAAAAATGATCACTTCACAAAGGCAAAGACAGAATTCAATTTACGGAAAATCTGAGCATCAGTTCACCATTTTATTGTCTGCTTTTAGTAGGAAAAGCACATATTAGGAGGGAGTTAACTGAGACTAAAGCATAACTAAGATGCAGTACATGCCAAAGCAAAGTGCTTGTATAGCAGGTTGCCTATTTTGACAATTTTTTGATAACATTATCTTAATGCCACCAAAGAGAATACAGTTTGTATCACCCACATACCATATCTTTTGACAATTCCAAAACAGAAAACTCATCTGTTTGATCAGCAGATTTGTGAACAACTTTTGCATAATGACCGGAAGCAACAAAGTCAAAATTCATGCCACTGATGGCATCAAGGAATGCACCTGATGATAAACGTACATCCTTTAGATAAACCATAACTACTTAGAAAATCAAACAATGAGTATAACTAGGAACTCGGTAAATCACTGACCAAATTTTATTCGAGTATTGCAAAGAATATCTGGATTTGGAGTGCGCCCACATCGGTACTCCTCAATAATATAAGAGACCTAAACATGAAACGAACACAGAAAAAGTCACAATAAAGGAGCAACCAACAGAAATCTATTGTTTAACTAGGTTAAAAATCCTATAGGAGTAAAAAATTCTAGTTTTGAGAAAAATTTAAATCATACAAGAATAAAATAAGTAGCCAATAAAAAATAAACACATAATGGTAAGCAATTCAATTAGCACACAAACTGCACATACCACATTATTCCAGTATTCATCTGTCAAATGGACAACTTCCAGAGGAACATCAACCTGTAGATCAAATTTAGGTGCAGTTTTTTCAGGAATGATAGGATATTAAGAACCAGATGCCTACAAAAAACTTATAAGTATAATGTGCCCATGAAAGATGGAACATAATGACACATATTTCAGTTAGGACTTGGTTATGCAATAGCAAAAGTACAAAACAAAGACGAAAACCTGCAGTAAACTATTTTTTGTTGATATTTAGCTCTTAGGACATTTACTCATTTGTAAAGTGTACTAAGAACTAAAATGATAGAAAAGAAGGAAGTATTACCTGAGCACAGACAGCTTTAGCATACTTCAAATCATCTTCCCAAGGACATTCAGACCAAAAGTTTTCGAATTCTTCCTAAAAGGAAATGGAATCAAGTCAGATGGTAGCTTAGTGTTCGCAAACCCAATTTGCTACATAAAGAGTAGGGAACTGCAATTGGGTAGAGAAAGTGTAAAATATTAAGGTATGGTAGGGAACTTTTAACAGGAAATTTGTTCATAAGCATTACATGACTCTTATGTATGAATGACTATAGCAGATCTTCTTCACTTGAAGCATTGCAAGATAATGAATCTCTTAACTAAAGTTTAACCCGAAATGTCATACTAGTAGCTCACTCAAGAATTTGACGAAATGCATAACAACTTTCTTCTCCACAGAATTAATACATCCCAAATTCTACAGAGAATGTTCAAATGATAATCAGTTCTCTAGACTGTTGAGAATTTCGCGCAAAACTCATTACACACAACACGGAAAAGCTTTTTTTTAAAAAAAAAACCTGAATTCGCAGCAAAAAGGAAATCATCAATATATTAGTAATAAATAAATATAAAAAAAAACAGAGAGAGAGTAGTATAAAAAAGAAAAAAAATGCCTAACGTGAAACCAAATTTTGAGGTAGAAAGCAGTGCAAGAATGGCCAGCGAGATGGAGGAGGCGGAGGGTAACGCTGCTGTCGACTCCACCACTGAGGAGAACGGCGATTTTGAGAGGCTTTTTGTCCGGCATAGAGCAAGAAAGATAACATTTGGGGTCGATGAAGATGCTTTTGTAGGGGGTGTTAATCTCCTTCTGAACGATATTAACATCACTGCTATTAGCAACGGTGCAAAGGGGTGCTAGAAGGGAAGAAGGAGATGGTTTGGTGGTGGTTGATAGCAAATGACGAAAAGGGAATTTGGGCATGGGGTATGAGAAAGTGAAGAAGAGGCTTTTGGAGAGAGTTCTTTGGATTGAGGATTGGAGAGTGAAGGAGATTGCAGAAGCCATTGAAGTTGCAGTAACTTTTAACATTTATTGTTGCATATAGTGAATACTGATCCTGGAGATGGATGGAAGGAGCGTCGAACTAAACACTAGCTTTTGCGGGGTGGAGACGGGAAGAGAGTCAGGGAAGGATAATCGCCCGACCGAACACATACATATGTACAACTAGCTGTACGGTGGCACTCGCATCAAGACTGAATGCTGAACTAAACTAAAACTATTCGATACTTAAATTGATTCGATTTGATAAGAGTTTGTTTAAATTAATTTAATTCAAATTAATTAATCATATTTTTTTGATGTTTGATAATTTTTAAATTCAATAAAAAATTTCTTCCACTTCGATTCAGCAAAAAAAAAAAAAAGTCAAACAAAATTTTAAATTGATTAAAATAATCAAATAAATTTGAGCACTAAAATATTCAATTCAATTAGCTTCATTCATACATCTACTCTCAACTATTATTACTTGGGCAAATTATCCAATTGGCCCTTTAACTCTTTGTCTAGGTAAAATTAAGCCCCTCATCTATTTTTTTCTGACTTTAAGCCCTTGAACTTGTAAAACTGGTAAACCGTGGCCCTTTTAGCCAATTTCTCCGATTTTGCAACCGGAGGACCAATTCACACGAATGCAACTGTGCTTCTTCAAAGGGCATTTTTGTCCGCATATTCTAAACAAAAAGCGCACAACTCCTCCCTCCCTCCATTTTCCTAACCCAACCCTACCCAACTGCTAGTCGAAACTTCACAGCAACAATGGAAGCAACAATGGAGTGGCAAGAGAAAAGGTTTCCTACATTTTCCTTACCCATTTTCATCTTCCCTTAAGGATCTTTGCGGAGGGAGAAGAGCAAGAAAGAATCAGCACTGTCGGCTTTGGGTATCATCGACATTGAAGCAACAAGGAGTGGCAAATCAGGCCGGAAAATCATCGACATTGAAGCAAGAGAGAAGTCTGAAAGGAAAAAAAAAGGGGGAGAAGGTAAAAGCTTTGTGAAGGGAAGGAAAAAATGCGCAAATATCGCGGCCCTTTGCTTCCTACTTGTCGTTGCGGTAAAGTGACGAAGATGATTACTTCTTGGACTGATAGAAATCCAGGAAGAAGGTACGCCGTTTGCTCAGAAGAAATTGGTGGCTGCGGGTATTGGAATTGGATTGACGACGAGATGTGCCGTCGTTCTATTGAGGTGATACCAGGCCTTCTAAGGAGGATCAATGCAACAGAAAAGCAAAAAGACGAATTTGAAACTGCAGCCGCGAGATCCGAGGCAAAAGCTGCCAAGTTGAAGGCAAAATTGAGAGAAAAAGAGAAGCAGCTGCAGTGGCAGAAATGGTTGAACAAGTTGCTTGTAAGGATTTTTGTGGTAAGTTGGTTGGTTACTGTAATAATGGTGCTTACAGAGAAAAAAATTGCAGGTGGAGTATCTCTTGGGATGCTCCAAATTGGGAATAAATGTAATGGGATTATGCAAATTGAAGAGGATACATGAAGGGCAGTGTGTAAGTGTAACATATTGCCATCGGTACTGTCAGTTTTGAGAACCATGGATGGAGCAAATGGATCTATGGTGTATGATGCAGATGGTTAGGGAGAAGTATATTGTATTGTTTAGCTTAAACAAGTCTTTGTTGTACCCACAGATTAGTGTGAAAGTATGGTTGAACCCAATCAATGCTAACTGTAATTTTCGGCAAGTAATGTGATGAGAATTATTTATCCCAATTCGCATGTCATGGGCTTTGTTGGATTTATTTGATTTATCTAGTCAACAAAAACTGTTATACCAAACCATACAAATATAAGATAACAACTGCATAACATTAGAATATAATTAGCAAAAGGAAATTACAATGGTATTTGCCTGTAAATACAGTCAACAATCACTTTCATAGGAAACAGACAAATACACAAAAAGCAGTGACCTGTGTCCATCTAACTAGATACCAAGCACAGGCACATGCTTTGATTCCCCACAAAAGCCTATTCAAAAAAATATCATTTATAGTTTCAACATTCTAGTTACATCCATTTACAGTCAACAAAAATATTTGCAGCTCCAGCAATACTTCAAGAACTTGTTCCAGATGGACCTTTTCCTCTTCCCCTTCCCCTGCCTCTTCCTCTTCCTCCACCTCTTCCCTGCCAGTTTCCAACATTGAAAGGTGGATCTTTACCCAAATAAGCATAGTTGAGATTAATAAAACCTTTGTCTGCTTCTGTCAGTGGCCTTTTTGATGTACTTCTCTTGTTCCTATGAACTGCTGGCCTTGAGGTGGATTGTTGGGACTGAGGTTGATGTGTTGGCTGCTGCTGAGAAGGCTGGGACTGAGTTTGATGTGTTGGCTGCTGTTGAGAAGGCTGGGACTGAGGTTGCTGTGTTGGTGGCTGCTGAGAATGCTGGTACTGATTTCTTTGTCCCTGATTCTTGCTTACCTACAAATTAAAGAAAGCATTTCAGATCACAAAAAAAGGTCACAAACAGGCTGAAAGTTATAATGAAGTGCAAACGCACACGTTGTCTTTTTGTTGGTGCTTCATGCTGCTGCTGTTGAGAAGGTTGTCCAGTAGGTGCTGGTTGTTGAGAAGGTTGCTGTTCAGTAGATGACTTAGGAGGATTCTTGCAAGTTTTAGCATTATGTCCAATCCCTCCACACTTTCTACAGTGGATTACAACCCTCTTTCGTAACCTTTTGCCATGATTTTTTCCTTCTGTAACATCTCTCTTTCTAGCTTTCTTTGGCCTACCAGGTTGAGTGACACTTGCTGGTGGATCCAACTCCAGCATGTCTGACTGTGGCCACTGAATATCTCCATTAATAGGCTGCAACACATTATCATAGATGGTAAAAAATACCTCCCTATGATAGCAATTAGCCAACATTTTGTAGGGATCCTTTTTAGCTCTATGTAGAGCAACAATTGCATGGGAACATGGAATGCCACTCAAGGCCCACAAATTGCAGGTGCACTCATTTTTGTCAAGGTCAACAGCAAATTGGGCTCCCCGTGGCCCTTTTGCTTGATAACCTGAGCCTGAATTCCATGTTATTTCCCATTGTGCTGCACGTTTGACCCTTTCTTCCACAATTTCTCTAATGAGTGGTCCACCATCTAACTTGTATTTTTCCATTGCTGCCCTTCTCTTTTGGATCCTTTCCATCAGGTATTCCCTAATAGCCTCCATCATAGAAATAATAGGCTGGTCCCTAGCCTCTAAAATATGGGCATTAAATGATTCACACAGGTTATTAACCAACATATCACACTGTGTATGTTTGGAAAAAAAGGCCTTACACCAATGTCGAGGGTGTGGTCCCTTCTTCACCCATGCATGTGCTTCTTGGTCATAGGCTTCAAGGTCATCCAAGGCTTGGTTGAAATGTTCAACTGTTGTGGTGCTTGCTATATGCCACAATCGATCCTTTAAACCTAATCCTGGATGTTTCTTCTTGAAATTCCTATACATGTGTTGAACACAGTATCTGTGTTCAGAATTTGGTAGAACCTCTGCGAGTGCTCTGTCTAGTCCCTACAAAAAATATCACAACAGGTATAACTTAGATATCTAAGCCAAGTGGTTAGTTTGAGGGCAACAAGTATGCTATATTAAAACTTAAGGGGCTTGTTTTTACCTACACTAAAAGTTCAGGGGCTTAAAATCTGCTATAAAAAGTTCAGGGGCTTGTTTTTACCATAGAATAAAAGTTTTAGATCTCTCATTAAGCTTTTACCTTCTGCTGGTCGGACATGAAAGTATAATGTCCCTGGTTCTGTATTTCCAGGTCGCCACTCAAGAGGGTTAGGAACCATCTCCATTGCTCCGTGGCCTCTTTTTCAACAGCTGCCCATGCAACTGGCCAAAAGCCGTTGTTGGGATCCACTGCAATAGCTGTCAACAGCTGGCCTTGGTACCTACCTTTAATATGACATCCATCCAAACACAAAATAGGTCTACACCCATCATTAAAGCCTTTCTTCAGTGGGCCAAGGCAGCAGTACATCCTCATGAACCTTGGATTACATCCAGGTTCTCTAAATGGAGTGAACATAACCTCCATTGTACTGCCAGGATGAGTCCTTTTAATTTCTTCACAATATTGCCATATTTTCTTGTATTGTGACTCAGCTGACCCCTTGATCTTCTCTATAGCTAGTGTCTTCGCCTTAGCTGCAACATGCTTAGATACTTCTGCCTGGTAGTCTTCATGAACTGTTTGCCTTAACTCTCTTGTTGGCAGATTGTTATTTGATCTTATCCTCTCTACATACCTGTCAGACAGCCACTTGGCTGTAATATTCTTATTTTTCCATGCATGGCTGCATGTTTCATGGACATCATGCAGACTCTTTACTACCAAGTCCTTTGTGCCCAGAGCCTTTTCTATTGAAGCAAATACAAACCATTTACATGGTTCCCTGCACTTGGCCCTCACCCTGGTGGGCTCATTTTTACTAGTCCAAACAGGTTTACCCATCCTAATCCCATACTCAGTCACAGCAGATTTGAATTGTGCTCTTGACTCAAACTTCATCCCAATCTCGAATTTGGGATCCCTGAGGAATTTCTCTAGGACAAAGTCCTTGTATCTCCCTTTGAATTCATCATCTGAAGAGTCATTGTCACTGCTCAGGTGATCAGGGATGTAATCTTGTTGGAGTGAATCTATATCCTCTGGTGCCTGGCTAGTTTGTTCTGCTGATCTGGTTCTCTTTCTCCTAACTTGTTTCTTTCTCGCACCTTGCTGTTGTGTTTCCACGTCAGTTTCTGTTTGCCTTCCACCAACATTCTCCTGTTCTGAACATTGCGTTTGGTCAGTTGTTTCATCTCTCTGCTGTTGCTGTGAAGTTTCACCACAACCATCAGCATTCGAATTCAAAATGTGCAGCATAATCTCTTCACCACCATAGTCATTGGCACCACTAAATCTATCATTTTCTTCCTCTACTTGTGATTCACATTCATCATCTATGTTTTCACCCTCTGCTTCATGTTCACCTTGCTGTTCACCACCATAGTCAGCTTCATGTTCACCCTCAGCTTCATGTTCACCTTCGTGTTCACCACCACCATAGTCAGTTTCATGAACACCCTCTTCTGTCCCAACATTACTCGCTGCATGAGTGCTTTTTGCTGTTTTTGCACCCCCTACCTTTTCAACCGTATCTACACCTTCTACTGGTCTAACATTACTATCCTTTTGACTGTTTTTTGCTCTTTTTTCACCCCCTACATTTCCAACCATACAATCCCTTCTACTACTCTTCCCAGTACCTACATATCTAGTTATGCATTCTTCCTCATCTACTTCCTCTATGACAACTCCAGTTTTCTTTTTTCCCTTGTCTGGTGACTCTATTATTGCAGCATTTTTCAGTTCTTCAATTTCTGGGTCTGTCAGATGATGGCAATACACTTCCATCACCTTGAATTTATATGCCCAGTCACAGAATGTCCTAACATGGGTATCAG
Source organism: Coffea arabica (assembly GCF_036785885.1). Taxonomy (NCBI): domain Eukaryota; kingdom Viridiplantae; phylum Streptophyta; class Magnoliopsida; order Gentianales; family Rubiaceae; genus Coffea; species Coffea arabica. The sequence goes on from NC_092327.1 coordinate 36,615,736, forward strand.
TAGACAATTCTCTCAAACCAGTCCTCATGTCTGCAACTGGTTCAAGGTAATAGTATAAAATGGCTGCATTACGATGACCAACTTTTCCAACCATTTTATTCAACTCATGCATTGACATACGTTCAGCATCACACATATCTATGTAGGCCACTTCTCCATTCTCATAACTGACATAATTTTCCCAATTTATTCTTCCCCCATGGTGTAATCTTATGCTAAATATTTCACATTCTGGATCTGCATATCAATATGAATATATTGTTTCAATACAAGTTGGGTTACAACAAATGCAGATAAATATACTATTCAAATTCAAATATAATTAATTAAAATTTCAATTTCTTTTTCACATGCTTTTTATCAAGGGGAAACCCTAATGTAATGCTTAAATTGAAGTTAAACAATAAAAAAGTTCCAACTTTTAATGAAATGCTAATTATTCGTCAATCCCTACACTTTTTGAACATCTAAACAACAAACTTTGGTGCCCACCACCATACCCCCACATCTAGGACCACTGGCACGTCACTTTCAGTAACCCCCACCACCAAAATTTTACTCTTTTCACCCATCTGACCACTAAATATGCTACCTATTTCACATTTAAAGGTTCGAACGAATATACATACCATAAGCGAGGACAGGATCAAAGTATTCATTTTCTGGCCTGATTTGCCACCCCTCCATTGTTGCTTCAATGTCGATGATACCCAAACCCGACAAGTAGGAATTAACTCTCTTGCTCTTCTCCCTCCGCAAAGATCCTCAAGAGAAGATGAAAATGGGTAAGGCTGTTGCTGTGAAGTTTCGACTAGCAGTTGGGTTGGGTTAGGAAAATGGAGGGAAGGTGGAGGAGTTGTGTGCTTTTGTTTAGAATATACAAACAAAAATGCCCTTTGAAGAAGCACAGTTGCATTCGTGTGAATTGGTCCTCCGGTTGCAAAACCGGAGAAACTGGCTAAAAGGGCCACGGTTTACCAGTTTTACAAGTTCAAGGGCTTAAAGTCAGAAAAAAATAGATGAGGGGCTTAATTTTACCTAGACAAAGAGTTAAAGGGCCAATTGGATAATTTGCCCTTATTACTTATTATAATCTATTAGGCCCTTTCCATGAACCCGAAAAAAAAAATAATGAAGCAAAAGAAATGTTTGCATTAAGGTTTTAGGTTAAATTTATTTTTTATGTTTTCTATGAGCACATTTATCAGTCAAATTTTTAGCTCATATGCATTAAATCATTGTGGTACATTTTTCTATAAAAAAATTTCAAAAAATAACAATCTAATAAGGGAGTTTTGGCTTTTGGAAACAATTTTTGAAAAGACTATTGAAAAAAAATAACATTTTTTTTATTTTTCCAAAAAAGCGCAAATCAAAAGGGACCTCTCTTTGGACCAAAATGAAATTTATGAAGAATATATATATATATATATATATATATATATATATGAAAGTAATTATTTTAATCAGAGTTATTTTTTACTCCTACGTGACATGTCTAATTCAAGAGAATTAATGGATTATGGGTCACTTAGATTTTTCCTATATTGAATCCTATCTAGATTATATTATATGCATAAAAATTCTCTCTAATTTTAAAATAAGTTAAAAAAATAACTAATCTTATCTTAATAATTTCTACTTTCTATCCTGTCATTATATAAAACTATAGTAAACCATTTTCAAATCACAATTATTGAAATATTATATATCCTATAAATTACTTCCTTTAATTACCATATCGTTGATTAGTTTTCTTATCTATCATCTCTTCTATTAATTTTGAATCACCTTAGTGTAAAAAAGAGAATTAATTGTTACACAGACAAATTTACCAATATGTTGAAAACTGAATATTTATTAATGAAGAAAAATGAATTGCAGATCTTTTCTACTTAATTAAATATATAGTTCTAGATTTATGGCCATTATAAAAATTTAAAATAATGTTTATAAAAAAGAATATCTACTAAGTTTTTAATATGAGGTATATTATTTGGTGTATACTATCATATTATAGTGAGAGTATACAAACAAATTTTTAAAAATTAGTAAATAATTAAATATTTAGAATATATTAAATTTTTAAAATTAATATGAATGAATATGTAGCATTGTTATTAATTTTTGTATTTAAATTATTCATCATATTTATGGGAAAAATTTCTTGTATATAATGATGACAAATGAACAGTTGGGCCATGATGCCACGCTCTGACGGATATACATGCATACTTCTTGATGCTTCGTGCCGGGGCACTTAATTGACACCCGACCCGCATAAGACCCGTTTCAAGAACTGAGCTATCAGACCACCGCCGTTTGTGTATTCCTATGAATTGAGCAGGAAAGACTACGGTAGATTGCAGAAAGGAAATCATTTTCGCCCCTTGAGGTAAAAGGAAGAGAACCCACAGGCCCTATGGATTCATCGCGTCCAGGTTCCAAACTCTCTTCTGTCTTTTGCTTTTTAGAACTATGGCTCTGTATGGATTTGGAATTTTTTTTCAAAAACTGTTTCTGTGCGTTCAATTTCATTGATATCTAGCCCTGTTGTGGTTTCAACTCTTTAGTGTGTTCAAACTCTTAGGTCTTTAGGTTGTTTTCCTGGTTTTTGTGTCTGAAATACATAAGCATGCGTGCATTATTTAACATTTGATGATTTTGTATATTGTCTATAGATAGTATCTGATGAAGAAATGTGGTATTAGTATTCATCTTTTGTAGAATCCCTTTTATATGCTGGAAGTTTTGTTGCTGAGTAACGAGTTGGTTCAATTGGGTCAATTCCAGATGGAGAAAACAATGGCCTCACCAGCCTCGCAACCTCTGCTACTGATGTGGCTTGGTTTGTTCTTGGCCCCGACCAACAACCCATAGGCCCTTATAGTTCTTCTGAATTGCGAGGTGAGTCTTCTTTTTTAGGGATGCATTTTGTTTTTTTCTTTAATTGGGTATTCGTTCGTTCTCAGCTCAGCTGCCCTTTTGTTTCCATCTTATTTTATTGAATTTCAGTTGTACGTACAAGTAATCAATAGGCTTGGTATTGGAGCAAATTGGTTCATCTGTATGATATTGAACCAATTACTTAAGCTTGTTTAATGTCGCCTGGACAGAGCATTACTCCAGCGGGTATCTTTCAGACGCTACGCTTGTGTGGTTCCAAGGGGCAACAAACTGGCAGCCAGTGTCCTCCGTCCCTGGATTGTTGACTGATCTACCTGTGCAAAATGCTCAAATTCAGTTGGCTGGTAAATGAAACGTTATAACAGGGTTTAGGGATTAGATGTCTCGTGTTTGATTTTAATTCGTGAGTTTGTATATTTGCAGTACCCAAGACATCCAATGAGGAGGATGAGTTTGAAAAATGGCAAAGGGAGGTGCAAGAGGCTGAAGCAGAAGCAGAGAAAGCAGTAACTATCGAGCCTGAAAAGCCTTCAACACCACCAGAGGGTGAGGAGGAATTTACTGATGATGATGGCACTTTGTACAAGTGGGATAGGACGCTTAGAGCTTGGGTCCCTCAGGTAGGTTGATCTTATTTGCAATCATATATTGCTTATTCCTCTTATTGCAAGTTGTTAATTTTGGGATGGCATTCTTCCCCCATATCACTATCTTATTAGGGTCATGAATCATTTTCTTGGTCAAGTCCCTGTTTTTTAGCTTCGCATTTGAGTCTGTTCATTGGTTATTAGCACAAATTGGCACTTTATCTTTGCAATTTTTTTATGCCATTTTATTTAAATTTTTTTTATCTTTGTTACAGGAAGACAATTCTGAAAATACTGCCAATTATGGTGTAGATGATATGATTTTTGTTAAAGAAGAGGAAGTTTTCCCAACTATTAAAGCTGATGATTTCCCTGCAGAGGAAGAAATTGAGGATACCAGTGATACTGTGGAAGCAAACCCTAATGGCAAGAGAAAGTTGCCTGAGAAAACTGCTGAGAAAAAGGTTTTTCTCCTTTATCTCTCTCTCTCTCTCTCTGGGTTCCTTTAGATTTGGTATTGGCTTCTACCTGGCAACTTTAAAGTTAAACATTTAGGGGTGGTTTATAATTTTCTACCATTTTGTTGACATAACTACTTCAAATGTTACTTGTTAGTGATGCTAGCTAGTGTCATATCTATAATGAATATGTCTCATTTGGCGTTTTATTTGATTATTATGCTGTGATATTGAAGATGCACTTTTCTGTGGCAACATATTAAGTTTAGTATATGCATTTGCAGGAAGCAAATAAGCCTCCTGACAGTTGGTTTGAGTTGAAAGTTAATACACATGTTTACATAACTGGGTTGCCAGATGATGTTACTGTTGATGAGGTTAGTGAGTAATGTTGTTTCTTTTGGTTTCTCGCATTTCTAGTGAATTGATAAAAAGAACATTCAGCATTTCAATATGCCTTTTATTGGTTTGGAACCTTTCAATGTTTTAGCAGCTTATATTTCCTCTGTGGATGTGGCCAACATGAAATCTTGTGCAGGTTGTAGAAGTATTCTCGAAATGTGGAATCATAAAGGAGGTGAGACCTCTCTGCATTGTCTTAATCATCCTCAGATGCAGTAAAATACATCTTTTTACTTTCAACCTTGTGCCTTAACCTGCATCTGTGTGAGTTTTTAAAGCAATGGCTACTAAGCTATCCAGCTATTTATAGGATAATTATTAAATTTTGTTGCTTTGTATAGATATCTATTAAGTTGCTTATGATACTTTGTCATAGCTATCTTGTCTTGTGGTGCTTAGATACTTGAGATGCTTCATGTAACTTTTCTTTGACAAGTTCCTATGGTTCTGACGTATAGGATCCTGAAATGAAGAAGCCTCGTGTAAAGATCTATGTTGACAAAGAAAGTGGTAGGCAAAAGGGGGATGCACTCGTGACCTTTTTAAAGGTACTGTTGGAATTTGTATCACTTAATTCTGCATCCTTTTAGCTGTGGATCTTACGTTCTTTTTGCTGTGCATTCAGGAGCCTTCGGTAGATCTGGCAATCCAAATTTTGGATGGTACACCTTTCCGGGCTGGTGGCAAAATTCCTATGTCTGTTACAAAAGCTAAGTTCGAGCAGAAAGGTAATACATAATATATCTGGATGACAAGTTTCCTCCTGACAACAGTTCTTCATACATAGGATTTACATTCATCGTACTGTTCAATTAGCATATATACATCAAACAATAAACTTTATTGCTTAATGGTGGATGCTGGATTGTGCTAGATTTACGTGTCTTATCATGTTGATTTGACAACCCTTTGTTGATTTTACAGGGGAGACATTCTTACCGAAGAAAGTGGATAAGAGAAAGAAGAAAAAGCTACAGCACCTTGAACGGAAAATGCTTGGCTGGGGTAGAGTTTTTCTTTCACATTTTTACTTTCTTATGGACATATTTGGGAAACAGAAAATTATAACTTGGTGCTCTTTCTCCAAATAATTTTTCCTTTTAGTTTTGGGGGTTCTTTTTTTTTTCCCTTTTTCTTTTGCACCAGGGAGGGGGGAAGGGGCGGAGGATAAGTTTGCTATTGCATTCTTTAGGCTCTTTCACTTATCACTTGCTTTAAGCTCGCAATCAGAATTTGTAAAGACCCTGAATATAGGATTTGTAATCAAAGTGAATTGTGTTACCCAAGGAACTAACAAAAAGGAAAAGTAAAGAATATTGAATTTATATGTAGCACTTCGAGTCAATTCTAACATGACTGCGCCAAATATTATGGACATTGCTGTTACATTATTTCTGCACGTTAACTTTATGTAACATGCTTCTCTTTTTCGCCTGCTGCATCATTGATTATCTTGATGCCACTTTTATGTTCTTGGATTTGTTTTTTATTTGTTTTTGTTGCTAGGTGGTCTAGATGATGCCAAGTTGTTGATTCCAGCTACAGTAATTCTGCGGTTTATGTTCACCCCAGATGAAATCAGGGTACTGCTAAGAGCATATCTTCTCCTCATCGTTTTATTATATACCGTTGCTGAATACTTCAATTGGCAGTCATTATTTAATAATTGTTGGATATTACCTAATTTATATTTATAGGGAGAACTAAAATGTTTGCTCAGAATCATGGACATTTCCAATTAGGTTAATTATTATACCAAAAAACGGAGACATTTTACTGTTTAAAGCTTTTCTGGGCTATTTATAACGTTTTAATAGTTGGATGAGAATTTAACCTTGCCCTCGTTGTTGGGTCTAATCACATTTGAAGCTGCTTCATTTGTGCTTCTCTGATTGCAGTTTTTATCAGTTGCTATGTTAAATTATCTTTTGGGTCTGTAATCTGCTTTAAGTTGCAAATTCCTGTTTTTGATAGGCTGATGAGAACTTACGTTCTGAATTGGAGGAAGATGTTAGAGATGAGTGTACAAAGCTTGGTCCGTTGGAGTCAGTAAAGGTATCTGTTATGGTTCCGGCCAAGTGTCAATGACCTGCTTGATTATGTTCTTGTCAGCCTACAAGTTGTGCATTTGTTTTCCTCAGTGTGTGTGTTTTGATGATGCAGTATGTTATGTACTTTCTGCCTTGCTAAAGTTTTACTGAACTTGTAATCTTAACTTTTAGTAGATTAACATTATCACTCTAAACATCTTTAGTAATGGTACTTTTTCTTCTTTCTATGCTTTTTAAGGCTAGAAAAATATCTTTAGGGATTATTATATACGAGTTAAATTCACCTGTTGCTCCTATCTTGTATTAAACTCTTTAATACATTGCATGGTGTTGTGGATTGTTGTACGCATGGATCTAAGGAAATGAGTTTTCGTTTGAGGCCTAGTGTTTACTCTTATATCCAGTCATGAATGGCTGATATTTGTTATCTTGATAAAACAAGTTGTTTGTAAGATGATAAATGTACTGTTTGGTTCTTTTGCCCATTGATGAGGTGCATGATTATGGGCTGAGTTCATTTTTCCATCACTTTAGAGACGCCAGTGAATAGTGATATGCAAACAGGGTCAGAAGTATCCTAGTGTTGAACGAGTTTCTCATTTGAGTTGCTTTAATTGAATGAATGAATAGTGTGACAAATTGGGTGATCATATTTCCATCTGTGAGAAATGTTGATTTTCAGGAGGTTTTGAAAGCAAAATGATACATTTTGAAGTCATTAAAGACTTATAATGGGGGTCCAATAAGACTATCTTTGCATATATTTGGCAAAAATATTCAACTTCCTGCTAGTGTCAACCATTGGTTTCAGCAGCAACATGCCAATAACATGGTACATGGATGTCATTCTAGAGGACGACTCCACTTCTGTAAGTAATGTCATTTTGGTGTTGGATGCTCCAACAGCATACTTCTCCCAAAATGAAGAGCACTTGGAGCACTTTTTGTGTGTTGGTATAAAGGAACCTTCACCTCTGTTTTATTGAGACAGGGAAAAACCAGGCTCAATCAGGATAAACAGACAATTTGAGGTTGTATGTGTTCAAAGTGAAATGTCATGGTCATGGACAGCTCCAAAGATTAGGGATTATATTTGTGATTTCCCTTTTTGTTTTCTCTTGGTTTGCTAATTGTATGTGGTCAGTAATCTTGTCTTTTCCTATCTCTTATTTTTGCCAGAAAAGTTTGTTTCTTTAGAACTTCTGCTTTGATTCTCTGAGACTGCTATGCGATGTGCGGATAGACATTGCTCATGTTTTTTCGTTTTCTGTTTGTAGGTGTGTGAGAATCACCCTCAGGGTGTTATTTTAGTCAAATTTAAGGACAGAAAGGATGCTCTGAAGTGCATTGAGTTGATGAATGGACGATGGTAATGTTTCTGTGCTTGAAAATTTTCAAGTTATTTTTTGATCATTAAGTTTGCTGTTATAATAAACCTAATTATAGTAGTAAAAGGTTATAACAGCCGAAGTAATGCATAGTAAGCATGTGTAATCTTAGATCTGGGAGCTGATGCTACAGTATTCATTCAATCAAGAACATTAACCTCTAAGTTGCATGTTTTTTATGTTCTTGAAAAGAACAGAGCACATGTAAGATATTTTGTTCGCACGCAAGACCTGATAACTTATGATAGCATTTCTAAGTCATCTTCATTGGTTTTTTTTTTTTTCACCACCCTGTGAATCAAGTTTTTCTCTATTTCTACTTTCCTTTGTTCTGTGTCTTCTGGTCTCCTTCTGCTTAAGATTCTATGTTAAATACCTTATTCACATTTTTACACCAAAGAAAAGGAAAAGGAAAAGGAAGTCCACTATTGCTGCAGTATAGTTTTTGAGTTGTCGTAGGGTGAATTTTAAGCAAAAAGTACCTGCATTTTTAGATATTCCTTTTTGTGATAAATGAAATGTCCGTATTGGTGATATTGAACATAAAGACTATGTGACCATGAGCCCTGAGGTTAACATTCCGTTGAGAATAGCTGCCATGTGGTGATGTGGGTAACAAAAGTTGTAGCAGCTTTCCCGAACGAGATTTAGGAAGGGGTGCAGGAAAAACCCTTTGTTTGGTGCAATAAGTTCCCTACTTGAGCTAAGTACAGTTCTGTAGTCAAGACGGAAAATGGTGGTGAATTAAGCATTTAGGGGGTTTCCAAAAGATACGGGGGAAGGGACTTTGATTTTGTTTATTTACTGCTAATCTGATTTTTTTGTGAACCATAATACGTTGCTTACACTTAGTAGACGCTTTCTGTGCTATGGATTCTTGTATGGGTTTTTGGCTTGATTCACCTGGAAAATGGAGTGAACTTCTAGAGCACTTTTACTTACATAGCTACTCTGTTTTGCAATGCAAGATCGAACAACTTGGAAATATGTTGGTTATGGTAGAATGTCCATTCTTGGGGAGAAGGAAATTTTTTTTTGTTTTCAGTCTGTTATTCTGATGGTGGGTTTCCTTTCAGGTTTGGTAAGAGACAGATACATGCTAGTGAGGATGATGGATCTGTTAACCATGCTTTGGTACGGGATTTGGAAGCAGAAGCTGATAGGTTGGAGCAGTTTGGAGCTGAACTAGAAACTGATTGAGGTGTCTTTTATTCTCGTGTACTGCCTCAACGCAACAGTGATTAACCTCTTTGTAGAATCCAGAAAAAGGAGCTTGTACATGATCATGACGAACTTCTTCTAGTGCAAACAAGTAGAAACTAATGCTGGTTTTTATCCTTGTATCAATGCTACAGAGTGGTTTTGCAGGCAGTGACTGTCTTGCACATTCATTACGGTTTCTTTGTATGTTGAGAAAAGGTTTTCTGATATTTGTCGAGAAACTGGGAATCTGATGTCCTGTTTTCCACTCGGACTACAAGGATAGTTACTGTTGATATTGAGAGATATATTTATGGCTTATTCTCTTGACTCTGCCCTAGCTGTCTAGTTTTGGACCCTTACAGTGATTTTTCTTCTAGCTTTTTCTACTTGCAGTTTTGAAATAATGAATTTTATGAGGGTAAATTACTAATAGCCTCCGTATGGTTTTGTCTATTATCACATAACCTTTCTAATGTTTTCAAATATCTACTTCACCCTCCTATAGCGGAAAATAGGTTATGTAACGTTGTTAGTTGAAATATCAGTAGTGTCGTTAGTTAAATGTTAAATCAAACGATGATTTAATCACCTTGTACAAAATCATAAGGGGGTTGCATGGATAAATGAAAAAATTACGAGAGGATAAAGTGGATGTTTATGTAAATTATAAGGGGGTTAAGTGGACATTATAATTTCAGTACAAGCATTTTTAAAGTTTATTTGGTTTATGACATAGTTGATTATGTATTCAGTATATTTTTCACTTTACATAAAATCAAGAGTTATGTGATTATTTTGAAACGTTAAAAGGGTCATAAGATATCATGTAAAATTATGGAGGGTCATATGTAATTTATCACATGGAAGAAGTGTAATTGCAATAGATAGCAAAAAAGACATGGAATCACCATATTTGAAACTAATTGTGAGCAATTAATCACTTTCTTTTGCTTAATAAGTAGGGAGATTCTACGGTCCTTTTGAATATCATAGTGAAATTCATCCTTGAATAGTAAAAGAAGTGTTATTGACCCCTAGATTAAACATTGTTAAAGTATTTAAAATTTAAACTATTATCTTTAGTGAGAGATAAAAATTAATGAAATGGTATTCAAAAAAGACCATAGAATTTTCCCAATAAGTAAGTCTATAATGTAGAAAAAAAAAATGTATTTAGCACATATTGATAGGTCAAATTCTGAATGAAATTGTTGACGTAATATATCCCATATAATAATAAAACTCTTGCTCCCCAAAACTTTATACTTGGATATACATCATCTTTTAGATGTCTAAATGTATAATTTGCTTTTGATGAAGGGCAAATAACAAATATAACCAAACACTGAAAAGAGTATCAAAGGAAAAAGGGGAAAAGAAAGAAAAGAGAGAGAGTAAGAAATGAAACTAGGAAAGACGGAAGAGGACATAGTAACACGGCAACGGTAACAAATGAACCGTTCCATCTATTCTTTTCTATACTTCAGTTCTCACAATTCACAACGGTCATATTTGAAAACATAGCCGTTGCAGCCTTTTCTCTCACTATATCTACTTCATATTCTTCAGCTCCACCCTCTCCAGAACAGACTTCATTTGCATTGAATCCAACATCATTTGCCTAACTTCCAAAATCCCATATCCCTGAGTCTCGCGAATCTCATAAGAAGAAGACGACCAATTGCAGAAAAATATACAAATGGGCTTTTCAATCAGCAAAGGTTCATCCAATGAGTCCCATTCCCAACACCATACTCTCAAAGTTTTCCTTTTCTGCAACTACATCTTAATAGGTGCAGCCTCCAGTTGCACTTTCCTAACTCTCTCTCTTAGACTAATCCCATCTCTCTGCGGATTCTTCTTGATTCTCCTCCACATCTTGACTATAGCAGGGGCGATTTCCGGCTGTGCAGCGGCTTCCTCTGGTGCAGGAAAATGGTATGGAACTCACATGGTTTCTACAGTTTTAACCGCAATCTTCCAAGGCTCTGTTTCAGTTCTTATCTTCACGAGAACCAGCGATTTTCTTGGGAATTTGAAGTCCTATGTGAGGGAAGATGATGCTGCCTTGATACTTAAACTGAGTGGGGGATTGTGCGTTGCAATTTTCTGCCTAGAGTGGGTGGTTCTAACGCTTGCATTTTTCTTGAAGTATTTCGTTTATGCAGATGGTGATAGTAGTAATGGTGGTGCTAGTGGAACAAATGGGATGAGGAGAAGTGCTAAGGTTCAAGATCAGGAGGATTTGAAGGATTGGCCATGGCCATTCCAGGTCTAACTAGTTGGAAAAACATATGTTGGAGATATGTTAAACTTTGTTGCTTGATGCAGTTAATGAATTGATTCTTTTATTGGTTTTTAGGGGATTGAATAATTTTATGAGATTTAGTTGCAAATGATTGCACTATGCTACTATAAGATATCTGCTACATATGATTCTGCATTTCTACACTGTGTGCGTACCCCATTGTGAAGGGAATGTTGCAATTCTGCAACTTTTTGATTGGTTTTTTGTGAGTCTCATTATTGAGAAATATATGTATGTTTGGATTTTCTCAAATCAATATTGTCCTTCTGGGAAAACATTGTAGAAATTAGATCAGAAATTAGATGTTACTTTATTCTTTAACAAACATCAAACAAAACATCAACTCTAGTGCGAAGGGGACAATATGCTAATTGTGTAGAAGGGCCCTGTAAAACAGCAACCAAACATCAAACAAGAAAAAGTACTAGAGCGAAAAAGCGGACAATATCTAATTCTCCAAAATTACAATACTTGTTTGTTTTTATGGGTTTTGAGTAAAACACCTTTCAGGCAAAAAGTTTTCTCTAGGGTCTCCAACCTTGTCAGCTCTAGTGCTGCTCTAGGAAATTAAGAACCGAAAATATACACATTGATGAGCAGCAGCATATTGAACTTAAAAGATTAAGTTCATGGCTGCATTTACCTATTAATTGCTGCTACAAGAGCACGAGGGGAACCATGAGTCTTCCAACAAGAAGCTCAGATTGATTCAGTCTAAAACGAGCCATGAGTAGTCTGCACTGCCCAAAGTTCCTGAATCACATTAAGTCTTCAAAGAGCCAAGGTAAAGACATATGCCCAATTAAATATTTTTGTAACACAGTTCCGATATACTCATTTTAGCTAACAAACCATCTTTTGACAGAAAACAGAAAGACTATTTAACTTAGTCACTACAAGCAATCCTGCAACTATTTCTAATACTCAATACTCCCAAACAGACACTGGTGGGGGAAAAAGAAAAGCAAACACTGGATGATGCCTGCTTCAGTGCTCCTCAGAAAATAGATCTTTTCATTCTGGGCTTTTAAAGCATGATTTCTTTACCAAAAACCCAGCTAAAGGGAACAGCTGATGCCTGCTTCGCCCTTGCTTGGGCTCTCTCCTCCAATTTTCTAAACCTTGGTGCCAGCCCACATACATAATCTTGAGCTTTACGCCCCTCACTGGAAAGGCCTGTCAATTTCTCCACTTTCCATCTTCCAACCAGAAACTCCAAAATATCTGCATAGTCCTTGGCAGTGTAGACTCCAAGGCGCTGTGCTACAGCAGAGAAGTGTTCAAAGAGGTTGTCATCCCTGCCATCATACATCAGGTGTGCGGGCATTGAGATTTTTTTCCTCATCATGTCTGATAGGGCCACCATAGTGTCATCTGGGTCAATCTCAAATAGCTTCTCAACGATCTTGGTATATGCAGTTTCATGGCGCTTCTCATCTGCAGCAATTGTCCCACATATTTGTGCCAGTTTCAGGTCGCCGAATTCCTTGGCAAGCCTGGCAGTGTTCCCATGGGAAATGAAAGTTGCCCGCTCCTGGAACGAGGTGTAAATGAAACCAAGATAGGGGTTGTTTTCTGTGCGAGGGTCCTAAATTCAAAGATGGGATACAACGGTCAAAAGAGTATTTAACTATAAAATAGGGGACTTTCAAGAATGCATACTATGCAAAATGAACCAAAAGGAACGGCAGCTTAAGTAAACCCTCAGCTGATGCCACTTTGTACATGTGCATTAACCCTGTGTAAATAGACAGGAGTTTTTCTTGGTACCCAACCAAACAAAAAGACAGAATGGCATTACTATGGTATTAAAAGAGCACCATACATAGAATACTAAGTACATGACAACATAACGAAAGCTATATACATCAATGCCATTCAAGAAGCAGCAGGGCCATCACATCATTCAGTATTAGCATATGCCTGTATTAAACTTGAACAAAATGCATGCCTCAAACCCTACAGAGGCTTGCATTGGAGCTCCAACAGGGAGTTAGTCTCCATACTCCATAGTTGTAATGAGTGTAGAAATGCAAAAGTAAAAGAAGCAAGATATTACCATCCCAGAACCGATCAGGTACTGGATAGTCTTTTCAATTTGCTTCATATCCACCCTTCCAGAAAGAAAGAGATATTTGTTGAGAAGGTCACCATGCCTATTCTCTTCAGCAGTCCATGCCCTAGTCCAAACTGCCCAAGAAGTAGGACTGGCACCAGTTTCATCTCGAACTCCATCAAGAGTGTTAAGCATAGTCTGGTAAGTTGGAAGTGCTTCCTCAGTAATCATATCTCCAACCAACACGATGAAGTAGTCATCAGGAATTTCCTTGGATCTTTCCCTCAGTTCCTTTACCTGTTCCTCAAATCCTTCAGAGGCAGGGTCTGGGAGAAAATCACTGGGCTGCCATGATTTCTCAACATCCTTTAGTAGCACCAAAATGTTCTTCTCAGCCCAACCATCCAGAGATTTGAAAATCTCGCGCTTTTCTGGTGGCATTGAATGAGTCACTTGAACATGCACCTCTCTTGGTGGGGTGAAAGGCTTCTTCACAGTCTTAACATCCCTATATCCAAATGGCATTTGAGTTTAAAGCATTCTTTTACAAAACTTAAACCATAGAAGCAACAAAACTTAAACAAAATCAAGAAAAAAAAATCTCCATTCTTTCCAGCCTTGAAAGATCAGATATAAACTGTACATAGAACTCAATAACTGGTTGAGAGTTCAGAAAGCGAAAATGAAGCAGAAAGT